>NC_052153.1:114236755-114576179 GCF_902713615.1 Scyliorhinus canicula | reverse complement strand
TGTTTCAAATAATATCCTTTATTTTATATCTGTCTTCCTACATTTTCTGCCATGTGTTTGCTTATTCCACCAGTCTGCATCCACTTGACGTTTTTCACCATTGTCATCACAGTTGTGTTATCTCGGAATTTGACATGAAGGCCTACACGCCCAATTCCAGGTAACTAATATAGATTAGGAAAAGCAGGCGTGCTAACATTCACTCCAGGAGAACCCCACTATATACCTTCCTATAATCTGAAAAAATCTTCACCGCAGCTCTGTTTCCTGACACTGCGCCAACTTTGTATCCATGCTAATTGGAAAGTAGAACATTGTGGAGGTTGGCAATCAAATAAAAATGGAAAATTCTAGAAATACTTAAGCCAGGTGGTATCGGTGAATAGAGAAACTGAGTTAACATTTTAATTTTTTACCTTTCATCAGAACTGGGAAAAGTTAGAAATGTAATAGGTTTTGAGCAAGGGTGGGTGGGGCAAGGGACAAATAAAATTAGCAAATGCTGAAGAAGAAATTGAATGACATAAATGTTAGTCGTCCAGAACCAAGAGAATGGAGATGGGACAAGAAAAAAATCGGAAGATTAGCCTAGAACAGGTATGCTGCTGGCTGAAAGAAAAAACACTGAAACAGATAAAGGAATAAAATGGGGGACAGAGTTTATGGTCTGAAATTGCTGAGCTCCATGTTGAGTCCTGAAAGTTGTAAAGTGTCTTGTTGAAAGATGAGGTGGTGTTCCTCAAGCTTATGTGGAGCAGTGCAGCAGGCCAAGAGCAGAGATGTTGGTGTGAGAGCAAGGTGGAGCCATCAGAAGCTCGGGGTCATACTTTTGAACAGAACAGAGGTGTTCCACGAAGCGTCCTCCAATCTGTGTTTGTCTTCCTGATGTGGAGGAGGCCACATTGTGAGCAAAAATACAGTAGACCAGTTTGAAAAAAATACACACAAATCACTGCTTTATCTGGAAGGTTTGCTTGGGCCTTGAATGGTGAGGAGAGAGGAGGTAAAAGGGCATTTGTTATATCAGCCTTTCGCAACGAAGGGTGCTTTGGGAAGGGGTCATAGTGCTGAGGTGACTGAGGAGTAGGCCAGGGTATCACGGAGGGAACTGCCCCTTTGGAATGCTGAAAGGGGCGGAGAATGTGTTTGGTGGTAGCATTGCGCTGAACCTGGCAGAAATAGCAGAAAATGATTCATAGAACATAGAACAGTACAGCACAGAACAGAACAGGCCCTTCGGCCCTCAATGTTGTGCCGAGCCATGATCACCCTACTCAAACCCACGTATGCACCCTACACCTGTAACCCAACAACCCCCCCTTAACCTTACTTTTTTATTAGGACACTACGGGCAATTTAGCATGGCCAATCCACCTAACCCGCACATCTTTGGACTGTGGGAGGAAACCGGAGCACCCGGAGGAAACCCACGCACACAGGGGGAGGACGTGCAGACTCCACACAGACAGTGACCCAGCCGGGAATCGAACCTGGGACCCTGGAGCTGTGAAGCATTTATGCTAACCACCATGCTACCCTGCTGCCCCTTATTCATTGAATAAGGAGACTAGTGGGGTGGAGGGCAAGGGAAACACACTTATGGTTCTAGGAGGGAGTGGGAGCAAAAGTGTGGACAATGTGGCAGACAGGTTGAAGGTTCTGTCAATCATAGTGCTGGGGATTCCTTGGTTGAAGAAACGCACAGATGCTCCATAACCTGAGTTTTTCAAGCATTTTATGATTTCCAGGATCATAAGAACATAAGAACTAGGAGCAGGAGTAGGCCATCTGGCCCCTCGAGCCTGCTCCGCCATTCAATGAGATCATGGCTGATCTTTTGTGGACTCAGCTCCACTTTCCGGCCCGAACACCATAACCCTTAATCCCTTTATTCTTCAAAAAACTATCTATCTTTACCTTAAAAACATGTAATGAAGGAGCCTCAACTGCTTCACTGGGCAAGGAATTCCATAGATTCACAACCCTTTGGGTGAAGAAGTTCCTCCTAAACTCAGTTCTAAATCTACTTCCCCTTATTTTGAGGCTATGCCCCCTAGTTCTGCTGTCACCCGCCAGTGGAAACAACCTGCCCGCATCTATCCTATCTATTCCCTTCATAATTTTAAATGTTTCTATAAGATCCCCCCTCATCCTTCTAAATTCCAACGAGTACAGTCCCAGTCTACTCAACCTCTCCTCATAATCCAACCCCTTCAGCTCTGGGATTAACCTAGTGAATCTCCTCTGCACACCCTCCAGCGCCAGTACGTCCTTTCTCAAGTAAGGAGACCAAAACTGAACACAATACTCCAGGTGTGGCCGCACTAACACCTTATACAATTGCAGCATAACCTCCCTAGTCTTAAACTCCATCCCTCTAGCAATGAAGGACAAAATTCCATTTGCCTTCTTAATCACCTGTTGCACTTGTAAACCAACCTTCTGTGACTCATGCACTAGCACACCCAAGTCTCTCTGAACAGCGGCATGCTTTAATATTTTATCGTTTAAATAATAATCCCGTTTGCTGTTATTCCTACCAAAATGGATAACCTCACATTTGTCAACATTGTATTCCATCTGCCAGACCCGAGCCCATTCACTTAACCTATCCAAATCCCTCTGCAGACTTCCAGTATCCTCTGCACTTTTCGCTTTACTACTCATCTTAGTGTCATCTGCAAACTTGGACACATTGCCCTTGGTCCCCAACTCCAAATCATCAATGTAAATTGTGAACAATTGTGGGCCCAACACGGATCCCTGAGGGACACCACTAGCTACTGATTGCCAACCAGAGAAACACCCATTTATCCCAACCCTTTGCTTTCTATTAATTAACCAATCCTCTATCCATGCTACTACTTTACCCTTAATGCCATGCATCTTTATCTTATGCAGCAACCTTTTGTGTGGCACCTTGTCAAATGCTTTCTGGAAATCCAGATATACCACATCCATCGGCTCCCCGTTATCTACTGCACTGGTAATGTCCTCAAAAAATTCCACTAAATTAGTTAGGCACGACCTGCCTTTTACGAACCCATGCTGCGTCTGCCCAATGGGACAATTTCTATCCAGATGCCTCGCAATTTCTTCCTTGATGAAGAAATTGTGCTTTTTGATATGAACTGAGAGCAAGTCTGCTGCTGTCTGAAGTCAAGAATGAGAGAAAAAACTGAAAACGTGCAAAGTGAAGGAAACAAACTGGGAGGTCAGAGCTTGGAATCTGAAATTTTTGAATTCTGTTGGGTCCAGAAGGCTTTAAAGTACCTAACTGAAAGATGAGATGTCGTTCCTCAAGCTTGCTTGAAGCTGCACTGGGATAGTGTAGCTGTCACAGTGGAGGAGGTCTCAGTGGTGGAAAGTGTTCTGTTGAATATGGAAGTTGGTGGAATGGAAAGTGAGACTAAGGGGAATCCTCTTGGTTCTGTGAGGGAGTGGAAAGTAAGAGCAGGAGTGCAGGAAATGTGGAAAACATAGTCGGGGAGGGGGGAAGGGAGGGTGAATCTTCCAGCGTGAAGCCACTACCAAAGATATATCTTCCCTCTTCTCCCCTTTCAGAATTCCAAAGGGACCGTGCCTCCCTGATACTCTTGTCCACTCATCAGTTGCCCCCAACTTCCCATCCTCTTCTCCAAAGCACCTTTTACAACAAAATTGTCTTTCAGTTTGACCCAGCTATAGTATACCTTGGAAGTCTTAGAACATAGAACAGTACAGCACAGAACAGGCCCTTCGGCCCTCGATGTTGTGCCGAGCAATGTTCACCCTACTTAAACCCACGTAACCCGTATACCCGTAACCCAACAATCCCCCCATTAACCTTACACTACGGGCAATTTAGCATGGCCAATCCACCTAACCCGCACATCTTTGGACTGTGGGAGGAAACCGGAGCACCCGGAGGAAACCCACGCACACACGGGGAGGACGTGCAGACTCCACACAGACAGTGACCCAGCCGGGAATCGAACCTGGGACCCTGGAGCTGTGAAGCATTGATGCTAACCACCATGCTACCGTGAGGCCCCACTGAGGAAGCTCTATTCGTATATGAATTTCTTAATACTTTGCAGTTTGAAAAAATAGTTTGGTTCATGTTTTGTACTTTTATACATTGCAGCAGTTAATTGAAAATGAAATGAAAATCGCTTATTGTCACGAGTAGACTTCAACGAAGTTACTGTGAAAAGCCCCTAGTTGCCACATTCCGGTGCCTGTCCGGGGAGGCTGGTACGGGAATTGAACCGTACTTCTGGTCTGCTTGGTCTGCTTTAAAAGCCAGCGATTTAGCCGAGTGAGCTAAACCACCCCCTGAGTGAAATCAAAACATGAAAGTTATTGTTTTCAAAGGTGCCTATTATTATAATGTTTGATTACTAGTCCAATTTTCTAAGTGTAGAAACTTGGGCTTTTTTCTGCACATGATTTCCTTCAATTTCTTTTTCTCCCCTCCACTCCATTGATTTACTGCTGTGATGTGTTGTCCATTCTTTACCCAAGCAGTCATTTTTAATGTATGCGATGATAGTGAGTGTAGTCAGGCTATTTGCCTATGTGGGATATTAAAGCTCTTCCAGCAGGGTTTACTGGGTAGGAACATTCACTTACTCTCTCCTCCTTTTCCTCTCAAATGTCCTGTTCGAGTCAGCCATTGCTCAGTTTGAAGCACTCTGCAGCACGGTAGCATGGTGGTTAGCACATGGTGGTTTTAGGGCAGCACGGTAGCATGGTGGTTAGCACAAATGCTTCACAGCTCCAGGGTCCCAGGTTCGATTCCCGGCTGGGTCACTGTCTGTGCGGAGTCTGCATGTCCTCCCCGTGTGTGCGTGGGTTTACTCCGGGTGCTCCGGTTTCCTCCCACAGTCCAAAGATGTGCGGGCTAGGTGGATTGGCCATGCTAAATTGCCCGTAGTGTCCTAAAAAGTAAGGTTAAGGGGGGGGTTGTTGGGTTATGGGTATAGGGTGGATACGTGGGTTTGAGTAGGGTGATCATTGCTCGGCACAACATCGAGGGCCGAAGGGCCTGTTCTGTGCTGTACTGTTCTATGTTATATGCTCTCTGGATCCCAAGGTTCTGGATTCAGGTTCCATACCAGGATTTGAGCACAAAACTCGAGGCTGACACTCAGAGTTGCTGTCCTCATTGGTGCTTGCTCGGGTTAATGCAAAAGATCCCATAGCGCTGTTTCAAAGAAAAGCAGATGGGTTATCCTTGGAGTCCTGGCCAATATTTAGCTCTCAATCAATATCACAAAGAAAATTACCTGGATATTATCACATTGCTGGTTGTGGGAGTCTGCGGTGTGCAGATTGATGCCAAATTTCTTACATTACAACAATAACTGCACTTCAAAAGTACTTCATTTGGTGATCGTTTAAGGCACCATATAAATATAACTTTAAAAATTAATCTGGGATACTGAAGATAATACATAGATGCATAGAACATACAGTGCGGAAGGAGGCCATTTGGCTCATTGAGTCTGCATCGACCCACTTAAGCCCTCACTTCCACCCTATCCCCATAACCCAATAACCCCTCTTAACATTTTTGGACACTAAGGGAAATTTAGCATAGCCAATCCATCTAACTTGCACGTCTTTTGACTTTGGGAGGAAACCGGAGCACCCAGAGGAAACTCACGCACACACGGGGAGAATGTGCAGACTCCGCACAGACATAATGTAACAGCCTGTTATACTCCGATGTTCATTTGCTTGATTATTTAATGATGTGGCGATGCCGGTGTTGGACTGGGGTGAGCACAGTAAGAAGTCTTGCAACACCAGGTTAAAGTCCAATTGGTTTGTTTCAAACACTAGCTTTTGGAACAGTGCTCCGAAACCTGTTGGACTTTAACCTGGTGTTGTAAGGCTTCTTACCTTGATTATGTAATTCAGGGATTCCCAAGCTTAGGTCCGCAGACTCCCAGGGCCCGTGAAGGGACTCTGGCAGCTGTCACATGACTGGCAAATGTCGATTCAAAAAGCGCAACTAACCAATTTCAAAAATAATCCTAGCAATTAAATAGGCCAATCAAAGTAAGGCCTCTTGGAGCACATGGTGCTGATAGGCCTATCAGCATTCAGTGATCCGAGAGGCTTTTCTCTGATTGGCCCATTGTACTTCATCTCACTGTTGCTGGGCAGAAAAGCTCACAGCCAGCAGCAAGGATTCAATAGCGGGTGCTGGTGCCAAAAAGATTGATGCACATTGGTGTAAGACTAGAAAGTGTAACTCATCCCTTTTAACTTACTGGAAAGTCTAAATATTGATGTTCACTGGTAATTGGTGTGTATATACAAAGAACACCAAAGGTGAGCATCTCGGCACAACAAAATTACTGGACAAATGGCAGGTCAGTATTTATTCCAAGGGCTTTGGCAAAGCATTCCTCGAATCTTATTTCACTTCGGTGACCACACCTGGAGTATTGCATGCACGTTTGGTCATTTTAGAAAATATTTTGAAGCAATGATGTGCCTTGGGTGGAATATTACCATAAGAGTCATCAGAGGGTTGCCTCTGATGAGTGGTGCAATCTATTGGGCTACATTTGTCTCAAGATTAGGGAAAACTGAGGTGGTTTCATTGATACGTGCACAATTATGAAGGGGATTGAAAGATTTGGGAGGTTGTTTCCCCAGGCTCTGAGATACTTCACTCAAATACTTGGAATATTTTTGAATTCTCTGCTGTCGTGGCTTTTGGATGTTCAATTGTTGAGTAATTCAAGGCTGATTTTATTATTATTCAGTTGTGGGATGTGGGTTTTGCAGGTTGGGGCCATAATTTATGGCCCATACCTAATTGACCTTGTTTATTGTTTATTTGGAGGTAATGTTGTCCTCTTAATAATGGGCGACTATAAAATTACTCTGACAGCGCATCAGAAATTGGATATCAGTAATATGGGGATTTATTAGTGTAGTGGTTTGGCACTGGACTAGTATTCCAGAGACCAAAGTACTCTGAGGACCAGGTTTTGAATCCCACCATGGAAGAAACTGCAGATGGGAGAACAAACCTGGTGGGGATCAACTGATTGAAGCAGTGGGGATACTTTAAAAAGAACAGTGCAGTGAACCGTCACTGAATCCAGAGGCGGAGCTCCTGAGGTAATGTTAGGATTCAGAACGTGACGTGGGAAAATGGAAGCAGCTGATTGGGTGAATACATTTGGGTGACACGGACTTGGCTGGTAAGGAACTACCATTAGGCACTGACCTTAAATAGTAGTAAACTAGAAAAGTTTAATATTAAGGGATTAACTGAGGAGCACCAGGGATAAGTAAAAGTCAGTGCCAGCATAATAAAGTGACAAGTAATTATAGTAAATAATACAAGAAAAGTAAAATTAGACATGGAGACTAAGTTATGGTAAGAGGAGTATTTTGTAAAACTAAGTAATTCGAAAAGTTAGCAAATAAGATGAAGTACGTTAAAGTTTAAGACATGGCAGGTGTGGTCAGCCGAGTGGAATGTGTGGCTTGTCATATGTGGGAAGTCATCGACCCTACCGGCATCCTAGATGACCACATGTGCAGCAAGAGGTTCCAACTGCAGAAACTAGAGAGTTTCATAGCTGGAGTGGTGGCTGGAGATACTGATGCATCCACGAGGTTGTGAGTTATGTGGATAGCACATTTGGAGAGGTGGTCACATTGCAGCTTAAGGGAATGGAGGAAAGAAGGGAGACCACAGGCAGACCAAGAGAAATAGGCAGGTAGTGCAGAGATCACGCTCTCAAGTGGGTTTTCCATTTTGGAAGCTGATGAGGTTGCTGGTTCCACAAGGGTGTGCAGTCAGTGCCACGCTTCTGGCACCACAGGGCATTTCTGTGGTCGCAGATGTGACTTCAAGATGTTGTATTGCCTCTCTGGGACCATGGTCAGGGATGTTATTGAACAGCTACTGGACCCCATATGAGGAACAATGGACAGGGTGGTGCAACAACTGGAAGCCCAAGGAGCGACGATCCAGGAAGTGGAGAAAGTGGCCACCGCGCAGGACTAATAGATCGCCTCACTCGAGACCGAGATAATGAGGTTGGCAGCAGTCAAAAGGGACTGAAGGTTAAGTTAGATGACCAGGAGAACAGATCCCAGCATCAAAACGTCCGGACCGTCGTACTGCCACAGTGTACAGAGGGTAGGAGCCCAACCGAGTTGGTATAAAAGTTGCTTGGAAAACTGGTTGAGTAGGAGGGCTTCACCAAACTCCAGAGGTCGACCAGGCTGCTTCGTCAAAAGCGAGTTCAGGAGAACCAGCGCTGGCAGTAATCGTAAGACTGCACAAGTACTAGGATAAGGAGTTGGGTGAGGAACACGCGGTTGTGTAAATGGGAAGGACACAGCGATCTGATCTATCAGGATATTGGAGCCAATTTGGCCAAGAGCTGGGTGGAGTTCCATGGGACCAGAGCTGCACTCTTTTAAGAACAAGGTGCTAATTGGCATACAATACCCAGCAAGACATGGTCACTTACAAAGGCAGGGACCATTACTCTTGTTGTTTTCGTTATTAAATTTAGAGTACCCAGTTCATTTTTTCCAATTAAGGGGCAATTTAGCGTGGCCAATCCACCTAGCCAGTACATCTTTGGGTTGTGGGGACGAAACCCACACAAACACAAGAAGAACGTGCAAACTCCACTCCAAGCTGATATTGAACATGGGACCTCAGAGCTGTGAGGCAATAGTGCTAACCACTATGCCGCAGTGCTGTCGTCCCCCCCCCCCCCTCCCCCCCACACAACTGGACCCAGCTCCACAAGTGGAACCTGTCTAGTCTGGTGGAGGAGGTGGAAGGGGATCTGTGGAGGTGGGACTCACTCCCGCTGTCCCTAGCTTGGAGAATGCAGCCAATAAAAATCAAAGTTCTGCCTCGGTTCCTCTTCCATATTTAGATCACTCACGATCCTCCTCACCAATCCTCCTTCACTCAGGTGGACAAAATAATCTCTGCCTTTGTATGGGTGAGAAAGAACCCTGGGCTGCGCAAGACCGTCCAACAGAGTGGGTGACTCTCGCAGGGCATAGCACTGCTGAACCTCCTGTTCTACTACTGGGCAACAAATGTAGAAACCATGCAGGGTTGGCTGGGGGGCGGGGTAGGTACAGATGGAAGAGACCTCCTGTATTGGGACGTCCCTGCGGGCACAGGCCACTGCCCCTCTCCCATTTCCTCCAGCCAAGTACTCGATGAGCCCGGTGGTTGTGGCCACATGAAGAGCCTGGAACCAGCTCAGACACCACTTTAAACTTAAATATATCTCGGTCACAGCCCCTATATGCAAGAACTGCGGGTTCATCCCAGCCAAGATGGACACCTCGTATAAAACCTGGAGAAGGGAGAAAGGGGTGTTGAGAGTTCGAGACTTGTACGTAGACAGCAGAGTGGCAACTTTGGGGGAATTAACGGAGAACCTCCAGCTCCCAAAAGGGAATGGGCCTTGGTATCTTCAAATCTGGGACCTCCTCCGCAAGGAGGCTCCATCGTTCCTCCAGTTACCCGGACAAGCCCTGCTGGAGAGACTGTTGGCACAGGACGAATTAGGGGAGGGAAAATGCACGGACATATAGAGACATCTGCTGGAGAGGATAAGGGTCCCATTGGACCAAATGAGAGAGAGGTGGGTGTAAGAATTGGGCTTCAAGATGGGGGAGGACTCTGGAGCGAGATACTACACAGGGTGAACTCCACCTCCTCGTGCGCGAGGCTGAGCCTGACATAGCTGAAGGTGGTACACAGGGCACTCCTAACCAGGACACGTATGAATGGGTTCTTGACTGATGTGGAAGACACAATTGCGCATTGTGAGGGGGTGCCAGGTCAACCAATCCCACAGGTTCTGGTCCTGCCCAAGATTGATCGGATTCTGGACCACCTTCTTTGAGGCCATGTCTGACGTTATGGGGGACAGGGTGGGGCCATGCCCATTAATGGCAGTCTTCGGGGTGTTAGAACAGCCAGAACTCTTCGAGATGAGGGGGGCCCTAGCCTTCGCCTCCCTGATAGCCCGGTAACGACCCCTGCTCGAATGAAGATTGGCAGCGCCACCCAAGGCCTCAGGCTGACTGGCTGATCTGCCGGAATTTCTGAGGCTCAAGAAAATCTAATTTGCCATCGGGGTCAGATGAAGGGTTCCACGTCGGGTGGATGGGTGGGGTGGTGGTGGGGGGCTGAAATATCAGTTTTAAATTGTTGCCATTGTGTATTTTGTTTGTCATAAATGAAACTCTTAAATGGTTTTAACTTCCTGCTTTGTTACATGTGACTACTTCAATTTGGTTCCACCTCCAAAATGTACACAGCTGGAACAGTTGCTTTGGAGTAATTTATGGAGTTTGTATCTCTACCGAGTTGGATGCAGAATAAACTTGCTGAAGGTAAAAGACAAGCTGCAGTATTATTTCTCCATTGTTTACTAACATTAATATTAACACAGGCGACCTCCTCAATGGCCCTTTGGGGGCCCACCACACAAGTAGGGAAAGTAGGGATAGCTGGTGGACTTTCAGCAATCAGAGGGCAGTTCTAAGGCCTAAGCAGTGCCGTGGGTAGAGATGGAGACTGCTGAATGAGGCAGAAGACCCCTAGGGTGCCTCACAATGGAGGTATCCATGGGCAGGTATTTAAAAATTAAAACTGAGGGAGGTTGAAGGTGGATGCACAGAACCGGTGGGGGGGTGGGTTGGAAACACTCCTCTTTGGCCCATGGAACCTCTAGCTCTGATGGTCATCCGGGCTGTCACATGGAGATCACCTCTGTGAAGATTTTTTTAAACCAGCCTCTCAACTCCATTACCACTGCCTGGGGCTGGTAAAATTCAGTCCCTAATATGTTGAATTCCTGATTTTAAATAGGTTAAAAGAAATGTTGAGGATATTGAGATGCAGTGAAATCTAACTGGATTGCTGACTGGATTGGAGAAAACGATCTAACTACGAAACTGTTGAATTTATGGGGAGACAGAGAGAGAGAGAGAAAGCACACAAAGGTGTTCCGTGCACAACCAACAACTGTAACAAATAAATCTTTCTTCAGGAATGTGACAGGACAGAGAGTCTGGGAATTTATAAAGAATGAAAAACCAAAGAAAAAACTAAATTCAAAAAGCAACTCAAATGTGGAGGGAGGGAATGGGGAGAAAGTGTAACTATTTTAGTGAGTTCATTGCTGCAAATGGACAGAGTTGGTGACTGGCTTCAATGGAAAATCCCATTGACAAGCAGCGGAAAGACAGAATCCCACTGCAGCGAAAGGTTTGGAGAAACACACGGCTGGGGAACCAGGGGATCCAGCCCATAATCTAGAGGTAGTGGCCGATATGTACTCATAGGAAAATAGTGGTTCGTGTCCATGTGGCCGGCTTGGTTCCAGCAGCTGATGATGCTGCCAAAGGTTTTCATTCATAATAGTCAGACAGCTAATAAATACTGACCAAACTCTTAACTCTTCATTAAGAGAACTCGTGCTGAACAATTCTGTAATCAGGAATACAGTACAGAGCAGCAGCCCTTAAAATGTATCAGGAATTTCAGAAACACTACAGGATTCCGTAGCAATCAGAATTCCACCTGGTAGTCCCCAAGTAGGATTGCAGTTTTGAGAGAGAGAAGAAACACACATGTGAGAGAATGAGTGCTTGTCAGAGATTAAGAGCAGGAGAATTGCTTCGATACAGCAGCTTTTCATATCCTCAAAGCTCTTCAAAGCCAAATGAATAGTTTTGAACTGTATTCACTGTTGTTATTTAGGCAAACGCAGCTGTCACGTTCTGTAAACAGCAGAAGGATGAACAACCAGGTTAACCAGGGGCGATGCCAGTTGAGAGATAAATATGGGCAAGGACATGGCAACTCCCTTGCCCTTCTTTAATAGTGCCACAAAATATCTTGCATCCATCTGAACGTAGAGTGGTTAAAGGGTCATTTCCAATATGCTGGGAAACTTTTGGTGGCCCGAGCTTGAAATAAACTAAACTGCACCTTATTGAAGAGCTGAGGAGATACTCAATAAGGAGCTAGCTGGTATAATTTAACAAACAAAATTCACAGGAGACGGACATGTGCTTCTGGTTTACATACTTCAACTAGTCAACAATTTGATGTCATACAAGTTTATTACCTCACAATGTATGGGCAGGTTGATTTGCATGAAGGTTCGCCATCAATAAACAAAATGAAAATTGGTTATTGTCACAAGTAGGCTTCAAATTAAGTTACTGTGAAAAGCCCCTAGTCGCCACATTCCAGCACCTGTTCGGGGAGGCTGGTACGGGAATTGAACCATGCTGCTGGCCTGCCTTTGTCTGCTTTCAAAGCCAGCGACTTAGCCCTGTGCTAAACCAGTCCCTGCAAGCCTCTTCCTATATTGTAGGAATGCTGCTCTCATTCTTGAAATAATTTCCATTTCTACTTAGAAGGGTCTACATCTTCCTGACTCTTGTTGTCTCTGTTAATGAATTGCAGCAGCTGCCTGTTGCTGCTTCACTGATTGGGAAAACAGTGGATTCTTCCTCCCAACTCTTAACCATCAAGCTCATCATAATTTTTCAGATTTTTCCTACTCCTTTCATTTTTGTACGATTTCGTAATTAAATGTGTCAGCTTTTCCTTCAGGTGCTGGATTTCCTTTGAGAAGTTATTTTTGTTACCTTTTTGTCAGTTGTTGAAGTATATTTTGGCACCGTTCAAGGGAAAATACTTTTTTTAGACTTGGTTGTTCAAAAGTGTGTAGAGTACGCACTGTGTTTCAAATAAACTGCAGAAATTTTTAATAGCACTTTTTAATTGCCTTCAAACGTGTCTTCAATAATTTGCATGATTTTCTGAGAAAACACTGTTTTATTAACAGACTTCTATGTTTATTTTCTCTTGTTTAATTTTAAGTCTCAATTTTTTTGAAGAACTTCAGAGCATTATAATTTCACCAAAGAACCAGTTGGCTATATATACCATGTCCAATCACTAATTTTGTCTGTTAAGGCGAGCAAAATTGGGTATGCAATTTTAGCCTTTAGTGAAGAAATTGGAAATTTGTGTACACTTCTCAAACTCCCCCACACAATTTTTATGTGAAGAAAAAAGCTAGCAGTATTGTAAATTAAGATCATCTGAAGTATTATATTATGCATGTAGTGTTGCTTTCTTGAGCTATTTTTCTGTTGAGCAATTGAATATTTGTGCTAGATAGTGAAATGCTATTCCACCTTCATTGCCCATTTGCTGCTATAATATGTTCCAATTTTCTGATGGCTTCTGTTCAGCAATCTGGCTGTAAATCCTAAGTAATTTTATCTAATAGCAGCTTTGCTATTCGCCTCCTAGGGTGTATCTCATTCACTTGTTCCCATTAAACCAAAATTAATCCCGAAATGGTTTTGTGGATCTGTCATTTCCTGAATCAATTTCTGTTGAAACCTGGCTGTATACTTCACTCTTCAATCAACTATTAAATCCTTGCCCAGTTCTCTAACTGAATCTGCACCAAAAACTGCTTTTCTGGCTTCTGAACTGGGTTTCATGTCTCTGCTAGTCTGATCTTTTCTATGGCCAGCTCCATGTAGAACATTAGCTCCTTTTGCTGATTCCTCTTTCAAAACTGACCCTCGTATTGAACTGATTACTCTTTATTGAGTCAGCCCTTGCTGTTCTCCACATGGACAGTGCCTTGGGCCTGGGATTGAATCTGGGTCCTCGGCGCCAAGAGGCAGCAGTGTTAATCACTGTGCCACCCTTGAATTAATTGCATTTTGTAGAAAACTTCTACATTGTCTGTAGAACAGTTCTACAAATTGACACGGTGGCACAGTGGTTAGCACTGCTTCACAGCACCAGATTAAATTTCAGGCTTGGGTGATTGTGTGGAGTTTGCACTTTCTCCCTTTGTCTGTGTGGGTTTCCTACAGGTGCTCTGGTTTCCTCCCACAGTCCAAAGATGTGCAGGTTAGATGGATTGCCATTGTAAAATTGCCCCTTGGTGACCAGGGATGTGTGAATTAGGTGGGGTTATGGGGTTGCAGGGATAGGACGGGAGCCTGGTTTGGGTGCTCTTTCAGAGAGTCGGTGGGCTGAGTGGCCTCCTTGTGCACTGTCGAGATTCTGTGATTCTAATATCTGGCTGTACTTGGACCTTTATGAACTGACCCTTTTAGTTGCCATTCCAACCCATAGCCTAATAGTTCCGGTTTTATTTCTGAGACTTGTTCCCTTCCCTCATTATTATTTGAACCATCCATGCAGTGTATCTTAAATACAATGACCCGGTCAATGCTTCCTTACATTTGATGTTCTTCTGAGCCGACCCTCTCTGCTGTCCTATTGCAGTCATGGGGTCATAACCTCCTTGGATGGCAATCAATTGCATTGGATTGCCACTCCATACCCACTTACCTGTGCCAAAACCTGTCTGTGCCTGTCTCACCTGACCTTCCTGACTCAAACCGCACAAGGTCCAGGAGATGCCAGGATCACTGGGGCCCAGTGTTGCAATCTAAAATAATCGGAACAAAGGTGGAGACTCTCACTATTTTTTTTAATGGTACCAACTTCTGTAAAGCAGGTAAGTTTAATGGTTCAAATCAAAATAGTAGGCCAGGGAGAAGGTAAGTGGGTGATTTGAGGGATTGGAGGGGTGGGGGGAGGGGGGTTGGGAGGAGAGATGGAATATAGGGGGTGGATGTTGAATGTTGAGGGGGGGGGGGGGATCAGGAGGAAGAGCATTAGCATCCAGCTGGATTAGGTCCAGAGGTAATCTAAGAAGATTGAATTGGACCGTCAGGTTGGTGGGTGGAATGGGGACTCCATGTATGGGAGTGTGGAAGTCCCTTGTACGGTTGGGTGTGTGGGGATCTTCCTGCATGGGGATGGATTTGTGTATTTAAAATTGTTATCTGGAAGTTAGAAGAGAAGTTATTTCTAATTTTTTCAGAGTAACTGTTAGCGTAACATTGGCAGAAACCATCCAGTTAGCGGTTTTAAATAGCTTTGTCAGATGGTTCCCAGAGTAGTGCCCAGGGGAACCTAGTGTTGGAGAATCGTTTAAACCATGACTTTGGGTAAGGCTTTAAACTAAAAGAGCAGTGGGGGACATGAGGTAGAGAGATTTAAACATCTAAAGAGAAGAGTCGAGTCAATAGAACAATGCAGCAATTTAGGTAAAGAGACACCGAATGGGACAAAAAGGGACAGAGTTTAACAGTGATAGTGTATCGGTGAATAAGGTCCATTCAAAGAATTACGGTTTTAAAAAAAATCAAAGATACTTCATCTGAATGTGCTAAGATTTCCCAATTAGATAGATGAACTAGCAGCACAAATAGAGATATATGGTTAGATCTGATCGCAACAGAGACATGGTTGCAAGGTGACTAAGGTTGGAAAGTAAATATTCCAAGGCACACAACATTCCAAAAATGCAAGCAGAATGGAAAAGGAGGAGTAGCCCTGCTGGTAAAGGATGACATGGGACAGTAGTAAGAAATAGTTGTAGCTCAGAAGATCAAGAAATCAAATTAGTATAGGTGGAAAAATCTGTAAAACCCAGCAGAAGTATATAGGCACGCTAACGGTAATTATCTTTTATCAGAGGATTTAGATCTCCCAACAAAGGCTATGTAGTTTATTCTTTCTTTATTCTTTCATGGCGTGTGGGCATCACTGGCCAACAGTTATTTCCCTGAGGTGGACAGCATGGTGATGTATGGGCAGCATGGTGGCACATGATTAGCACTGCTGCCTCACAGCACCAGGCACCGGGGTTCAATTCTGGCCTTGGGAGACTCTGTGTGCAGTTTGCACTTTCTCCCCATGTCTGCGTGGGTTTCCTCCGGGTACTCCAGTTTCCTCCCACAATCCAAAGATGTGCAGGTTAGGTGGATTGGCCATGCTAAATTGCCCCTTAATGCCCAAGGATGTGTGGGTTGGTTGGGGTTACGGGGGTAGGGCAGGCGTGTAGGCCTCGGTAGTGTTCTTTGAGGGTTAGTGCAGACTGCATAGGCCGAATGGCCTCCTCCTGCACTGTAGGAATTCTAAGACCCGATAAGGTGGTGGTGAGACATAGTCTTGAACTGCCATAGTCGTTGTGGTGTAGGTAGACCTGCAGTGTTGCTTGGAATGGAGTTCCAGGATTTTGACCCAGCAACAGTGAAGAAATGGTGGTCTAGTTCCAAGTCAGGATTGTGTGTAGCTTTGAACTTGCAGCTGGTGGTACTCCCATGCACCTGCTGCCCTTGTCCTTCTAAGTGGTAGAGATCATGGGTTTGGAAGGTGCTTGCAAAAGAGTTTGGTGAGTTGCTGCAGTGCATTTTGTAGATCAGGGTTTTTCAAAGTGTGGGTTTCGGGCGGGTGTCGGGAGGGTCGTGAAATGATCGGTCGGGCCGTTCCCGTGGTGGTGCCGATCGTGGGAGAAGCGCCCAATGGCTGCTACCGGCTTTTATATTGAGAATGGCGGCCAATGCCACCTTTTAAATGAAAATAAATGAGGCTGGTGGAGCCTTTCAGTCAGAAGCGGCAGCAGAGAACAGGTAATGAGCTGTATGTACCAAATCACAGAGGAGAGCTTCTTGCATTTTCTAGCTGCTTTGGCAAGCAAGGCACGAGGACTGTGAGGATGGATGATTATCGAGACCGCCAGAGACTCAAATAGGCAGTGTGCCTACTAGACAGGATTTCATAACTGAATCTGCTGTAGGGAGCTGTCAGGAGAGTCCAGGGCAGAGCAGTGCTCGCTATATACAGAGCTCCGGGGTCTCTACAAAGAAGTAACTTAACTCTGGAATAAAGCAGTATAAAGATGATTTATTGAGGTATGGTTTTGTCAGATGTGCCAATGCAATAATGATGTAATGGTCATGTGTGATATATGCAGGGAATGAGAGAAGTTTCAGATTTTGAAGGCAAGGAAGTGGCGAGTGCAAAATTCCTTCTTGAAGTTGAAACCCCAGAGTCAATTATTAACTTAGAGCTGACTCTAAAATTAAAGACTACTCTGCTGTAGCTGACCTGTAATACAACATTAAAAACAAGCAAAAAGCCATGAAGCTGTCAGCATTCTGGAGTAGCATCTCCCAGGACTGAGTAAAACATGCATTTTATTGCTATTGCCCTTTAAGATGACCTACATGTGCAAGGTTGGATTTTCCATTTTCATAAAGACGAAGATAACACAAAGAAAGTGGCTGAAGTCTGCACCTGATATGCACATTGCCCTCTCCTCCTTTGAACCTGTTTCAACTGAGATCGTGAGGACCAAGCTAGCTTCCCTACGTATTAAAGAGGTCAGTCCTATGACCTCAACTGTTCGCAATATATATAAATGATCTCCAAGCAAGGCAGAGTGTAACATAGCAAAATTTGCAGATGGTACTAAAATTGGTGGGAAAGCAGGCAGTGCAGAGGAGATAAAGAAATTACAGACGGATATAGATAGGCTAGGAGATTGGGTCAAAATTTGGCAGATGAAGTTTAATGTGGATAAATGTGAGGTTATCCATTTTGGCCGGAAAATTGAAAGGCAAATTATTATTTAAATGGAAAGCAGATTAAAAATGCATTTGGGCCGAGGGATCTGGGTGTCTTTGTTCATGGTTCTCAGGAAGTCGATACACAGGTACAGCATGTAATTAAAAAGGCAAATGGAATGTTAGCATTTATTGCAAAACGACTAGAGTATAAAAGTAGAGAGGTGTTGTTGCAATTTTATATGGTGTTGCTGAGACCACATCTGGAGTATTATGTCCAGTTTGGGGCTCCTTTTTTTGAGGAAGGATGTGGTGGCATTGGAGACAGTTCAGAGATTCACCAGATTGATTCCGGGGATGAAAGGGTTGATGTATGAGGAGAGATTAAACCATTTGAGCTTGTACTCGCTCGAGTTTAGAAGGATTAAAGGGGTTCTGATCAAGGTATGTAAGATACTAAAAGGATTGATTAAGTAAACATGGACCAAATGTTCCCCCTTGCAAGGCAACCTAGAACGACAGGGCGCAGATATAAATTGAGAGGCGGTAAGGTTTGAACGGAGATGAGGAGGAATAACTTCTCGCAGAGGATGGTGAATTGGTGGAACTCACTGCCCCATAATGCGGTTGGTTTCGAGGAGCAGAAAGATATATTTCTGATTTAAAAAAAAACAGTAGAGGGCAGCAGAGCAGAGCTTCTGATTGGCTGTTCCGGGGAGATTTGCATACGTGCAGTGCGGTCAGCGTAAGTTGAAGGTGCACCTGCACAAGTGGACCCGAGGAGTTCGACGGAAGGAAAGCATCCAGCAGAGCAGAGCTTCTGATTGGCTGTTCCGGGGAGATTTGCATACGTGCAGTGCGGTCAGCGTAAGTTGAAGGTGCACCTGCACAAGTGACCCGAGGAGTTCGACGGAAGGCAAGCATCCAGCAGAGGGCAGCAGAGCAGAGCTTCTGATTGGCTGTTCCGGGGAGATTTGCATACGTGCAGTGCGGTCAGCGTACGTTGAAGGTGCACCTGCACAAGTGACCCGAGGAGTTCGACGGAAGGCAAGCATCCAGCAGAGGGCAGCAGAGCTTCTGATTGGCTGTTCCGGGGAGATTTGCATACGTGCAGTGTGGTCAGCGTAAGTTGAAGGTGCACCTGCACAAGTGACCCGAGGAGTTCGACGGAAGGCAAGCATCCAGCAGAGGGCAGCAGAGCAGAGCTTCTGATTGGCTGTTCCGGGGAGATTTGCATACGTGCAGTGCGGTCAGCGTAAGTTGAAGGTGCACCTGCACAAGTGACCCGAGGAGTTCGACGGAAGGCAAGCATCCAGCAGAGGGCAGCAGAGCTTCTGATTGGCTGTTCCGGGGAGATTTGCATACGTGCAGTGTGGTCAGCGTAAGTTGAAGGTGCACCTGCACAAGTGACCCGAGGAGTTCGACGGAAGGCAAGCATCCAGCAGAGGGCAGCAGAGCAGAGCTTCTGATTGGCTGTTCCGGGGAGATTTGCATACGTGCAGTGCGGTCAGCGTAAGTTGAAGGTGCACCTGCACAAGTGACCCGAGGAGTTCGACGGAAGGCAAGCATCCAGCAGAGGGCAGCAGACCAGAGCTTCTGATTGGCTGTTCCGGGGAGATTTGCATACATGCAGTGCGGTCAGCGTAAGTTGGTGGTTTGTGAAGGGGCTGTTCTCGAGTGACAGCTTTACCCGAAAGACTACTTACGTAGTGTCTCCCACCCATCCTCTTCCTCTAACCAAAAAAAAAAGTTCTGTCCGTTGGATTGCTAAACTAACAAGTTTTTTATTTTTATTTTTCAGTAGTTGGGAAGTTTGTTCAGTGGGAATGGAGGCTAGGGCAGTTGAATGTTCCTCCTGCAGAATGCGGGAGGAAAGGGTCACCTCTAGTGTCCCTGCTGACTACATCTGCGGGAAGTGCACCCAACTCCAGCTCCTCGAGAGCCGCGTTAGGGAGCTGGATGAACTTCGGATCATTCGGGAGGCGGACGAGGTTATTGAGAGGAGTTATAGGGAGGTAGTCACACCTCAGGTAAAAGAAGAAGGTAGATGGGTTACCGTCAGGGGAGGGAGAGGGAACCGGCAGGTAGTGCAGGGATCCCCTGTGGTCGTTCCCCTCTATAACAAGTATACCGTTTTGGATACTGTTGCGGGGGACGACTTACCAGGGGTAAGCAATAAGGCACAGGTCTCTGGCACAGAGTCTGTCCCTGTTGCTCAGAAGGGAAGGGAGAAGAGGAACAGAGCACTTGTCATTGGGGACTCCATAGTTAGAGGAACAGACAGGAGGTTCTGTGGGAACGAAAGAGACTCACGGTTGGTGTGTTGCCTCCCAGGTTCCAGGGTTCGTGATGTCTCTAATCGTGTTTTTGGGATCCTTAAGGGGGAGGAGGAGCAGCCCCAAGTCGTGGTCCACATAGGTACCAACGACATAGGTAGGAAGAGAGATGGGGATTTGAGACAGAAATTCAGGGAGCTAGGGTGGAAGCTGAGAGCTAGAACAAGCAGAGTTGTTATCTCTGGGTTGTTACCCGTGCCACGTGCTAGCAAAGTGAGAAATAAGGAGAGAGAGGAGTTGAACACGTGGCTACAGGGATGGTGCAGGAGGGAGGGTTTTGGTTTCCTGGATAATTGGGGCTCATTCTGGGGTAGGTGGGACCTATACAAACAGGATGGTCTTCACCTGAACCAGAGGGGTACCAATATCCTGGGGGGGGGGGAAGATTTGCTAGTGCTCTTCGGGGGGGTTTAAACTAATTCAGCAGGGGGATGGGAACCTAAATTGTAGTCCCAGTGTACAGGATGTTGAGAGTAGTGAGGTCAGGGATAGGGTTAAAAGTTCGAAAGAGGGCACCGGCAAGCAAGACGCTGGTTTGAAGTGTGTCTACTTCAACACCAGGAGCATCCGGAATAAGCTGGGTGAGCTTGCAGCATGGGTTGGTACCTGGGATCTCGATGTTGTGGCGATTTCGGAGACATGGGTAGAGCAGGGACAGGAATGGTTGTTGCAGGTTCCAGGATTGAGATGTTTCTGTAAGAACAGAGAAGAACAGAGGGGGTGTGTGGCATTGTTAATCAAGGAAAATATTACGGCGGTAGAAAGGATGTTTGAGGACTCGTCTACTGAGGTAGTATGGGCCGAGGTTAGGAACAGGAGAGGGAGGTCACCCTGTTGGGAGTTGTCTATAGACCTCCGAATAGTTCCAGAGATGTAGAGGAAAGGATTGCAAAGATGATTCTCGACAGGAGCGAGAGTAACAGGGTAGTTGTTATGGGGAACTTTAACTTTCCAAATATTGACTGGAAATACTATAGTTCGAGTACTATAGATGGGTCAGTTTTTGTACAGTGTGTGCAGGAGGGTTTTCTGACACAGTATGTAGACAGGCCAACAAGGGGCGAGGCCACATTGGATTTGGTACTGGGTAATGAACCCGGCCAGGTGTTAGATTTAGATGTAGGTGAGCACTTTGGTGATAGTGATCACAACTCAGTTATGTTTACTTTAGCAATGGGCAGGGATAGGTATATACCGCAAGGCAAGAATTATAGCTGGGGGAAAGGCAATTATGATGCTATTCGGCAAGATTTAGGATGTATAGGATGGGGAAGGAAACTGCAGGGGATGGGTACAATTGAAATGTGGAGCTTTTTCAAGGAACAGCTACTGCGTGTCCTTGATAAGTATGTACCTGTCAGGCAGGGAGGAAGTTGTCGAGCAAGGGAACCGTGGTTACTAAGGAAGTTGAAGCACTTGTCAAGAGGAAGAAGAAGGCTTATGTTAGGATCAGACATGAAGGCTCAGTTAGGGCACTTGAGAGTTACAAGTTAGCCAGGAAGGACCTAAAGGGAGAGTTAAGAAGAGCGAGGAGAGGACACGAAAAGTCGTTGGCGGATACGATCAAGGAAAACCCTAAGGCTTTCTATAGGTATATCAGGAACAAAAGAATGACTAGAGTAAGATTAGGGCCAATCAAGGATAGTAGTGGAAAGTTGTGTGTGGAATCAGAGGAGATAGGGGAAGCATTAAATGGATATTTTTCGTCAGTGTTTACACTGGAGAAAGACAATGTTGTCGAGGAGAACACTCGGGTTCAGTCGACCAGGCTAGATGGAATTGAGGTTCAAAAGGAGGAGGTGTTAGCAATTTTGGAAAATGTCAAAATAGATAAGTCCCCTGGGCCAGATGGGATTTATCCTAGGATTCTCTGGGAAGCCAGGGAGGAGATTGCAGAGCCTTTGTCCTTGATCTTTATGTCGTCTTTGTCGACAGGAATAGTGCCGGAAGACTGGAGGATAGCAAATGTTGTCCCCTTGTTCAAGAAGGGAAGTAGAGACAACCCTGGTAATTATAGACCTGTGAGCCTTACTTCGGTTGTGGGTAAAATGTTGGAAAAGGTTATAAGAGATAGGGTTTATAATCATCTTGAAAAGAACAAGTTGATTAGCGATTGTCAACACGGTTTTGTGAAGGGTAGGTCATGCCTCACAAACCTTATTGAGTTTTTTGAGAAGGTGACCAAACAGGTGGATCAGGGTAAAGCGGTTGATGTGGTGTATATGGATTTCAGTAAGGCGTTTGATAAGGTTCCCCATGGTAGGCTATTGCAGAAAATAAGGAAGTATGGGATTGAAGGTGATTTAGCGGTTTGGATCAGTAATTGGCTAGCTGAAAGAAGACAGAGGGTGGTGGTTGATGGCAAATGTTCATCCTGGAGTTCAGTTACTAGTGGTGTACCGCAAGGATCTGTTTTGGGGCCACTGCTGTTTGTCATTTTTATAAATGACCTGGAAGAGGGTGTAGAAGGATGGGTTAGTAAATTTGCAGATGACATGAAGGTCGGTGGAGTTGTGGATAGTGCTGAAGGATGTTATAGGATACAGAGGGACATAGATAAGCTGTAGAGCTGGGCTGAGAGGTGGCAGATGGAGTTTAATGCGGAAAAGTGTGAGGTGGTTCACTTTGGAAGGAGTAACAGGAATGCAGAGTACTGGGCTAATGGCAAGATTCTTGGTAGTGTAGATGAACAGAGAGATCTCGGCATCCAGGTACATAAATCCCTGAAAGTTGCCAACCAGGTTAATAGGGCTGTTAAGAAGGCATATGGTGTGCTAGCCTTTATCAGCAGGGGGATTGAGTTTCGGAGCCACAAGGTCATGCTGCAGCTGTACATAACTCTGGTGCGGCCGCACCTGGAGTACTGCGTGCAGTTCTGGTCACCACATTATAGGAAGGATGTGGAAGCTTCGGAAAGGGTTCAGAGGAGATTTACTGGGATGTTGCCTGGTATGGAGGGAAGGTCTTACGAGGAAAGGCTCAGGGACTTGAGGTTGTTTTCGTTAGAGAGGAGAAGGCTGAGAGGTGACTTAATAGAGACATATAAGATAATCAGAGGGTTAGATAGGGTGGACAGTGAGAGTCTTTTTCCTCGGATGGTGATGACCAACACGAGGGGACATAGCTTTAAATTGAGGGATGATAGATATAGGACAGATGTCAGAGGCAGTTTCTTTACTCAGAGAGTAGTAGGGGTGTGGAACGCCCTGCCTGCAACAGTAGTAGACTCGCCAACTTTAAGGTCATTTAAGTGGTCACTGGATAGACATATGGATGAAAATTGAATAGTGTAGGTCAGATAGGCTTCAGATGGTTTCACAGGTCGGCGCAACATCGAGGGCCGAAGGGCCCGTACTGCGCTGTAGTGTTCTATGTTCTATGTTAAAGGGATATGGGGAGCAGGTAGGGAGGTGGATATTAGGTGAATATTAGGCGGGAACTGAAGAACCTCGATTGGGGGCGGATGTTTGAGGGTAAATTAACATCTGACATGTGGGAGGTTTTCAAGTATCAGTTGAAAGGAATTCAGGACCGATATGTTCCTGTGAGGAAGAAGGATGATTACGGCAAATTTTGGGAACCTTGGATAACGAGAGATATTGTAGGCCTCGTCAAAAAGAAAAAGGAGGCATTTGTCAGGGCAAGAAGGCTGGGAACAGACAAAGCCTGTGTGGAATATAAGGAAAGTAGGAAGGAACTTAAGCAAGGAGTCAGGAGGGCTAGAAGGGGTCACAAAAAGTAATTGGCAAATAGGGTTAAGGAAAATCCCAAGGCTTTTCACATGTACATAAAAAGCAAGAGGGTAGCCAGGGAAAGGGTTGGCCCACTGAAGGATAGGCAAGGGAATCTATGTGTGGAGCTAGAGGAAATGGGCAAGGTACTAAATGAATACTTTGCATCAGTATTCACCAAAGAGAAGGAATTGGTGGAAGTTGAGTCTGGAGAAGGGTGTGTTGTTAGCCTGGATCACATTGAGATCCAAAAAGACGAGGTGTTGGGCATCTTGAAAAATATTAAGGTAGGTAAGTCCCCAGGGCCTGATGGGATCTACTCCAGAAAAAAAACGATAGTGACATTTAAGGGGCATCTTGACAAATACATGAATAGGATGGGAATAGAGGGATACGGACCCAGGAAGTGTAGAAGATTGTAGTTTAGTCGGGCAGCATGGTCGGCACGGGCTTGGAGGGCCAAAGGGCCTGTTCCTGTGCTGTACTTTTTTTTGTTTTTTGGAATTGAGACTTGCCATGATCAGATTGAATGGCGGAGCAGGTTTGAAGGGCTGAATTTCCTACTTCTGCTCCTAATTCCTATGTTCCTAAGGTAATGCGAGGTCGGCCTGCATGGGTTGTGAAGGTCGGCTGTTTGGTAAAAGTTTGAAAAACACTGTTGTGGATGGTATATACATGACACTCTGCTGCCACTGTGTGTCAATGATGGAGGGTGTGAATGTTTAAGGTGATGGATTGAGCTACCAATTATGAGTTGCTATATCCTGGGTGGTTTTAAGATCCTTGTGTTGTTGGAACTGCATACATCCAGGCAAGTGGAGAATATTCTATCAAACTACAGACTTGTGTCTTGCAGTTGGTGGACAGGCTTTGAGGAATCAGGAGGTGAGTTACTTGCCACAGAATTCCTAGTCTCTGACCAGCCGTCTAATACAGTATTTATATGGATGGAGTTCAGTGTCTGAAACTAAAAGAAAAAGCAGCAGAAATGGTAAACGATAGCACAGATACTGGTGAATGGGAAAGAACAGCAAAAAGTGGGTGGTATGATGAGGAAATTTGCAAATGACACAAAAATCGACTGTGTAATTGATAGCGAAGGGGATTGCTGTGGATTCCAGAATGACATCAATGGCTTGATTGAGTGGGTGGAAAAGTGGCAAATGGAATTCAGTCTGAAAGGTGTGAGGTTATGCATTTTGGTAGGGCTAACAAAGCAAGGCAATACCCAATAAACAGGAGGATATTGAGAGGTGTAGAGGAAATGTGAGACCTTCGGGTGCATGCCCCATGTCCTTGAAAGTGGCAAGACCAGTACATAAGGTAACAAAGAATGTACATGGAATACTTTCGTTCATTGCATAAGTATCTTGTACAAAAGCAGGGATATAATGCTGGAACTGTATAAAACACTTGTTAGGCTACAGCTGGGGTTTTGCAGTTCTGATCACCACGTTACAGGAAGTACCTAATTGCTCTGGAGAAAATACAGAGGCGATTTATAAAAATGTGGCCAGGGCTGGGAAATTGCAGCTATGAGGAAAGAATAGGGTTGGTTTTCTTCGAACAGAGGCTGAGGGGTGACTTGATTGAGGTGTACAAAATTATGAGGAGCCTAGAAAGAGTGGACAGGGAAGACTTGTTTCCACTAATGGAGAGGTCAATTACCAGAGGGCACAGATTAAGGTGATTGCTAGAAGAATTAGAGGGGACATTATGAAAATCCTTTTTACCCAGAGGATGGTAGGTGGTAGAATTCACTGCCTGGATTGGTGGTTGAGGCAGAAATCCTCAACTAATTTAACAGGCACCTAGATCTGCACCTGAAGTGCTACAACCCGCAAGGCCGCGGACTGGGTGCAGGCACGTGGGATTAGAAAAGGTTGCTATTTTTTCAGCTGGCTCAAAAACAATAAGCTGAGTGGCCCCTTTCTGTTTCCTAACTTTTCAATGGTCCTCTGGTGACAAAGTAAGTGCTACAATAATAATAAACATTTAGTGTCACAAGTAGGCTTACATTCTTAACACTGCAATGAACTTACTGTGAAAATTCCCTAGTTGCCACACTCTGGCACCTGTTCGGGTACACTGAGGGAGTATTCAGAATGTCCAAATTACCCAACAGCATGTCTTTTGGGACAAAGAGGGAGTATGAAAATAAACTTACAAGAGTTGTCAAAATCAACATACAGTTTTTACAATTCGGAAAAAGGTGATCAGGAGCAAGTTGGACCACTTACCGATATTCCCAATGGAAACGAGGAAAATGTCAGGCTGAATAATTACTTTATATCAGATTCTACTGTAGAGGAATAAGTAAGCATGTCAGACCTTCCAAGAAAACTGATAGTGAATAAGGGATACAGACTCAACAAAATTAACATCAGCAGAAATCAAAGTTACAAAGAAAATAATGGCACAAGAGACTGGTATCACCTGGACCAGGTGGTCTTAAAGGAAATAGGTGAGAACTGTAGATGACCTAACATCTTCCAAATTTCTCTGGAATCAGGAACTGTCCTTTTATTTTTTTTCCAATAAGCATTTTATTGAGGTATTCATGGTTTTACAGCAACAAAAATAAACAATGTACATGAATTTATAAATATAGTGCAAAAGCCATCTTCCTCCCTTACAAGTCCCACCTTTACTAACCCCAGGAACTGTCCTTTTACATCAAAAAATTGTGCGCCTCACCCTGCTCAACAAGAAGTGTGATATTTAATGTAGAATTATAGACCTGTGACCTTAATCTTTGTTGTCAAGAAATTGCTAGTGTATAATTAAGGATAGCATGGTTGAACACTGATCAATTTAGCTGATCAGAGATCTGTAAAGGATAGATTATACATGAAGAACCTGCTGGAAATTTTTAAAGAGGTGAGTAAAGTAGCAGATGGGACTAGCTTTGCAGTTATTTATTTAGATTTCCAGAACGCATTTGTTAAAGTCTTTTATAAGACTGAATTGAAGGGAAATTATTGACCTGATTAGGAAATTTGCTGAGTGGCAGGAAACAGACTGAAGAGATAATAAACATACTCTACCACAAGAACTGTGACAACATATATGGCACCTTTAACAATGAAATGTCCCAAGTTGTTTTACAGGAACATTATAAAGCTAAGTATGACATTAAACCACACTGAGATATTAGGTCAAATAACCAAATGCTTGGCAAAAGAGATGGGTTTTCAGCAGCGTCTTAGAGGAGACAAGTGCGATGGAGCAAAGTAGGGATAGAATTCCAGAACTTAAGGCCGGCAACTGAAGGCATGACCATCATTGCAGCAATTATGATTCGGAATATCCAAGAGGTTCGAATTAGAGGTGCACAGATATCTCCGAGGGTTGATCTCAGGAGGAGATTACAGAGATCGGGAGGGCTGGGACCTTGGAAATATTTGAAATCAGGGAGGAGATTTTAGAATGATGTTGCTTGACTGGGAGCCAGTCAGTAAGCACAGAGTGATTGGGGAACACAACTTACTCAGAGTTAGGACGTAGCTGCAGAGCTTTTGATAATCTCATGCTTAATGAGGCTAGAATATGGAAGACCAGCCAGGGGTGCATTGCAATAGTGGAGTCTTCAAGTAATGAAGGGATGGATGAAGGTTTCAATAGATGAGCTGAGACAGGCAGAGTTGAGCAATATTACCTTTTGGCAGGATGTGACTAATGCTGTTCCACAAGGACCTGGAATGCACCCTCAAATGTTGGCAGCTTTTATTAATGACTTTAATGGAGAAGAAAGCTGCAAGTCCAGATTTGCTGGTGGCACAGGTGCAATGTAAGTAGTTTGGTTGAAAGATTAAGTGAATCAGCAAAACTGTGGCAAATGAATTTCAAGTTAGGCAAATGTAAGGCCGCCTACTTTGCACCTAAAAAGGATAAAACTGGGAATTTTCTAATTACCAAAAAAGCTAGAAACAGTGGAAATCCAAACAAATTTTGGCGTCCACGTACACAGATTATAAAAATGGATGAACAAGTGCAGAAAATAATTAAAAAGACAAATGGAATACTGGCATTTATATCTGAAAGACTAGGATTCAAGAGGGCGAACATTATGCTGTGTAGCATTGATCTCGCTAAGGCAAATCTTCTCTTGTCTTCCTGCTTTACAGTGTTGTGCTTTCCTCTTCAGTTGCTCATCGGCACGCCCGTTTTCAATTTCAAGATACTTAATACTGATATTCTCTTTCTCCTCCTTGACGTACATCCCTTTTAATTTCCTTCATTCACCTCTTTCAGTAATTTCTTATGCCATAGGATATGGTCAATTCAAATTTGTTGCTGCTTCTTGATATTCGTGCTCTTAAGTGTACAAAATCTGGTTAGACCACACCTAGAATGCTACGAGCATTTCAGGGCATCACACCTTGTATATATCGACAATGGATAAAGTGCAGCATAGATTTACCAGGATGATACCTGGATTCCAAGAATTTAATCACAAGGAGAAATTATACAAATTGGGGTTGGGATTCCCTAAGATTTCGAAAGGTTTATGGGGTGATTGGATCAAAATTTTCAAGATGTTACAGTGAACTGATAGAGTAGATAAAAAACCTATTTCCAGAGTTGAGGTGTCTAGGAGGGGAGGAATAATCAACGGATTACAGCCCGAAATTTCAGGAGTGTTATTTGAAAACATCTTTACACGCGAAGAGTGCAAGTTTGGAACTCTCTTCTGTGAGCAGTAATTCTTGCCAGATCAGTTATTAAATTTTAAAACTGAGATTGATAAATTTTTGTTGACCAAATAAATTAAGGGATGTGGGGCCAAAGGTGAATATATAGAATTAGATTGCAGATCAGCCCTGTTCTTGCTTTATGGTGGAACAGGATCAAGGGGCTTAATAGAACATAGCACATACAGTGCAGAAGGAGGCCATTTGGCCTATCGAGTCATCACCAGCCCATTTAAACCCTCACTTCCACCCTATCCCAATAACCCCATCTAACCTTTTTGGACACTCAGGGAAATTTAGCATTGCCAATCCACCTAATCTGCACGTTTTTGGATTGTGGGAGGAAACCGGACCTCCTGGAGGAAACCCACGCCGACACAAGGAGAATGTGCAGACTCCGCACAGACAGTGACCCACAGGGAATCGAACCTGGGACCCTGGCGCTGTGAAGCCACAGTACTAACCACTATGCTACCATGTTTCCTGTGTGATCCTGGACAGAGAGGGTGCAGTACCCACTGGTATCTTTTGAGCTTTCCATGACTGGTGGTCATCACAGTGTACAGGTTGTGTAATTGATATATTCAAATACTGCCACCCTACCATTCACACCTACTTTCACACGCCTTTTGTTCAGTACCTTTGGGATCCACAGTTGGATTTAGAAAGATTGGGCAGATCAGCATGCTACTCAGTAGTTGTGCAACATTCTCATCTACACTCCAGTTGCAAGGAGGGCTGCTCCTGAGTTCCCACGTGTGGTGCTATACCACCCCAAATTGAACTCTGAGCTGTATTGGAGATGCTGCTGTAGCTTGAAGCCAGGCAATCTTATCAGTGTTGGTTATGGAGGAATAACAACAGAAGGTGCTGGGAAAAGCTCAGCATGTCGAGCAGCATCTGAGAGAGAAACAAAGTTAATATTTTGAGCTGAATCTGACACTTTTACTTTGTCTCCCAACTTAGTATCATTTGTTAACCATAACATATAACTCCTCTTTCATCCAAGTCATTGTTAAATATGGTCAAAAGCTGAAGACCCTGGACAGATCCCAGAAAAGCACTGCCTATCAGAGTAAGCATTTGCAATCACCTTCAGCCAGAAGTGGCGACTGGATGATCTATTTTCGCCTCTTTCTGAGGTCCCCAGCATCACAGATGCTGGTCTTCAGTAAGTTCAATTCACTCACGTGATATCAAGAAATGGCTGAAGACAGTGGATATTGTAAAGTCTATGAGCCCTGACAACATTTCAGCACTAGCACTTGTACTCCAGAGCCCTCCCCAAGCTGTTCGAGTACAGCTGCAACACTGGCATCCACCTGGTAATGGGGAAAATTGCTTCGTTATGTCTTGTGCAAATAAAACTGGACAAATCCAACCCAACCCAAGCACTGCTCCATCAGTCTATTGTTGATCATCAGCAAATTAATGGAATGAGTCGTTGACAGTACTATCAAGCAGCGCCTAAACAGCAATAACCTGCTCACTGACGCTCAGCTTGGGTTCTGCCAGGGCTTTTCAACTCCTGACCTCGTGGCCTTGGTCCAAATATGGATTAAAAGTGCTGAACTCCAAAGATGAAGTGAGAGTGACTGTCCTTGGCATCAAGGAGCCCCAGCAAAACTGGAGTCATTGGGAATCACACAGTAAAATGATTGCAGCTTGAGGTCAGTCATCTCAGTCCCAGGGCATCACTGTAGGAGATCCTCAGGATAGTGTCCTTTGCCTTATCATCTTCAGCTACTCCAATAATGACCCTCCAACCAACATAAGACCCAAACAGTCATTTGGTAGTACAGAACTTGAATATTGCTGAAAAGGGAAAGATGTTGCAGAAATTTTTCATATTGCACTCTTCAGAGCCATTGTCAGGATGCTGAATTTTAAGCAATTCTAATAATTTTTGCTGCAGGAAGTCAGTTGTGTGATTTGTTGGCATGGTTGGCACAGAATTACCATTGTTTCACGGGGGATAGGCTCCCTAAACCTCCCCGTAAATCAAAAAGGCACAGGTTTGAACATGTTCCTTTTGTTAACAGAGAATGGGTTTGAATGTATGTTGCTTCTAGCAAGTGTAAATGAGCGGTGTTATGAGCTCGACAGATTATCTTAAATCACTTGTTTGCGTAGCCAGAAGCGCACTCAGGATTGTTCAGCAAGTGCTGCCCAAACACAGAATCCCATCTAACTGAAGATATTTTCTTTTGGGCTTCATCTTGCTCCATGTGCTATAAGATTGCCATTATCTATAATCTTGGAGGTAAAAGTAAAGTCGCCATAGTCCCAGATGACCATAGGCTGCTTTCCCCTTTGAGGGGGAGAGCTGACTGGTGGTGGTTTAACCTGAGAGGCTTGGCCCCAGGCATTTGCTGTACGCTGCAAGCTTCACCTAAAAATAGAGTACATAAAGCTATCTTGGGGGACAGTGACTATCCGGATCAGATCATTGTATACCTCACAAATGGCCATAGGTTGCCACTTTCTTACTCACTTCAAAGTCTCCGGTGTACCTCAAATTACCCTGGAAAGGCAAAGAATCTCAAAAATCTGAACATCAGGTCAACTAATTCAGCAGGGGCATGGGAACCTGGATTGTAGTTTTGGGGTACGGGAGATTGAGAGTATAGAGGTCAGGAGCACAGATTTGACTTCGCAGGAGGGTGCCAGTGTTCAGGTAGGTGGTTTGAAGTGTGTCTACTTCAATGCCAGGAGTATACGAAATAAGGTAGGGGAACTGGCAGCATGGGTTGGTACCTGGGACTTCGATGTTGTGGCCATTTCAGAGACATGGATAGAGCAGGGACAGGAATGGTTGTTGCAGGTTCCGGGGTTTAGGTGTTTTAGTAAGCTCAGAGAAGGGGCAAAAGAGGGGGAGGTGTGGCGCTGCTAGTCAAGGACAGTATTACGGTGGCAGAAAGGATGCAAGATGGGGACTCTTCTTCCGAGGTAGTATGGGCTGAGGTTAGAAACAGGAAAGGAGAGGTCACCCTGTTGGGAGTTTTCTATAGGCCACCTAATAGTTCTAGGGATGTAGAGGAAAGGATGGCGAAGATGATTCTGGAAAAGAGCGAAAGTAACAGGGTAGTTGTTATGGGAGACTTTAACTTTCCAAATATTGACTGGAAAAGATATAGTTCGAGTACATTAGATGGGTCATTCTTTGTACAATGTGTGCAGGAGGGTTTCCTGACACAATATGTTGACAGGCCAACAAGAGGCGAGGCCACATTGGATTTGGTTTTGGGTAATGAACCAGGCCAGGTGTTAGATCTGGAGGTAGGTGAACACTTTGGAAACAGTGACCACAATTCGGTGACCTTTACGTTAGTGATGGAAAGGGATAAGTATACCCCGCAGGGCAAGAGTTATAGCTGGGGGAAGGGCAATTATGATGCCATTAGACATGACTTAGGATGTGTAGGTTGGAGAAGTAGGCTGCAAGGGTTGGGCACACTGGATATGTGGAGCTTGTTCAAGGAACAGCTATTGCGTGTTCTTGATAAGTACGTACCAGTCAGGCAGGGAGGAAGGGGTCGAGCGAGGGAACCGTGGTTTACCAAAGAAGTGGAATCTCTTGTTAGAGGAAGAAGGAGGCCTATGTGAAGATGAGGCGTGAAGTTTCAGTTGGGGCGCTTGATAGTTACAAGGAAGCGAGGAAGGATCTAAAGAGAGAGCTGAGACGAGCAAGGAGGGGACATGAGAAGTCTTTAGCAGGTAGGATCAAGGAAAACCCAAAAGCTTTCTATAGGTATGTCAGGAATAAAAGAATGACTAGGTTAAGAGTAGGGCCAGTCAAGGACAGTGGTGGGGCATTGTGTGTGGAGGCTGAGGAGATAAGCGAGATACTAAATGAATACTTTTCGTCAGTATTCACTCAAGAAAAAGATAATATTGTGGAGGAGAATGCTGAGACCCAGGCTATTAGAATAGATGGCATTGAGGTGCGTAGGGAAGAAGTGTTGGCAATTCTGGAGAAGGTGAAAATAGATAAGTTCCCGGGGCCTGATGGGATTTATCCTAGGATTCTCTGGGAAGCCAGGGAAGAGATTGCTGAGCCTTTGGCTTTGATTTTTAGGTCATCATTGGCTACAGGAATAGTGCCAGAGGACTGGAGGATAGCAAATGTGGTCCCTTTGTTTAAGAAGGGGAGTAGAGATAACCCCGGTAACTATAGGCCGGTGAGCCTAACGTCTGTGGTGGGTAAAGTCTTGGAGAGGATTATAAAAGATACGATTTATAATCATCTAGATAGGAATAATATGATTAGGGATAGTCAGCATGGTTTTGTGAAGGGTAGGTCATGCCTCACAAACCTTATCGAGTTCTTTGAGAAGGTGACTGAACAGGTAGACGAGGGTAGAGCAGTTGATGTGTATATGGATTTCAGTAAAGCGTTTGATAAGGTTCCCCACGGTCGGCTATTGCAGAAAATACGGAGGCTGGGGATTGAGGGTGATTTAGAGATGTGGATCAGAAATTGGCTAGTTGAAAGAAGACAGAGAGTGGTAGTTGATGGGAAATGTTCAGAATGGAGTTCAGTTACGAGTGGCGTACCACAAGGATCTGTTCTGGGGCCGTTGCTGTTTGTCATTTTTATAAATGACCTAGAGGAGGGCACAGAAGGTTGGGTGAGTAAATTTGCAGACGACACTAAAGTCGGTGGAGTTGTAGACAGTGCGGAAGGATGCTGCAGGTTACAGAGGGACATAGATAAGCTGCAGAGCTGGGCTGAGAGGTGGCAAATGGAGTTTAATGTGGAGAAGTGTGAGGTGATTCACTTTGGAAAGAATAACAGGAATGCGGAATATTTGGCTAATGGTAAAATTCTTGGTAGTGTGGATGAGCAGAGGGATCTCGGTGTCCATGTACATAGATCCCTGAAAGTTGCCACCCAGGTTGATAGGGTTGTGAAGAAGGCCTATGGTGTGTTGGCCTTTATTGGTAGAGGGATTGAGTTCCGGAGCCATGAGGTCATGTTGCAGTTGTACAAAACTCTAGTACGGCCGTATTTGGAGTATTGCGTACAGTTCTGGTCGCCTCATTATAGGAAGGACGTGGAAGCTTTGGAACGGGTGCAGAGGAGATTTACCAGGATGTTGCCTGGTATGGAGGGAAAATCTTATGAGGAAAGGCTGATGGACTTGAGGTTGTTTTCGTTAGAGAGAAGAAGATTAAGAGGTGACTTAATAGAGGCATACAAAATGATCAGAGGGTTAGATAGGGTGGACAGCGAGAGCCTTCTCCCGCGGATGGAGGTGGCTAGCACGAGGGGACATAGCCTTAAATTGAGGGGTAATAGATATAGGACAGAGGTCAGAGGTGGGTTTTTTACGCAAAGAGTGGTGAGGCCGTGGAATGCCCTACCTGCAACAGTAGTGAACTCGCCAACATTGAGGGCATTTAAAAGTTTATTGGATAAGCATATGGATGATGAGGGCATAGTGTAGGTTAGATGGCCTTTAGTTTTTTTCCATGTCGGTGCAACATCGAGGGCCGAAGGGCCTGTACTGCGCTGTATCGTTCTATGTTCTATAAGCAAGTTATTATGTAATGGCAACTTGTGGGTTATTTTCCGCCAATAGGATGCTGCCGGCAGTCCAAAAAGATGTTCCACCTACTACACAATTGATCAACATCATGTATGAATTTCAATGCTGATACACTGCCAGCCATACATCCCAACAATTGGCTGATCGAATCAAACAACATGTTCTTTTGTCTGTTTGTAATGGGCAGTTTGCACTCAATCAGCCTTTGCTTGCAAAATCAAAACACAATGTTATTATCATAATTACTTGCTGTAGCATACCTTTTAAGTCATATTTACCAATCAGTTCCAAATAAACAGCAACAAATCAGGATAATAAATGCAGGAATCCCCTCTAGTTTAAATTTTTGCAATACAAATTTAGGTATGTAGCAAAAACAAAATATTCAACATTTACAGATTTTATGCCCCGAGTACCAAGGAAATATTTGTTTATGGAACAGGCATATCTATTAAAGCTGGACAAGCCATTTTATGGAATCCTGCACCTTCTACTCAATTGACTCATTCCAGTTAGAATGACTTTCGTTTTGAGAATAGCAAGAGACTGTTGCTTTTTCAGCTAAACAAAATAGGTGACTGTCATTCTCTGGTTCATTCCCCAGGGCAATGATTTGACCAAAAATGAACCTGTCTGGTTCAAATTTAAATAAAGCTAAGCAGTTAACTGGTGCATTTTCCATGGCTATGCCTTTTACCAATCAGATTTCACTTGCCAACCAATCAACACCGTCCCTTCTCATGCAGTATAAATTGTTCTTCCCTTTACATTTGGTGTTCCTTTAGATTCCCACCCCAAAAAGAAGCAGGACAGCAGGTTTGCACAGAACACTTCTGTGATGCAATATGGGATATCTTTCTGTGATAAAGGTGCTATATTAATGCTAGTTATATATAGTTTGTTTATAACATCATTGATATGACATAGATACTTGATATTTTTGCAAAGGTTGAGCTTCAGCCAATCAGTGAAACACCAGGTACTTCATTTCTCATCTATTTCTTGTGCATCTTAATTTAAGATGTCTATTTTATTGAAGAAACTTTGGTTGAGAACTTTTAGATTTCAAGGGTATACAACAAGCCCGCTCATCATTATTCCCTATATTTTGATGATGATTTAAAGATCCAAATGCTGTGCATATTAACTTTCGGAGACACATACCGGGTTGCTGCTGGATTGGCCAGGGAGGAGTTCGGGGGGGGTCGGGGTGAGGTTCTATCGCTGTGGGAAACGGGCCGAATGGGTGATGGCCAGGGGCGAGCAGTCGATGGGTTATGGCTAGTCGAGGGGGGTGGGGTGCCCCCTGATCCGGCTGATTACGTGGAACGTGAGGGGGTTGAATGGGCCGGTTAAGCGGGCCCGGGTGTTTTTGCATCTGAAGGGGCTGAAGGTGGACGTGGCCATGCTCCAGGAGACCCACCTGAAGGTGGCGGACCAGGTCCGCCTGAGGAAGGGGTGGGTGGGGCAGGTTTTCCACTCAGGGCTCGACTCGAAGAACCCCCGGGGGGTGGCGATCCTGGTGGGGAAGAGGGTGGCGTTTGAGGCACCTGAGGTTGTGGCTGATAGTGGCGGCAGATAAGTGATGGTGAGCGGTAAGCTGCAGGGGGAGAGGGTGGTGTTGGTTAATGTCAACACCCCAAATAAGGATGATGCTGGTTTCATGAGGCGTATGTTGGGCCGCATTCCTGGCCTGGAGGTGGGGGGGCTTGATCATGGGGGGGACTTCAATACGGTGCTGGATCCCCTACTGGATCGTTCTAGTTCAAGGACAGGCAGGAGGCCAGCGGCGGCCAAGGTATTGAGGGGGTTTATGGACCAGATGGGAGGAGTGGATCCCTGGAGGTTCGGGAGGCCGAGGGCTCGGGAGTACTCCTTTTTCTCCCATGTGCACAGGGTTTGTTCCCGCATTGATTTCTTAGTTCTGAGCAGGGGACTGGTCCCGAGGGTGGTGGAGGCTGAATATTCGTCTATCGCGATTTCGGACCATGCTCCACATTGGGTGGATCTGGAGATGGGGGAGGCGCGGGACCAGCGCCCGCATTGGCGTCTGGACGTGGGGTTGTTGGCTGATGAGGAGGTGTGTAGGACGGTTCGGGGATGTATCGAGAGGTACCTCGAGGTCAATGATACTGGGGAGGTCCAGGTGGGGATGGTGTGGGAGGCTCTGAAGGCAGTGATTAGGGGGGAGCTGATCTCCATCCGAGCCCTTGGGGAGAGGAGCGGGAGGGAGAGACTGGTGGAGGAGCTGTTGAGTGAGGATCGGAGGTACGTGGAGGCCCTGGAGGAGGGATTGCTGGGGGAACGGCGTAGCTTGCAGGCCAAGTTTGATTTATTGACCACCAGAAAGGCGGAGACGCAGTGGAGGAAGGCGCAGGGAGCGGTCTATGAGTATGGAGAGAAGACGAGCAGGATGCTGGCGCACCAGCTGCGTAAGCGGGACGCGGCTAGAGAGATTGGTGGAGTGAAGGATAGAGATGGGACTGTGGTGCGGCAGGGGGCAGAGGTCAATGAGGTCTTTAGGGACTTCTTTTGGGAACTATACCGGTTGGAGCCGCCGGCGGTGGGAGGGGGAATGGAGAATTTTCTGGACAGGCTCCGATTTCCAAGGGAGCAGGTGGAGGGACTGGGGGCGCCGATCGAGTTGGAGGAGCTGGTCAGTGGGATTGGCCACATACAGTCGGGGCAGGCGCTGGGACCGGATGGGTTCCCGGTTGAATTTTATAAGAAATATGCGGACCTGCTGGGCCCCCTGTTGGTCAGGACCTTTAACGAGGCATGGGAGGGGGGTGTTCTGCCCACGACGATGTCTCGGGCACTAATCTCCCTGATCCTGAAGCGTGATAAGGACCCCTTGCAGTGCGGTTCATACAGGCCGATTTCACTGCTGAATATAGACGCCAGGTTGCTGGCGAAGATCTTGGCCACTAGAATAGAGGACTGTGTGCCGGGGGTGATGCATGAAGATCAGACGGGTTTTGTGAAGAGGAGGCAGCTGGACACTAACGTGCGAAGGCTGCTAAATGTAATAATGATGCCGGCAGCAGAAGGAGAGGCGGAGATTGTGGTGGCATTGGATGCGGAGAAGGCCTTTGACAGGGTTGAGTGGGGCTACTTGTGGGAGGTGTTGGAGAGGTTCGGGTTTGGGGTGGGGTTTATTAAATGGGTGGGGTTGCTGTACGACGCCCCGATGGCGAGTGTAGCGACAAATGGGAGGAGGTCCGAGTACTTCAGGCTCCACCGTGAGACGAGGCAGGGGTGCCCCCTGTCACCCTTGCTTTTTGCGCTGGCAGTTGAGCCTCTTGCCATGGGGTTTGGTGCGAGGTGGGGAGGAGCACCGAGTGTCGCTGTATGCGGCCGACTTGCTGTTGTATGTAGCAGACCCGGTGGGGGGAATGCCGGAGGTGATGGAGATTCTTGCTGAGTTCGGGAGTTTCTTGGGCTATAAATTGAATCTGGGCAAGAGTGAGCTGTTTGTCGTACACCCGGGAGATCAGGAGGAGGGGATTGGTAGGCTCCCGCTAAAGAGGGCAGTGAGGAGTTTTAGGTACCTGGGGGTTCAGGTGGCTAGGAGCTGGGGGACTCTGCACAAGCTCAATTTTACTAGGTTGGTGGAGCAGATGGAGGAGGAATTTAAAAGGTGGGACATGCTGCCGTTGTCGTTGGCGGGTAGAGTACAGTCCGTTAAAATGACGGTGCTCCCGAGGTTTTTGTTTTTGTTTCAGTGCCTCCCTATTTTTGTTCCGAGGGCCTTTTTTAGGAGGGTGAACAGCAGCATTCTGGGATTTGTTTGGGCGCACGGGACTCCGAGGGTAAGGAGGGTCTTTTTGGAGTGGGGCAGGGATAGAGGGGGGCTGGTGCTGCCCAACCTCTCTGGGTACTATTGGGCGGCTAACGTCTCGATGGTACGTAAGTGGGTAATGGATTGGGGGGGGGGCAGCATGGAAACGGATGGAGATGGCGTCCTGTGGAGGCACGAGCCTGAAGGCACTGGTAACAGCACCGCTGCCGCTCCCTCCAACGAGGTACACTACGAGCCCGGTGGAGGCGGCTACCCTCATAATTTGGGGGCAGTGGAGGTGACACAGTGGGGAAGCGGGGGGCTCGGTGGAGGCCCCGCTGCGGGGGAACCACCGGTTTGTCCCAGGGAAAATGGATGGCGGGTTCGTGGGGTAGCACAGGGCGGGCATTAGGAAGTTGGGAGACCTGTTTATTGACGGGAGGTTTGCGAGCCTTGGTGAACTGGAGGAGAAGTTTGAGCTCCCCCCCCCCCGGGGGAATATGTTCAGGTACCTTCAGGTCAAGGCTTTTGCTAGGCGACAGGTGGAGGGGTTCCCTTTGCTGCCCCTGCGGGGGGTAAGGGATAGGGTGCTTTCGGAGATGTGGGTCGGGGATGGGAAGGTGTCTGACATCTACCAGGTAATGCAGGAGCAGGGGGAGGCGTCGGTAGAGGAGCTGAAGGCTAAGTGGGAGGTGGAGCTGGGGGAGCAGATTGAGGAGGGGACATGGGCGGACGCCCTGGAGAGGGTGAACTCCTCCTCTTCATGTGCGAGGCTTAGTCTCATCCAGTTCAAGGTGCTGCACCGGGCCCACATGTCTGGATCTAGGATGAGTAGGTTCTTTGGGGGTGAAGACAGGTGCGTCAGGTGTTCGGGGAGTCCAGCGAACCATGCCCATATGTTCTGGGCATGCCCGGCATTGGGGGGGAAGGGAGGGGGGAGGGGGAGGAAGTGGGGGGGGAGGGGGAGGAAGTGGGGGGGGGGGAGGGGGAGGCAGTGGGGGGGAGGAAGGGGAGGGGGGGGAAGAAGGAAGGGGGGTGGGTTTATGGGGATAGTGTTTAAGTTAATTTACTTATTGTTAATTTATTCTGTTGTTTATTGGGGTTGGGGGGGGGGGGGTTTGTTATGTGCATTGTTATGGGTGCCGGGGGGTGTTTATTATTATTCTTGTTATTATTATTGTATTTTGTTGATATATATTTTTCAAAAAATTTCAATATAAATTACTTTAAAAAAAAAAAACTTTCGGAGACACCTTAAAAATTAAGAGCAATGGGTAACGAAAAGTAAAGTCGCCATAATCCCAGATTACCACAGGCTCCCCCCTTTGAGGGGGGAGCTGACTAGTGGTGATTTAACCTGAGGATCACCACACTTCAAGATTGAGAAGATGGAGCCTTCATGAGTAACCTCAGCTGGTATGGGAATTGAATTTATGCTGTTGGCCTCGCTCTGCATCACGAACCAGCTGCCCAGCCAACTGAGCTAAGGCCTGCATGAATAACCTCAGCCGGTACAGGAATTGCACCTACGCCGTTGGCGTCGCTCTGCACCATAAACCAGCTGCCCAGCCAACTGAGCTCAACGTAGAAGCACGAACTAGGAAAGTTGCTTTTGTGAAAAGGTGAGGACTTTGAGGTATCTCCATGAATTGTGATCAGATGGGGTACAGTTCATTTGCAGTGGGGAGGTATTGAATCTGGGAGAGTGAGTTTTGAGGTAAGCTTTGAGAAAATTCTATTTCTTTATTTTGTATCACCGATATTTGGTTTTCACTTTCATGTACTTGGGATATTTTCCCCAATACTAGTGAAGGAATGTTTTGGTTACCTAATATTTAATTTGCATATTTTAATGTTCCTGCTTGCCATTCTTGAGTTGTAGCCTTTTTGGATATTCTTTTTGAACCTTTTGATCAGCTGTTGTGTGTTCTCCAGGCATGTTGGTGCTGTAGCTTGCAGAGCTTAATGTTGATCTGGAGAAATGCTCCATTGCTAATTTAAGTGATGTGCCACATCTTGAAATACTCCCACTGCCACCCTCCACCACACGCCAAAATAATTACACTGAAAGGGGATTCAATGCAGTTTTTTCTCACTAAACCATGGTCATTAAATATCAAGTTGATAAGTGAAATGATGTATTTTAAAATGAGTGCACAAGCAACATAATGTTCATAGCCTATATTTATAGATTTATGGTTATACATGTGGTAGATGGGTACTTTCTGGTTAGCAGAATTGAAGATAAATTTATGCATTTGACACTTTGTTTAGTGGCAATGGAGATATCTCAAAATTTTTTTGAGATGAAGGAAACAAATGCAGTTGTTGAATTACCAACTGTTAAACTACTGTCACTTTGTTCAAACTGTTGTAATACTGTGAAAATGTAATTGTTCGCTGATTAATTTCTACATAAACAACCTGATGAAAGTTGTTATCTTATGTGAAAATTTAAGAATGACGTTCCTGAATGAGACTGCTGGGAACTCAGTTGTTGGAATCATTCCACTAATTACTCTGCAGGTCAGCAATAGAGGCAGAATCAGACTTACAGTAACTGGAAATGTTTCAACTGAAACTTTTAAAGAAATCCATTTTGTGAAAGCGGCCATATTTGCACATAGGATATAGTTTTAATCAGAGTGCTTTTGTACCCTCTTTGATGATCAGATATGTTAACTAAATTTTTGTTTTCAACTGTGAAGTTTTGTCTGGTAAATTAGACTTTGAGGTTGAACTCCTTATGCCCCTGCAAAATGTTCTACGTGAACAGAATTTGATTTGAAAAGCACTTAATAGATATTTGTATATTGCTAAACAATCTGAGTTACGCACTGTACAAACTGCCAGTGGCAATGTTTTTTTAATGTTTTCAAAGTTTAAGGTATTAAAATTGTAAGAAACCAAAATGAAACCCTGCACTTGGCACCAGTTTATTTAAGATATGTGTTGTGTTGTAGATTTTTAAAGCTGTGCCCAGTATTTCTCTTTCTGCTGGACTGGGACCAAGACCCATGCTACTCTGGCATTAGCAGCCCTGCTCTGTGTGTTATGAAAATTGAGCCCATCCAAGTATGAACAAATTATTTCCTCCATCTAAGCAACCTTAGTTGTTCCTGCTTATTTCCTATATCCTATAATAATCTTTGAAAAGGAACATAACACAATTTTGTACCCACTGTAACAGCCTGTAGCAGGGCACTTCTTCAAATGTGACTGCGTTGGACCCATTTACTGGGAATTAAATTTGTGACAAATATAATTTGGAGGGGACTTGTTGAGGAGCTGGACTATCCTCAGAAAATTGTAGACAAAAGAGGGCAGTCAGAAGCAACTGGGATGGAGCTGACTCCTCAACATAGTGACTTATTCACCAAACGGTCTCAATCGGCACACTCTTTAAGACATTACAGCTGATGACTACTAATATTATTAAGCTCATTGACGAGAAACTCAGTTTTTTAGCGTAGAATATCAGTGCTCATGCTATAAAACTGCAGAATACTGGCAAAAGGCTTGATGAAGCGTAGGAGAAAATGCATATTCCTCGGTTGAGGCCCACTTGCAATCCTTGGGAAAGCAGCTGCACAGTATATTAAAATTCCTGGATGATCTGGAACATTGAGGTCAGAGGGAAAATGTCCGCATTGTCGGTTTACCAGAAGGAGTTGAAGGTTGGCTCCCAGTTAAATTCTTTTGAGAGCTGGCTACCTCGTTTTCTTAATCTGGATATGAAAGCTAGGAATCCTGTCTTTGCGACCCAGGGACAATTGGTGGCTCTGGTCTGTAATTATGAATTGTCAAAACTTCAGAGATAGCTAAAGAATATTGGAAGCAGCAAGACATAATAGGCCTTGCTCTTTGATGGAGTGAGGGTCTCTTTCTTTCAAGATTTCTTGGTGGTGGTACAACAGAGGCAAAAGGGCTTCAATGAGAAAACAGCTGAAGGCTATTAGAGTGCAATGTGCCCTGCTACACTGAGGGTGATATCAGACAACTCTGTAAAGGTAATTTGGAGTAACAATCTGATGTTCACTGTAGATTCTGGACTCTATCCCTTGCCATTCTAATTCCTTCCTTCCTGATCTGGTGTTGCTATTTATCACACTGATAGGGATGATTTAGTAGTTGAGCACCTCAGAGTGTTTTATCCTTAAGAATGTCAGGGACTTCATTTATCTTGAATGGAAAGTACTCCACAGTATGCTCCTTCTAGTTAAGGAGTGCACTGTGCAGGTTGTATTGTACTAGGGCTGTGTGACAGATATCCATCTTATCCGTATGTTTATAAAGGTTGTATATGCTTTCTGGTCTCCTTTGCTTTAATCATGATAAATATGAATAGTGCACTGGGTAGTGGCAAGTGGATTAAGTCTTAATGGAAAAGATTAGAATGCAGAAATGGGATTTGATATGCAGTGTGGTATTTCTTGCCTCTTTTATTTTAGGGGAAAGGCCCCTTGGTGTAATGATGGAAAGTATGTAGGTCTAGTCTTATGGTCCTCGCATTTGGTGAGGAATACCCCCATAGAACTCACAACTTTGCTTGTCTTTGGTATTTAAAAAAATTATTTGGGGGCTAAAACATCGTAAACTGGTTCCGACAAAGTTACAGACAGGTCTCATTTCCTAGAAAATGTGTCAGTGGCGCTTCTGGTAGGATTGGAAATGGGAAAATATGTTTTGGTGCACACCTGAGCAAGGCTTGTTAACACCATGGACATGATGTCTGCAAACCCCTGCCAGAATCCCCTGAGCTTTGAGCATGTCCAGAACATATGGACATGGTTCGCTGCCCCCCCCCCCGGCACACCTTGCACACATGTCTTCTACACCAAAGAACCTGCCTCCATATGCTCCCATGCCCGCCCATACAAAACCCGCGATAACTTTGTTAACCCGTTTAAAGAAGGAGTGCGGAATAAAGATGGGGAGACACTGGAACACAAACAGGAATCTCGGAAAGAACGTCCTCTTCACCGTCTGGACCCTCCCAACCACTGACAGCGGGAGCGCGGCCCACCTCCGAAAATCGTCCTTCATTTGGTCCACCAGACGGGCCAGATTAAGTTTGTGTAACCGTTCCCATTCATGCGCCACTTGGATCTCTAGATACCTAAAACTTCCCTCTACTAGTCAAAACGGCAGTTCCCCCAATCTCCTCTCCTGTCCCCTTGCCTGGATCCCAAACATCTCGCTTTTTCCCGTATTTAGTTTATAGCCCGAGAACCGTCAAAATTCCCCCAGAAACCTCATGAGTTCTGCCCCCCCCAACTAGGTTCGACACATTCAGGAGCAGGTTGCCTGCGTAAAGTGAGACTGTGTCGTCGTGTGTCCCCCCCGGACCAACCCCCTCCAGCCCTTTGAGGCACTCAACACAATTGCCAACAGCTCCATCGCTAGCGCGAACAACAGTGGGGTCCCCCGGTGTAGCCTAAAATTGTCCGATGTTGTCTTTTCGTCCGTACGCTCGCCCAGGAGCCTGATACAGCAACCTGACCCAGTCAATAAAGCCCCGCCCAAAACCAAACCGTCCCAGTACATCCCACAGATATTCTCATTCTACTCGATCAAAGGCTGACTCTGCGCCCATTGTGATCACTACCTCCACCTCCCTACCTTCTGGGGGCAACATGATCGCATTTAGTAACCTTCTTACATTGGACACCAACTGCCTTCCCTTAACGAACCCTATCTGATCCTCCTCAATCACGTCTGGAACACAATCTTCAATCCTGGAGGACAAAATTTTGGCCAGCAGTTTGGCGTCCACATTCAATAGGGATATCGGCCTGTAGGACCCACACAGCTCTGGGTCCTTGTCCCGCTTCAGGATCAGTGAAATTGTGCACCCCATGCTTCCATGCCTCATTGAATGCCCTCATCAACAGTGGCCCCAATATCCCAGATAACTTTTTGTAGAACTCCGCTGGGTACCCGTCCGGCCCCAGGGCTTTACCCGACTGCCTGACCTTCAGACCCTCCACTATCTCTTCGATCCCGATCGGGGTCCCAAGCCCTTCTACCAGCTCCTCGTCTACCTTCGGGAAATTCAGCCCCCCCTAGGAAGTGCCTCATGCCCTCTGGCCCCGGTGGGGGTTCCGACCCATACAGCCTACTATAAAACTCCTTAAACGCCTTATTCACCCTTGCTGAGTCTCCCACCAGGTTCCCGTCTCCATCCTTTACTTTCCCTATCTCCCTGGCTGCCTCCCTCTTTCTAAGCTGCTGTGCAAGCAATCTGCTGGCCTTGTCTCCGTGCTCATAGATCACCCCCCCCCCCCCTCCCCCTCACCTTTCTCAGCTGCTCCACCGTCCTCCCTGTGGTTAACAAGCCAAACTCCACCTGTAGCCTCCGCCATTCCCTTAAAAGCCCTGCCTCTGAGGTCTGCACATACCTCCTGTTGACCTGTAGTATCTCCTTTACCAGTCGGTCCGTCTCTGTCCTGTCTACCTTCTCCCTATGGGCCTGTATCAAGATCAGCTCCCCTCTAACCACCGCCTTCAATGCCTCCCAGACCACCGCTGCTGAAATTTCCCCCGTGTCATTGACCTCCAGGTACTTCTGAATACATTTCCTCAACCACCCGCATACCACCTCGTCAGCTCAGAGCCCCGCGTCTAACTTCCAGTGCCGGCACTGATTACTGTCTTTACTAACCATGGGTTACTAACCATGGATTCATAACAGAATTTCTATTATTTAAATAATTCCACCTCTCACTGCCTTGTGACAGCGGAAAAAGGATAGCATTGCAACATAATGACGTGGGGATTCTTTCCTCCCCACTTTTTTTTAAAGAAACAGTCCTAGCCTCATCATAACGTTTAAAAATCAGACCTAAGCTCATCCATAGCACCCCGTTTGGCATTTAAGGCGACACAATGTACTGCTGCCGAGTGAGAAAAGCAGTTTAATCTGATGGATCTGGACTTCAGATAAAATATTGCTTATGGTAAAGCTATGCAGCATATCAGCATTTTTAACAGGTGACAAGAGAACAGAATATAATGAAACCGTGAAGACTAATACTGAATTGGATTAACAATAAAGCTAAATTTCATTGTATTTTTAGTACATGTATTGTCCATTTGTAAACATTTACTTCACCAATAAAACCCAAAAAAAAACCTTTCCAGGAGCCAGAATATGGTGTGCAATATAACTGGCGAATACCAATCATAATTTGGTTTCTCTAGACTTTTGCTTGTTCTACAGTACATGTCACTGCATATCATGGGTCACTTTTATTAAAAGCATTGTTACTACAGTTGGCAGCGATTTACATCTTATCTTACATGATAGCAGTTTTCAATTTTAAAAAAAACATCACAACAAAGAAAACATACATTTACAAAATCATGTTTGTAAACTTTAATGCTAATAGACCTGAGGTAATGCTGTTTAGCTTTGTGGCTAAAGTAACCAAGTCCTTTAGAGAAATTTACCTGAATTTTGTTTATAACAGTGCATTACAAGAAAAAAAATCATGAGACAATGAAAATCAACTGTAGTTATCAGCTACTCTAAGGTGCGTGTCCTGCAGCATTACCACGTCCGCCTTCAGTCCCCTCAGATGCACGAACACGTGTGCCCTCTTGACCAGCCTATTGAGCCCTCTTACATTTGAGGTGATCAACAGCCGAGTTCAAAGTTCTCAGTCCAACACCAGTCATTTCCATTTGGCGTAGTCCAGTGCTTCCTCTAGCGGCTCGAAATAGAAATGTCGTTCCTCGTATGTGACCCAGAAACGGGCCGGGTACAACACCCCGAACTTCACCTTTTTCTTGAACAGGGTCGACCTGATCTGATTGAATTCCGCTCTTCTCCTGACCATCTCCGCAGTCAGGTCTTGATAGATCCGTAGGACACTGTTGTCCCACTTGCAGCTCCGTGTTTACTTGGCCCACTGTAAAACACGCTCCTTATCCAGATCTTCCATTCGCAGCTTCCTCGTGAGCACTCTGTGAGCCCTGTCCACCTCCAAGGGTCGGGGGAATGCCCCATCGCCCAGCAGCTTCTCGAACATGGTTGCTATATATGCCCCAGCATCCGCTCCTTCGGATCCCTCCGGGAGGCCAAAGATCCTCAGACTCTGCCTAGGTCCTCCACCTTCTCCAGGAGCCTTTTCTGCTGGTCCCTTAACAAACCCACCTCCAACTCCACCGCTGTTTGATGTTCCTCCTGGTCAGCCAGCATCTTCTCTATTTTCTGGACCGCCCGATCTTGGGCATCCAATCTAAGTTCCAGCTGCGAAATTGCCTCTTTAATTGGGTCCAAGTAGTCCTGCTTCTGCTTGGCGAAGTCCTGGATAACTTGCATCATCTGCTCCGTTGATCGCTGGGTCGACAAGCCAGAGGTCAGGTCCTCCGCCATACTTCCTCACGGTGCAGCTTCAGCCCAAGCCTTCTCTGTCTGTTTCTGGCTTTGCGAGCACTTCTAGTCCTCCTCTCCATGCACCGATGTGGGAATTCAGTTCACAATTGCCTCTGTCATCAATTTTTCAAATCAAGTCCAGTAAAAAATCAGGGGAGAAAAGGTCCAAAAGTCCGACCTGAGAGGGAACCACCAAATGTGCGACTTACTCCTTCATAGCCGCTACCGGAAGTCCACAAACCCTTTCAACCATGGGCATGTCCAGAACATGTGGACCTGATTTGCGGGCCTCCTCACACAGTCTACACATATCCTTTACCCCCTCAAATAACCTACTCTCCTTGCTAGTGAAAAATGCACCCTAAATATCACTTTAAACTGGATGAGGCTTAGCCTCGCACACAACGAGGACACGGTCACCTTCCGCAAGATCCATGCCTTGGCCACCACCTCCCTTCCCAGCTCCTCCTCCCACTTATGCTTTATGCCCCCATCAGGGCTTCCTCTCAATCCATCAACTCCTTATAGACATCGGAAACCTTCCTCTCCCCTATCTCTCCCTCGACAGCACCTTGTGTTGCAACCCCAGGAGCGGCAACCCAGGAAAGGACGGCACCTCTCTCCTGACAAAGTATTGGACCTGCAAGTACTCCAGTGCCCCCACACCCTTAGGGCTGACACCACTGCTGGGGTCAGGAAGATTGACCGAGGCGGCAACAGCAAAGCCCTCAAACATGTTCTCCTACACGGCGCTGCCTCTATCCGACCCCACAACCCATTTCCTAACCACCCTAAGCCCCATTGCCAGCGGCTCTATCACCAAGCTGCAGATTAATAGGGAGCGCAGGCACCCCTGCCTTGTCCCCTAATACAGTCCGAAGTACCCTGAACTCACTGGGTTTGTCCACGCACTTGCGACAGGCATCTACAAATCCTTGCTCGAACACGAACCGCCCCAATACCTCCAGCAGAAACTCCCACTCCGCGCGATCAGGCGCCTTCTCTGTGTCCATCGCCACCACTGCCTCCACCTCCTGCCCCTCCAAAGGTATCATGATTACATTAATCAGCCTCCTCATGTTTGTCGTCAACTATCGCCCCTTCGCCGTTTGATCTTCGCCTATCAACCCTGGGTGCAGTCCTGAGTTTGTGAGGCCTGCACTCTCGCCAACAGCTTGGTGTCTACATTCAGTAATGATGTTGGGAGGTATGAGCCACACTCCTCCGGATCCTTGTCCTTCTTTAATATTAGGGAAATGGAAGCCTGCAACAATGTAGGGGGTGGATTTCCCCCCTGTCCGTTACTTCATTATACATCCCCACCACCAGCAGTGGCCCCAGGACCACCCCAAACCTTTTGTAAAACATCACTGGGAACCTGTCCAGCCCTGGGGCCTTCCCTACCTGCATCGTCTCAATAGTATCCATCACCTCCCTCAGCCAATGGACAGGCTCTTCCACTGCTGTGGGAAACTCTGCCCATCCAAAATCCGCTGCCCCTCCCCCCCACACACACAACCCAACCGGGGGCTCAGACTCGTATAGCTTCCTATAAAATGCCTCAATCACACCAGTCACCCCCTCCAGGTTCATCACCACCTTACCCTTATCATCCCTCAGTCTGCCAATCTCCCTCACCGCCTCTTGCTTCCTTAACTGATGGGCCAACATCTTGCTCAACTTCCCCCAGTACTCATATCCTGGACCTCTGGAACTGCCCCACCGCTTCCCCATAGATACTAGCCCAAACTTCATCTGGAGCCTTTGCCTCTCCTTCAACAGTCCTGCCTCCGTGCATCTCCTACCCACCCTCAAGATCTCATCCACCAGTCTTGCCATCTCCACCCGCTCTGCTTTCTCCCTGTGCGTCCAAATTGAAATTAACTTCTCCCTAACCACTGCCTTGAGTGCCTCCCACAGCATAGCGGCCATGACCTCCCCACATCCAGCCTCCACTGCGGGTACCCCCCCTCCCTGCCACATGCAAGTCCACCCAGGTCAAAAACCACAATCGCCAAACACTGTTGAGTCAACCACCGCTGCCAGCAACGTCTTCTAGCACGGAAAAAATAAATCAGGGGATACACCCGGTTGGTCACCATGCTCCCCACCTCAACGTTACCTACTTATTAACCAATACTGCTTCTCTCTCCCCCATGCCCCCCTGTCTTCATATCCAATTCCAAATGAAACACTTACCCACCCATCTGTTCCTCATCCTCGTCTGGTCCCCTATCTTTAGGTGCATCTCCTGCAAAAAGCCACATCTGCCTTCAGACTCCTCAGGTGCACGAATACACGCTACCATTCGACTGGCCCATTTAACCCCCTCACGTTCCACGCGAGCAACCTGGTCGGGAGGCTTCCAGCCCCCTTCCTGCCGATCAACCATGCCCCTTTTTGAGCCAGCCCCCAGCCTGCGTCACTCGACCCTCCATGCCCACCCTCGGTTGTCCACCGTCATCAATCCCTTTCCAACTGCGTCACACCAACCACACCCTTGTCAGCAGCAGCCCCCCCCCCCCCCCCACCCCCCGGGGCAACACCCCCACTGCACTCCTGTTAACTAGCCCGCCCAGCTAGCATGGTGGCCCCCGCCCAAAGCCTCCAACCTCTCTACCTCCCCCAGTTCCCCACTCCCAATCCACCCGACCATACATTCCTAAAGAATAATAACCATTGTTGCCCCCCATGAAAAAATTTGCCTCCCCAAAAAAGCGGCATCAAAAACTTTAAAGAACACCCAATGCTCCTTCGAAGTTTAATGTCCTCACACTCCTCCCAGTCCATTGTTCCTTGCAAACTCCATTGCCCAAATTATTCCCTGATTTTATTGTTAATGTCTTCATGGACTTCGTTGAACTAGCATCAATTAATTCCTTTTTAGGTGGGGAGTTCATAGTCATCTTAACCCTTTGGTGCACAAACTCCCCATAACTAGAAATCCTCCGATCCAGCAGGGGAGGCTGGAACATCGGTTTGCCAGGAGTGAGGGTATTTAGATGTGCAGAGAACACTGCATTCTAGAGGTAGATAGTTTGCTTTCTTCTCTGCTCCCCACCAATGTCATACCAGTATTGACTATTTTTTCACACCAAAACAATCCTACACTCTGTGAAGTCCTGCTCTATAGGTAGCATTGTGATTTCTGATTAGATGACTATCTTCCTGAAATTTTTATTCCGGGAAATGCAGCCCTGGTCTAGATCTTGGGGATTTTATGTGCTTTTGCTCAGAGATTATAATTTTTTGTCGTACTTTAAGGCTGAATTTGATGATCTCTACTCAATCCGTTCTCTCTGATGTAAGCCCCTCGATCCTGTAGAAAACGTGCAAGGCTTATGCTAGGGGTTTGGTCATTTTGTATACAGGCAACAAAAGGCGTAAAATTGACTGAAGCAGGGAGGTAGTACAGCAGGAATCCTAATCATTCGTTGCTGAAAGAAATTAATGCAACTTGAAGGGCACGAGGCTCCTTGTTGTGCTGTGAGGGGTATAAACTTTGCCAAACCAAAGCTATGTAAGTTTGGACACAAGCTGGATAGATACCTGCCTTTTTTTTAGCCAGGTAGAGGACAGGATTGGACTCCAAGGGTAATAGGTTTATTAAGTTGGAGGATATTAACAAGGCATTTAAAGACTTTTATGCTGACTTATATAAAACAGACCAGTCTGGGGATGCTTCTGGGAATTCTTCTGTCTTAAACTCCCAACGCTTTCTGGTAATCAAATGTTGACCTTGAATGCTCCCATTTCTAGAGGCAAGATGGCTCTTTGCCATGAGAGAACTTCAACCTGGTTAGGCCCCATGGCCTGATAGTTTTGGACGTGAATTTTCTAAAGAATGTAAAGACTTGGCGGCATGTGGTGCAGTGGTTAGCACTGGAACTGTGGCGGCATGTGGTGCAGTGGTTAGCACTGGAACTGTGGCGGTGAAGACCCGGGTTCAAATCCCGGCCCTGGGTCACTGTCCATATGGAGTTTGCCCATTCTCCCCATGTCTGAGTGGGTTTCACCCCCACAACCCAAAGATGTGCAGGTTAGGTGGATTGGCCATGCTAAATTGCCCTTTAATTGGGAAAAAAAATAATTGGGTATTCTAAATTTAAAGAAAAAAGAATTGAAAGACTTTCTGATAAATCCATTGATTGGTATGTGTAGCTACTAATTTGAAGCAGCTCTTCTGTCGCAGTCACTTTGTGAAGCAAATATTTCCTTAATTTTGAAAACTGGTAAGAATCCTGAAGCGTGTGCATCCTATAGGCCAATCTCACTCCTGAATGTGAATTTGAAATTGTTGTCCAAGGTGCAGGCGTTGAATCTAGAGGGAATCCTTCTTATTATTACGGATGCTTGGTCAGATCCCAACAGTGGCTGGAATACTGAGCCAGAATCTCAATGTTTTAATTTGTAAGGCTGTTTATGCAACAGTGTCAGGAGATTATTAAATATCATTCAGGTCTTTCAAAAGCGGGCATTAGATAGTTTAGTGATCTCTTTAGCTGCAGAGAAAGCTTTCGGCGGGGTGGAATGGAATTACTTAATTTATACGGGGAATCCTTCCGATGATCATCCAGGGTGATCAGACTGGGTATTTAAAGGACCAGAATTCATGGAACAGTGTCAGGAGATTATTAAATATCATTCAGTTATTTCAAAAACAGGCATTAGATGGTTTTGTGATCTCTTTAGATGTAGAGAAAGCTTTTGACCAGGTGGAATGGAATTATTTATTTTATATGCTGCAGAAGTTTGGGTTGGGAGGGGAGTTTCTGAAGTGGATACAAATGCTTTATAAAAATCCACTGGCAGCAGTTCTTCAAGCAGTTACAGATCTGACAATTTTAGTCTTCAGACAAGGACTAGACAGGGTTGTCCATTATCCCTGCCAATGTTCATGATAGCTATTCAGTCCATCGTATCTGCACCAACCCGCCAAAAGAGCACCCAACCGTGGTCCACGACCACACCCTATCTCAGTAACCCTACCTAACCTTTTTTTGGACATTAAGGGGAAATTTACCATGGCCAATCCACCCATCTTAGGACTGTGGGAGTGAACCGGAACACCCGGAGGAACCCCACGCAGACATGGGGCTAATGTGCAAACTCCACACACTCCCCCAAGGCTGAGATTGAATCCGTGTCTCTGGCACTGAGGCAACAGTGCTAACTACTGTGCCACCATGCCACGCTATGGGAAAATGCCAGCAGAATCTGTCTGTAATATAACAAAGGAAACACGGTTCAAAATATTACACCATGTGAATATCATGCCAAGCTTAAGAGACAGGTTTGACCTACCATATCCTCACTGTGCTAAAAGTCCAAAGTAGTCAAGGGAGACTATATACATTGTGTGTATGGTCCTGTGCCAAAATTAAATCTTACTGATCTGGTGTATAAAGAGCTTGAGAAAATAGTTGATGAGACTTCCAAATTTAATCCTTTATTTATAATTCTGGGGGTTCCCAGATAGAAAGATTATGGATGCTAATGGAAAAAGACTGTATAATATCATAACATTTAAGGTACGGAAGAATATCCTCTGCTCCTGGATTAATGATAAAGCTTCTTCAGTTCAGAATTGACATAAAATTATCATGGAATGTATCCCAATGGAATTCCTGACTTGTACCCCCAGTCCAAATCGATTAATTCCCAAAAATATGGAGTCCCTATCTCAAATATATAGGTTCCGTAAAGTCTGACCTGCTTCTGCAAGGTTTTCCTTAAGCGATGTATCACTGCCTTTAATAGGGGCAGCACGGTAGCATGGTGGTTAGCATAAATGCTTCACAGCTCCAGGGTCCCAGGTTCGATTCCCGGCTGGGTCACTGTCTGTGTGGAGTCTGCACGTCCTCCCCGTGTGTGCGTGGGTTTCCTCCGGGTGCTCCGGTTTCCTCCCACAGTCCAAAGATGTGCAGGTTAGGTGGATTGGGCACGCTAAATTGCCCGTAGTGTCCTAAATAAGTAAGGTTAAGGGGGGGTTGTTGGGTTACGAGTATAGGGTGGATACGTGGGTTTGAGTAGGGTGATCATTGCTCGGCACAACATCGAGGGCCGAAAGGGCCTGTTCTGTGCTGTACTGTTCTATGTTCTATTACAGCGCAGTACGGGCCCTTCGGCCCTCGATGTTGCGCCGACCTGTGAAACCATCTGAAGCCTATCTGACCTACACTATTCCATTTTCATCCATATGTCTATCCAGTGACCACTTAAATGCCCTTAAAGTTGGCGAGTCTGCTACTGTTGCAGGCAGGGCGTTCCGCACCCCTACTACTCTCCGAGTAAAGAAACTGCCTCTGACATCTGTCCTATATCTACCACCCCTCTTCAGAGGTGACTGACCATTTACCTATTAAGCATCATGACTGTGCCCTGAATGTGTCACACATTGCCCTTCTGATCCATTGTCCCACTAACTTGTTTGGAACTTCTGTCTTGTCTACTGTTCCCAGCCTTTGCGTACTTAAAAGGGGTACGCAGCAGCCGAAGCTGATGGCAATACAGTATTGGGATGCATTATAATTTGATTCTGATGAAAGGTCATCTCAGCTTGGAACTTCCGTTTTCTCCATCGATGCTGTCTTAGCCGTTTGGATTTTTCAGCAGTTTTTAAAAAAATTTCAAGTTTCCAGCATCCACAGTATTATACTTTGCATAATTTGTGTTTTTTTTTATTAGACTGGGATGAGAGGATTGTTTCATGATGAAAAACTAGTTAATTTTGTTTGTATTCTCTGGAGGTTAGGAGATTGTGAGGTGATCTCATTGCAACCAACATAATTCTGAAGGGATTTGGGCAGCACGGTAGCATGGTGGTTAGCATAAATGCTTCACAGCTCCAGGGTCCCAGGTTCGATTCCCGGCTGGGTCACTGTCTGTGTGGAGTCTGCACGTCCTCCCCATGTGTGCGTGGGTTTCCTCCGGGTGCTCCGGTTTCCTCCCACAGTCCAAAGATGTGCGGGTTAGGTGGATTGGCCATGCTAAATTGCCCGTAGTGTCCTAAAAAGTAAGGTTAGGGGGGGGGGGTGGGGGGGTTTGTTGGGTTACGGGTATAGGGTGGGTTTGAGTAGGGTGATCATTGCTCGGCACAACATTGAGGGCCGAAGGGCCTGTTCTGTGCTGTACTGTTCTATGTTCTATATGAGGCGCCCAGAATCATAACCGTGTGAAGCGCCATTTTTGAAAAGTAGAGATAAAGAGGGCTAAAGGCAGGATGCCGCCGGGGGAAGCGCTGAGGTATATGCCGCACGCTAATTGGTTACAACCGGGACTATTAATATTATGCGGCCCTTTAAAATTGTGAATTTCTGAATGTGGCCCTTGCACGGAAAAGTTTGCCCACCCCTGTTCTAAGTGGACACAGAGAGATAGCTTTCGTTGGTCGGGAAATCTAAAATACGGGGGCACTTTCAGAATAAGAGGACGATCATTTAGAATTGAGATGAGCAATTTCTTCATTCAAAGAGTTGTGAATCTTTGGAATTCTCTACCCCAGAGGGTTGTGGGTGCTATATCGTTGGATACATTTAAGGTTGGATAGGCAGATCTTTGGTCTCTCAGGGAAGAGATTTGGGAAGTGGGTGAGAAAATGGAGTTGAAGCCCCAAGATCAGCTATTATCGCATTGAATGGCAGAGCAGGCTCGATGAACCATGTGGTCCATCCCTCCTATTTTTTAAGTTCCTATGACAGCTTTTATTCTAAATTGGACAAAGAAAAGTTGTTCCCATTACAAAGACTTGCGGACACATGTAATGTTTTGTGCAAGAGGTGAGGGGGGTTGGGGGGGGGGGGAGTGAATGTGAGGAAGAATTGTTTTATGCAACGAGTGGAAATGACCTGGAATTTGCTGCCTATGAACATGTTGGAAGTTGAGACAATGTGATTTCAAATGGAAATTGGATAGGCACTTCAAGGAAGCAAACTTTCAAGGTCTGGGGATAGAGTGGGGGAATAGGACTGAGTGTTTTGCTTTACAGAGAAACTGCAAGGACACAATGGGCTTAATATCTTCTTTCTGTGTCATAATGACTGACTGTGATTCTCAACCAGTTAGAATACCAGTTTGGTGGATAGATTTGGGTATTTTGTCAAAGGTGAGAGAAAGCTGATTTGAGCAAATGCATGTTGCGATTTTGGTTTTATAAATTGCTGTTACTTCCGAGCCTTGGTGACAGCTGGTGTGACCTTCTAGCCACTTGGACCTTTTGGCCTTGTGCCAGTCATCTGCTACAGCAAACAGCCTCTACCACTCATATAGACAGGGATTTAATTGACTATGGGAAGCAGCTGTGTAATCTTCTGGATGAAGGCCAGCAAATATCCTCCAGAACTAAAGGAGATTGTCTGCAATCTGATTGGATGATTAAGTAGACACGTGAGTAGAATGGCTGTATTCACTTGTGTTTTAACACAGGGAAGGGTGGAAAAAATGGAGGTATACACTGTTTCAGAAATGGGGTAGGTGAAAAATCAATTTTTAAAAAATAGAATTACTGTGTTTTATTGCCAGAAGGTTATGTATAATTCTAACACTGTGGTATTTATTGTTGAATGGATTTTCTATTACAGTAGATCAGATATGGTTTTATTTTGTGCACATCAGCTTTTCCTACTCTTAAAAAGGAGGGTTGGGAAAGAAGGAGACATTGTACTGTGTAAAAGGATTGATGGTGTTTAAGCAGAAGACAGTGTCTCAGGAAATTGAAATGAAACCCAAAAAATTTAAACAACCAGATACTAAATGAAATCCTTGTTTATTCTCGTTAGGAATACAGAGACTAAAGCAGATTGCTTGATTGGTGAATAAGCTGAGGTTACATTGCAGTTGTCCATACCAGGTTTTGACGCAGAGGTTGTGAAAATTGTAATTTGCCTTCTTTCATTTTTGGTAAATCTGGTGATCAGTTTATGCACTTCATGGTTTTTCCTATTCTAAGAATAAGATATTTGTGTTTTAATGATGCCATGCTGTGTCTTTATAGCAGCTGAACAGTGCTTTTTGTAGCTGATTTTAATTTTGGTTCTAAAAGCTGTGTAAGAGCTAATGTTGCTGCATTGCTGATGAAAAAAAAATATTTGGGAACTCTGGTTTAGTGTGTTATAATGGAAACCCTAATAATGAGAAAAATGTCTTGTGTGCCATTATTTGAACTGAAATGAGGCAATGTTAGCAAGATTAAATTAGGTTTTATGGAAAGGAAAAACAGCTGTTGTAATTTCTTTTGTATGAAACAGCACAATAGCTCAGCTGAAATCTGCGCTTTGAACTGAATGCTCAGAAAATCTTGTTAAATTATTTATGAACTGTCATTTAAAACAGATAGGATTTTTCTCAATAGATGTCGGCAATAGAACGCAAAGTATAATAATCTGGTTGTTATGCACTCACATGCAAGTGAATGCCATAAACCTTTTTCCCCTGATGTTTTAGGATTGTGAATTAAAATGGAGAATTTTTACGAAGCCTATAAAGAAATATAAAGGCTTGTGTACAGCTGAATTGCAGCACATAATGTTAGAATGTTATTAGTGTTTTATTTTTGTGAGAATCTATTTGAATTGTGTGGCTAATTTTTTTATAATTTGATCCCGATCTAGAAATCTAATTCTTATAGTTGCCCTCAAAATTATGTTGAAGGGATTACCCAGAAATATTCTATAATGGTTTGATGCTGTTCAAAAGAATTGATATGTAAATGAAAACTGTGCTGTTTAAAAAATATATATATAGTTTGCTCCAAAATTCAAGCAACGACAAATCATATCTGAATCCATGAAATACAGATATCATGTTGGTATCCATAGGAATTTTGTAGCTCATCGATGTATGGTGATGACTTTATTCTCAACTGTTTGAGGATTTATCACCCTCACACACTTGCATAAAGTGAAATGCTTATCATTCCCTGATTGCCATACTTGGGTAATATGAATTTAGCTCAATTGGCACATCACTTTGCAGTTTGGGGTACAGCAGATAAATATTTTCTTTTTTCTTCTATCTTGAAGGATCAGGCTGCTGCTGGGGTATTGTTCTACAAATGCTGGCAGGCCTTGAGGTTACGTCCATGTAGCTAATCTTTGCGTGAACTGAGTCAGTGAATGTTAGCAGGATGTTTTTCTGTGGAAGGCATAAAAACTAAAACTGATCCTCGCCCTTATCTGACATCTACACTTGCATATTTTCTAGCAAAGCCATTGAATAGCAATAAGATGCGAACCACAGCTCATTCCGCTCCCTCAAAAAGTCAAGTAGTAACAAAATGTTCCAACTTCCATGGCAAAGGTGTGTTAACTTGGCATAAATTTAGGATTGAACCCAGGTTTCTCTGCTGATTGCCGCATAGCAAATCTTTTGTTTAAAAAAAATTGCAATAGTTTTTGTGCCGAATATAGTATAAAATTCTGCAATAGCGATTATGGGAAAATGCTATTAATTAACACTAGCTTTGTGGGCCAATTGTAAAGAGAGCGAGGGACTGACTATATTTGCTCTATGAACAAGAGCTGAGATTGGAAGAAAAAAGTTGCATTTTTGTCATACCTTTCACAACAGGAACATCCCAAAGTGTGTGCTTACAGCCAATTAAGTACTGCTAATGTGTACTCACTGTCGTAATGTACAAAGTATAGCAGCCAATTTCGGCACAGCAAGGTCACAACACAGGAATGAGATAATGAACAGATACTCTAATTTAGTGATAATGGTTGAAGGGTTAATATTGGCCAGGATACCAGGGAGAAACTTCCCTGCTCTTCTTTGAAATAATGCCATAAAATCTTCATCTCTACCGGAGAAAGTATATTTTAAAGGTGTTTTTAAAACTTTGTTTCCGGGAATCATTTTGACCAATCTTCGTGACCCATGCGGGCTGACGTTCGCGACCCATGCGGGCCAATCTTCGTGACCCATGAGGGCCGATCTTCGCAACCCATGCGGGCCGATCTTCGCGACCCATGCGGGCCGATCTTCGCGACCCATGCGGGCCGATTTTCGTGGCCCACGCGGGCCGACCTTTGAGACCCACCATTTTCTCTTACCTTGTTTGCTGCTGGCAAAATGGAGGAAATGGTTTTGGGTCCCTTTGGCCCTGATACACGCTTCTCCAATGGAACCTATTGGATGAAGGTGAAGCCTTCCGGTGTCGGAAGGTATGGAGTCTCCATCTGTCCAAAGTTAAGCTCCACAGCACAATTGTGGTACAGAACATGCGAAAATAAGGCTCTGTCAGCGAGACTTTCCCAATCTTAAATGTGACACCCAGATCCTGTCCATTCTTGGAGCAAGAGATTTCCACTTCATCAGCATCAAAGTTCAGAAAGCAACCAATCACATCACTCTCCCCGAACTTTTTGCAGCCGGCTTTTAACAATGCCGGCTGCTAGCGGCCTTCAAAAAGGCTGCGAACACATTTTTAAAAGTGCGGCTGCACTGCATATGCATGCTCGCTCACCGGTGCGCATGCACAAAACTCTGTTAAATTGTTAAAAGCCGGCCGTTGCGCGCAAATTTGCACAATCGGGAGCACTCTGACGGACGGATGGCTCCGCGATCCTCCCGACACCCGGGGTCGCGCCTCCGACTTTGAAAATTCCTGTTTTAGTTGAAAATTCCTGTTTTAATTTAATATCTCACCGTAAAGATTGGAAATTTACTGCAGTCAAACTTCAAACCTGTTTCTCTTCACCCAATGAAACTGAGTTTTTGGCCAGAATAATAATTTTGACTTTTGCGCTCAATTCTAAAACAGTATTGGGATTGGATTTATTTGAATTCTGTTACAGAATGGAATTTCCTTGCCTACTTGTGAATTAATAATATGCTCTTATCTCATCAGTGTGCAATATTAATTACTGTCATTAGCATGGTATTATTGAGGCCATTTTATGTAGTTTGTAAGGTGCAAAATGTTGATGGATAACAAAACCATAACATGTTGGAAATAGATGTAGGCCAGGCAGCATCTTTAAAGACAGTAGACTGTTGGAACAGTTTAAAGTCAAAATAATGCCTTGTCTTTTCTCTCGAGTTCTGATCACACAAATCACCTAAAACTCAAAGGCTATGCTGTTTGAATATTTTAATAAATTGTAGTTTTATTTATCAACTGTACATAATTCTATGCAAAAAATGTATATTAAATTTGGTGGTAGTATAGACAGGTAAACAAATAGAAAATGGTTTCCCCTTGATGGGAGGAAAGCTTTAAATAAATTAAAACCAGCTAAATTATTGATTCACAACAATGAGATTTCAAAGTAACATATGGCTACCATTTTCTGTCAAGCTCTTTTGCTGAGATAATTTTAATATTTTCCTTTGCACTAATTCACTCATACCTGTGTCAATGTATGGCTAGCTTGCCATAACCATCTTTCTTTGAAGGTATTTAGTACAGGTAGCCCAAATTGTGTACATTATGTACAATGGAGGCTTCAGAAAACTGTTGGAAAATTTCTTCAAGGAATATTGTGGCCCCAAATCATTTTCCTAATAATGTTTATGGTTCTTGTTGTGATATATTTTTTTCAGCATTAACCTGTTAGATGACTTCTCTATTAAATTTCTCATCTTTTTTCCCCCTAAATTTAAAGTGCCCATTTTTGTCCCCACAATTAAGGGGCACTTTAGCATAGCCAATTCACCTACCCTGCACATCTTTGGGTTGTGGGGGTGAGACTCACGCAGACACGGGGAGAGTGTGCGCACATCACATACGGGACCCACGACCAGGATTGAACCCGGGTCCTTGGTGCCATGAGGCAGCAGTGCTAACCACTGTGTCACAGTGCTACCCCTTGAATTTCTCACCTGAACAATAGCCGATTACCTCCATTGAAATATCAATATTGGTACAGCGAGACGTTCCCTAGTTAGACTTAAGCAGGGTATCTGGTCCTTCAATTCAGTTCACAACAGGGACCTGCATTTGGCAAGACCAGGCAATTCGCTGCGTTACTCAAACTGCTATAAAAATGTGACAGGTCCCCCGTCTTTATCAATCCTCTTAATCACATTTTGGTTTGATGTTTTAAGTTTCATTTGTGATTTGTTTTTTTAAAAATAGTACCCCTTTAAAGGGGATGTCCCTTTAATTTGTCTATTATTTGTCTTTATTTTGTTTATCTCAAAATAGGGTAAGAGCATATGCAGAGCCTTCTTAAATGTTTGCTGGTAGTTACTACTTTACATGTTTTGGGACTCTTGGTTGTTCTACAGTATGATGTGTTTTCTACAATTATAAATTTGATCAAATTGAATTTGTTTATTTTACCAGTATGATGTTTTCTCATTTCTGGTAAGATATGGTTTCAAATAATACAATAACTCAAACGAGTTGTTGGGGCTTCTCGTCATTTGTATGTTTCCTAATTAAATAATTTTTAACAGAAAAGCTTTTTACAAGTGATAACAATACGCCATTGAAGAGAGTTTTCATTTTACAATTTCAGTAGTGACCTGAAAGGATATTTTGTGGGGACATCCTGTGGCGGCCATGGAGTGAGTGGTCACACGCGTTGTAGTTTCTGCTTGAAGATGTTGGGTTTAGTCCCTTTTACCCAAACCTTGTGAATTTCAGCAGAAAAGCTGTACGGAGCGCATAGGAAGATCAGTTCTTCCCTGGATGGGAATGTCTGTGGGTTATTAAATTGGACAGAAGACAGTGAGAGCCCTGGCTAAAGAATTGGAGGAGACTTGTGGCGCAGTATCAATTGCAAAAATGGTAGAGGGGGTGGGTGGGGAAGGGTCATCGTTGACTGGAAAACTGCCAATGGAGCAGTTGATGAACTTCATTAAGGACGAATTTCAGTATCAGCGTAAAGAAATGCAGAGCGGCTGATCAAAGGCGATTGAGAGGGCAGTGGCATCTCTCCGCAGGACTTTGGCACGGATGGAGAAGAACTTGGAGGTGCCGGGAGCGACAATCCAAAAGGTCGAGGAGGTGGTGTCACACCAGAGTGAGCGGATTGTGTCACTGGATGCGTAGATGCCGATCCTGGAGGACATGTGCCAGACTCTGTGAACAAAGGCGAAGGACCAGGAAAACTGGTCCAAGTTGCAAAATCTTAGGGTTGTGAGTCCACCAGAGGGAGTGGAGGGAACGAGTGCAACGGGCTATGTCACGAGGATGCTGGCCAGGTTGGTGGACAACACCACGGAGGTGGTTCAGGCCCATAGGTCCCTGAGGCCAAAGCCAAGAGTGGGGGAGCCACTGCAGATTGTGCATATGCACATGTTCCAGGACAAGAAGAAGATCCTGAGGTGGGCCAGAGCGCAGCGGAATGTGATTGGGAAAGAAACGTAATACGGATTTATCAGACCATTGGTGCAGAGCTGGCCAAGAGATGGGCGGGATTCAACAATGCCAAGGCAGTGTTGTACCAGTTTGGGGTATTGTACCTGGATAAACTTTGGGTAATTTTTATTGAGGGCCATGAGTATTACTCTGGGATGTCATGGCCTTTGCCTTTCTGATTGCCCGGCGATGGATACTTTTGAACTAGAGGTTAGCTATGCTACCGGGGGTGCGGCATGGTTGGGAGACTTGTACAGTTTTCTTAGGTTGCAAAAAATCAAATTTGCCCTCGGGGCTCAGAGGAGGGCTTTGAGGTACATGTTGGGGGGGGGGGGGGGGGGTGCGCTGGCAGAGTGGATGGGGGGAAAAAACTACAAACTGTGCTCTCTGTTGGATGTTAAGGTTGTGTTACTATATTGAACATGTTTGAAAGAAAATACCTTTTAAAAACAAACTAAACAGCAATTAATGAGTTTCTATCTTCAGACAAATGTAATTGGTTGAATTTCAGAGGAGTTTGCGAATAAATGATTCCTATAAATTTTTGGGATTATTTATTTCTCAAGTTTTGGAAATATTTCAGGACCAATATTTGAAACATGAGACAAACTATTTATGGAAGGGGAAATCAAGAGTACAAGAATATCACAAATCGAAATTGCATAATTTAATTGTGCATTTGTCATGTATTATGGGAGTGATTTTGTCATAAGTTTTGAAGTCCAGTGAAGTACATTTGAAATATTAATTAGTGAAAGGCAGAGATGATCAAAATGATGATCAAAAGTTGGACCTGATAAAGATGCAGAAAACGTATCTTGGAACTGAAATAGTTGCCATAATTTGACAGAGGCTTTGGCAGGAAAATGAGTGCCAGGACTAACAAAGCAATTAATGCTGTGGAAAGAAGTAATAGAAAAAGGGTTACAATTCTTTTCATGTTCTTATTTAAAGGAGCGCGGCTTTGTATTGTGGACAGATCCCTTTGATAGATTCCATAATCTGAGGCCTGAATTTTCAGGATGGCAAGAGTTCAGCACCCGCTGGACGAGAGTCAGTGGGGAATGCATCCCCGTCGGCTCTGACAGGCCCACTGCCATTTTGCGCTCAATTAAACATTGATTGGCAGCAGGCTGGACTCCTGCCTGTCTTTGGACGGAAGTCCTGCCTTGGAGAGTTGTTGACCAATCATATTGGCTAACAGCTCTCCAGCCCTCTGGCAGAGTGGTGCAGTGACCGGAAGAGGTACTGCAGAGCCGTGCCTGAGCCTAGGTTCAGGGCTGCACTTGGATAAGTACCAGGGTCCTGGGGCTGGGAATGTAGGGGATGCCCTGGGGGTCAGGAGTTGGGCAGTCCCGGTGTTGAAGATAGGCAGGGGGTGGAGTGAGAGCCGGAGCTCCCAGGTGTCTGAGGAATGGGTGCACCCAATCTGAAGAGACCTTCAGATTGAGGACTCTGCCCCTTGCTGCATGAGATCGTGATCATTAACTTTTTCTATTTGGCACTCTGCTCCAACTGACACCTGCCAGCCTAAAAATTGAGGCTGGATAGGAAAAGGCCCTTAAGTGGACTGAATCATTGTGATTCTTGATGTGAGAGAACACGCTTTGATTGTGCTTGGTGTAGTAGTTAGCCCCTTTAAGATATTCTCTGAGGGATGAGGTCATGTGACCCACAATTCCAATTAGGGACAGAGTTAGAATTTCACAGGGGCGTGTTGGGGACTTGTCCTGGCAGTTGGACCCTAGAGCTGAGTATGTTTAAGCATTTGGTAAATAGTTGTAATAAATCATTGTGTCTAATAAGTTTTTAAAAAATAAATAAATTTAGAGTACCCAATTATTTTTTTTCGAATTAAGGGGCAATTTAATGTGGCCAATTCACTTACCCTGCGCATCTTTAGGTTGTGGGGATGAGACTCCGCAGATACGGGGAGAATGTGCAAACTCCATACGGATAGTGACCTGGGGCCGGGATGGAACCTGGGTCCTTGGCGCTGTGAGGCAGCAGTGTTAACCACTGTGCCATCATGTCGCTCGCATTTAATTGGTGGAGCCAATTCTTATTACACTTGGTAAACACATTTTAGAGGGGATAATCTAGTACATAGCTGCTGCTGATGGGTCAATAACTTTAGTTATGTACTGTAATACATGTTACAGCATGAATTGAGTCATATTCAGCCCAGACTTATAGCCATCTCAGATGGCCACCTGCAAAGGACCATGGGAAGTATGGCCAACCCAGGGCTCAGACACACTCGGAGCTTGTGTGTGTATTTGCAACCCAGATAGCTAGACAAGATCGAAACCCCCACTCGTTTTAATTCTAATGGCCCATTTCCCTGAACAAAAGGACTACTTGGGTAACCGATACAGATGCAGACTAACCGGTGCCACTCCCTTTGCTAAGAAAGCCCAAACAGCCAACGTCAATGACCGCTCAGGACACACCCAGCTATCAAGGCACCCACCCCTTTATTGGCCAAAATCGAAGGCAGTGATCGAAGTCGAATTATTGGGTCCAAAGCTAAGGACCGCCCCAAAGAGCACAAATTCCCAGAGGGATAAAAAGAGACATAGCCATGTGTTCTGTCTTTCTTGGCCCTGGCCTACGCCTAAAACCAAGTGTAGCATTCCGACCAGAAAACTGGTTCAAGACTAACGATCAGACAGATGAGCCCAGCAGAAACGAAGCCACTTCTTCCACCCAGCCACACAAGATCCGAACAAAGACCTTGTTCATCTGCAAAGAGCCGGTTGCCCTGACGTTAAGTATAGGTTATTGTAGTTGTTAGGTGTAGCTTAAGTTGTAGTGTTTTATATTGCATGTCGAAGTAATCCTTTTGTGTAAATAAACTATCTTTGAACTTGAATTGACTAATTGGTTGTTTGCTCTTTGATTGCTATCTGGTAAAGCCTTGTGGTGGTATCATTTGATACCTAGCGACTCTGAAAAGCAATATTATCATTAATAACTGCCATATGTAGTTAATTTGGCAACATTATTTGTGACGCTCGTGGGATAGTATTCCACTCATTAAAAAGAGCATCATTATTAATTGGCAACATTATTGGTGCTGAAAGAGCAACAGACTGATGGGATGAAATCCACCTGCTGACTACAAGAATCTTTTGCGTAATGAGATTTGACAGTCTCAATCCAGTTTCTAGTGGATATAGAATTTATTTGGCAATCTCTTGAGAAGCCGCAGAAGACAGTGTAGCAACTGGAAAATAAAATATTGCAGCATGACTTCTGAGCTTGACCATTCCAGTGCTCATATTCCACCCGACATAAAATGGAGCTGATCTAAAACTCAGCCATCCTAACTCATACCAAGTCCTGTTCATTCATCACTGTTGTGCTTGCTGGCCTATTTGTGTCCTGGTCAGGCAACACCTTAAATTTTAACATCTTAACTCTTGTTTTCAAATCCTATCATAGCCTCATCCCATCCTAACTGTAGTTCCAATTCTGGCTTCAAGTATCTCTGATGCTTGTTGTTCCATAAATGCCGGTAATACCTTCAACTTTCTGCTCCCTAAATTCTGGAATTCCTTCAGTAAACCTCAGCACTCTTCCACCCTTCTCTTTTTAAGGCATTGCTTAAAACCTAACTCTTTGTTCAAGCTTTTGGATGTTTGTTATAATTGCTCTTTGAATCAAGTTTTAATCCTGTGAAAGGCTATTTTACTATTCTAAAGGTGCTATAATAATGGACTTTACTGTTGCATGAACTGGATAAAACATTGCATTGGTGCAGGAGGGAATTTTTTTTGATGCTTGAGGTCAGGCATATTATTGGATAGAGTCAAAACAGTTGTATCTGGAGTCCCTGAGCTAGGGGTACTTGATGTGATGTGTTGGTATAAAGTGGGAAGATTTACAGTCACTAGCACCAATGTCTTTTAAACTTTCAACTTTTAAAATCCTCCCCTTTCTCGGTTTCCTCTGAAACTGGTGCCAAGATCAGGCCTTTCCAAGGCCGGCATTATGTCATTTGCTATTTTTTTCCTCACTCACAGTCCCACAAGTTTAATCGTCAGGTTAACAACTGAAACACAACTAAATTTAAAAACCTGACAGGAGCCTTAAGAGCCCAAGAGAAATACCATGCAATACCCTTCCCCAAGGTCAAAAAGCCACCAAATAAAGCCGATTCTGCAAATTATTTTGAATGAGAATTGGCTAGTTGCTTGAACAAAAGGAATATTGAAGTACTTGGGAAGCAAGCAGCAGGATAGGATTAAAATTATTGGCCAACATGAGGGAGTATCAAGTGGAGGCTTGATGAGTCAAGTGGCTCATTACTGTGTTCAACATTGGCCAGAAATTTCCAGTAAACTGCTGATGAAGTTCATGACATAATTATTTAAAAAATAAAACAGCGTTCCGTGACAAAGCAGAGATATGTTATGAGTTCTAATTCACCACAAATTGCTGGATGGTGTGCACTGCTCCCCCATCAGCCTCACTATCCCACAGCCAATGAGGAAATTTTGTTCTCCAGTGTAGTCACTTATAATTTGGGAAAGATAGCAGCAAATTTGTGTGCAGCATATTCCCACAAATAATCACGTGATAATGACCCGATAATCATGTGATAATGACCAGATAATCTGTTCTGGTGATATTGAGGAATAAATATAGGCAGGAATTGCCCTGTTCAACTTCAAAGTTGCATTGTGGAATCGTTAATGTCCGCCTAAGAGGGCAACTTGTCACCTGAAAGATGGAGCCTCTTGCCATGCAGCACTTCCTCATAACTGAACTGAATTTCAGCCTGTATCATTGTCTGAAGACCTAGTGTGGGACGTGAACATGCACACATAGGATCCCCCGCCCCTGCCCCGGCTGCAGAAGAGGAGGTGGTGAAGGAAGTGGAGGAAACCTTCACAGCGATCAAATTGCCTCACTGGAGGCTGAGATCTCGTTGGTGGGGGAGGGAAGCACGATCCTGAAGGTGAAAGTGGAGAACCCAAAGAACAGGTCAAGACAGAACCTCAGAGTAATGGGATTGCCAGAGGGGATAGAAGGCCTGAATCCCATTGAGTATTTTTTTTAGATGTTGGAGAAGCTGGTTTGAGCCACCACGCGCTGTGGTTATAAGATTTCACAGCTTCTGAGAGGAAAGGGTCCTGAAATGGGCCAAAGAGAATTGAGACATGAGATTGGAAGGGAACACCATCCACATATATCAGAACGACTTGAGTTGACGAAGGGATAGGTGGCAGACATGGTTCAATTAGCCTAGCTTTGTTTTGGAGGCAGATTGGGGGGGGGGGGGGGCTGGGTCCAGTGAAAAGATTCAGAGTTTTCTCTCATCTGAAGAATTTAACGACTGATGTGGTGCTTCTGCAGGGGACCCACCTATGGGTGAGGGACCAGACCAGACTCCGGAGGGGAAATGTGAGCCAGGTGTTCCACCCGGGCTTCGATAGTAGGGCCCCGGTGGTAGTAATTCTAATCAACAACAGCACGTGGTTTTTAGAGGATAAGGTGGTAGCAGATTTGGGTGACAGGTATGCTATCGGGCATTGGTGGGTAAGGTGGTAGTATTGGTAAATGTATATGCCCAAAATTGGGAAGATGTGGCATTTATAAGAAAACAGTTGGCCTCGATCCTGGATTTGGACACATATCAGCTGATCTTGGGGGGAGACGAACTGTGTGCTGGACCCAAAGTCAGACTGCTCTAGACTGAAGTCATTGGTTCGTTCGGGGGAGCGAAGGCGCTGTTAGCATTTATGGAAGAGATTGGGGGTGATGGTGACCCATAAGACCATAAGACAAAGGAGCAGAATGGGCTACTCGGCCCATGGAATCTGCTCCACCATTCAATCATAGCTGTTATTTTTCTCTTCCCCATTCTCCTGCCTTCTCCCCATAACCGCTGATCCCCTTATAAATCAAGAACCTGTCTATCTCTGTCACCTTGGTTAGGGTGCTCTTTCCAAGAGCCGGTGCAGACTAGATGGGCCGAATGGCCTACTTCTGCACTGTAAATTCTATGATTAATCAAGGACAAAGGTTCGGCACAACATCGTGGGCCGAAGGGCCTGTTCTGTGCTGTATTTTTTTATTTTCTATTAAAGACAATCAGTGATTTAGCCTCCACAGCCTTCTGTGGCAAAGAGTTCCACAGAATCACCATGGCGGATCATGCATCCAGGTAGGGAGTGGGTAAAGAATTAATTATTTTCCCCAGATCATAAGGTATATTCTAGTATAGGCTTCTTTTCGATGGGTAGGTCTCTCCTTCCCGGGATGAGGAAGGCAGAATATTCAGCTATAGTCATTTCGGGCCATGCTCCCCACTTGGTGGACTTGGTTTTAGAGATGGGCCCTATTTTTAAATATATATATTTTATTACAACCACAACAGCCTCCACTGTACAACAAACCCCTCCTACGATTCCCTGACCCATAGACCTCAATGAGTAAGTATAAACAATGACATCTCCTCCACGATGGTCCTCAACACAGAGGCCTTGCAAAGCTGCATACTTAGTCCCCTACTATACACAACAGTGGAAAAATTCTGTTCCAACTCAATCGGCAGGTTTGCTGATTACATGACCTTAGGAGTCGGATCTCAAACAATGATGAGTCAAGGGCACAAGAGGGATATGGAGAATCACGTGGTATGGTGCAATGACAACAATCTCTCCCTCAATGTTAACAAAACTGAAGAGCTGGTCATTGACTTTAGGAAGCAAAGTGTCGTACACGTCCCTGTCTGCATCAATGCATCGGCACCCCTGCCGAGGTGGAGATGGTTGACAGCTTCAAATTCCTTGGTGTACACATCACCGACAATCTGTCCTGGTTCTTCCATCGTCGAAGCTACGACCAATAAAGCACAAGAGCACCTATACATCCTCAGGAAACAAAGGAAATTTGGCATGCCCACATTTACTCTTGCCAATTTTTACAAATGCACCATAGAAAGCATCCTATCTGGCTCCATCATGGGATGGTATGGCAACTGCTCAGCCCAAGGCAGTAAGAAACTACAGAGTATCAGAGTACACAGCCCAGTTCATCCATTTACTCTCTGCAACCTCCGCTGCCTTGGGAAAGCGGGCAACATAATCCAAGATCCCTCCCATCTGGGTTATTCTCTCTTCCAACCTCTTCATTGTGCAGAAGATTTAAAAAAAGTCTGAGAACACACACTAACAGGTTCTAAAACAGCTTCCACGCTGTTACCAGACGCCTGAATGACCCTCTTATGGACTGAACTGATCTCTCTATGCATCTTCTCTACTGTTGTAGCACTATACTTCATTTGCTTCACCCGATATCTATGTCTATGTATTTACATTGTGTATTTATCGTATGTCCTATGTTTTTCATGTATGGAATGATCTGCCTGGACTGTACGCACAGCGATACTTTTCACTGCACTTCGGTATATGTTACAATAAATCTAAATCCAGTGCACTGCATCTCACATTTTAAACCTCCTCTGCCAACCCCACCAGGCTCCATTTGTGCACAGTGGCCCAGTCGGGTGCCAGCTGAGTCCCCAAATACTGGAATCTAACCCCTGCCACGGAAAGACCTTCACAACGTTCAGTTTATACCTTGAAAAGGTTCCAAATTTCCCAACAGGTCGATAATCCTCCCCATACTCTTCATTAGGTTTGCCACAAACAACAATAAGTCATCAGCATACAAAAGCACTCTGTGCTCCCTACTTGCCCTTGCAATCCCCTGCCACACAGTGGAGGCACACAAAGCTATCACCAGGGGTTCAATTTCCAGCACAACCAGCAATGGGGAAATCGTACACCCCTGTCGCGCCTCTCTTGCTCCCCAAAATATCCCGAATTCATCTCATTTGTCCTCGCGCATGCCATGGGGGACGCATACAGTAGCTGCACCCACGCCACAAGTTTTAGCCCAAACCTCCCAAGATGCTTGAACCAGTATTGCCACTCGACTTGGTCAAAGGCCTTTTGACACGATCACCTCCAGCTCCCGCCCCTCCGAGCAGGTCATCATTTAACAACCGTCTGATATTATTGGAGAGCTGCCTTCCCTTTTCCTTTTCCCATCTGATCCTCTGAGACCACCTCCAGCACACATCCCTCCAGCCATCATGCCGACAGCCTGCCCAAGCAACAAGATGGGTCTAGAAGACCAACACTTCATCGGGTCCTTCCCATCTGCGCCAGTGTAACCGTTAATTCCCCCTCTCCACTGCTTCATTGTACATGCTCAGAAGATGGGGAGCCATTTCTGCCCTACACTGCTTATAGAACTCCGCTGGGAACTGTCCGGCCCTGGCGCCTTTCCCAACTGCATCATGCCATTTCACTCCACGACCTCCTGCAACCCCATTGGCTCCTCCATGCCTGCCTCTTCCTCTCCTCCATGCCTGCCTATTCCTCTCCTCCAACTCCGGGAACTCAAACCCATTCAGAGGTATAAGTGCCTCCTCTCCTCCAGGCTCGGTCCTGTACAGCCCTCAATAGAAGGCCTCAGACACCCCTTTGATGCCCTCCTGCTCCGACACCACCTCTGCCCCTGCGTCCTCACCTGCACACTTTCCCTTGATGCTGCCTGTCGCAGCCACTGATGGATAAGCAGACGACTTGCTTTCTCCCCATACTTGTATTGCACCCCGCGAGTCCTCCGTAACTCTGACACCTTCCCTGTCATCAACCGATCAAACTACCCCGCAGCTTCTTTCTTTGCGCCAGTAACTCCCGAGTTGGGGCTCCACCTCCACCTTTTCTTCCAGCAACCTTCACCTCACCTCCATCTCTGTCGACCTTCAACAAAATGACTCATTCCCACCCAATACGTGGCTATTTGCTGGAGGCCCCCCACCCCACCCATCCCGCTTCCGTTCACTAACATTGCCTGCTAATGTCACGACTCCCACCTGGAGGCCCAAACAAAAGGTCCCACCTACCCCTCCCTACTCACCCCCCCCCCCCCCCCCCCTCTCTGGCCTACACTCCCCTCCCACATACCCGTGCAAACGTGAGCATAACCCACCATAAACTGTACAAATGGTACAAAAAAAGTCAAACTATATACCTGGGACCGAGGGGCACGAGAGGCACCGTGACTACTGCAAGCATATAAGAACTAGGATCAGGAGTAGGCCATCTGGCCTTCGAGCCTGCTCCGCCATTCAATGAGATCATGGCTGATCTTCTGTGGACTCAGCTCCACTTTCCGGCCCGAACACCATAACCCTTAATCCCATTATTCTTCAAAAAACTATCTATCTTTACCTTAAAAACATTTAATGAAGGAGCCTCAGCTGCTTCACTGGGCAAGGAATTCCGTAGATTCACAACCCTTTGGGTGAAGAAGTTCCTCCTAAATTCAGTCCTAAATCTACTTCCCCTTATTTTGAGGCTATGCCCCCTAGTTCTGCTTTCACCCGCCAGTGGAAACAACCTGCCCGCATCTATCCTATCTATTCCCTTCATAATTTTATATGTTTCTATATGATCCCCCCTCATCCTTCTAAATTACAACGAGTACAGTCCCAGTCTACTCAACCTCCTTGTAATCCAACCCCTTCAGCTCTGGGATTAACCTAGTGAATTTCCTCTGCACACCCTCCAGTGTCAGTACGTCCTTTCTCAAGTAAGGAGACCAAAACTGAACACAATACTCCAGGTGTGGCCTCACTAACACCTTATACAATTGCAGCATAATCTCCCTAGTCTTAAACTCCATCCCTCTAGCAATGAAGGACAAAATTCCTGTTGCACCTGTAAACCAACTTTCTGTGACTCATGCACTAGCACACCCAGGTCTCCCTGGCTGCACAGCAGCATGCTTTAATATTTTATCGTTTAAATAATAATCCCGTTTGCTGTTATTCCTACCAAAATGGATAACCTCACATTTGTCAACATTGTATTCCATCTGCCAGACCCTAGCCCATTCACTTAACCTATCCAAATCCCTCTGCAGACTTCCAGTATCCTCTGCACTTTTCGCTTTACCACTCATCTTAGTGTCATCTGCAAACTTGGACACATTGCCCTTGGTCCCCAACTCCAAATCATCTATGTAAATTGTGAACAATTGTGGGCCCAACACGGATCCCTGAGGGACACCACTAACTACTGATTGCCAACCAGAGAAACACCCATTAATCCCCACTCTTTGCTTTTTATTAATTAACCAATCCTCTATCCATGTTACTACTTTACCCTTAATGCCATGCATCTTTATCTTGTGCAGCAACCTTTTGTGTGGCACCTTGTCAAGGGCTTTCTGGAAATCCAGATATAACACATCCATTGGCTCCCTGTTATCTACTGCACTGGTAATGTCCTCAAAAAATTCCACTAAATTAGTTAGGCACGATCTGCCCTTTATGAACCAATGCTGCGTCTGCCCAATGGGACAATTTCTATCCAGATGCCTCGCTATTTCTTCCTTGATGATAGATTCCAGCATCTTCCCTACTACCGAAGTTAAGCTCACTGGCCTATAATTTCCTGCTCTCTGCCTACCTCCTTTTTTAAACAGTGGTGTCACGTTTGCTAATTTCCAATCCACCGTGACCACCCCAGAGTCTAGTGAATTTTGGTAAACCATCACTAGTGCATCTGCAATTTCCCTAGCCATCTCCTTTAGAACTCTGGGATGCATTCCATCAGGGCCAGGAGACTTGTCTACCTTTAGCCCCATTAGCTTGCCCATCACTACGTCCTTAGTGATAACAATCCTCTCAAGGTCCTCACCTGTCATAGCCTCATTTCTATCAGTCACTGGCATGTTATTTGTGTCTTCCACTGTGAAGACCGACCCAAAAAACCTGTTCAGTTCCTCAGCCATTTCCTCATCTCCCATTATTAAAACTCCCTTCTCATCCTCTAAAGGACCAATATTTACCTTAGCCACTCTTTTTTGTTTTATATATTTGTAAAAGCTTTTACTGTCTGTTTTTATATTCTGAGCAAGTTTACTCTCATAATCTATCTTACTCTTCTTTATAGCTTTTTTAGTAGCTTTCTGTTGCCCACTAAAGATTTCCCAGTCCTCTAGTCTCCCACTAATCTTTGCCACTTTGTATGCTTTTTCCTTCAATGTGCTACTCTCCCTTATTTCCTTAGATTTCCACGGTCGATTTTCCCTCTTTCTACTGGCCTTCCTTTTTGTTGGTATAAACTTTCGCTGAGCACTGTGAAAAATCGCTTGGCAGGTTCTCCACTGTTCCTCAACTGTTCCGCCATAAAGTCTTTGCTCCCAGTCTACCTTAGCTAGTTCCTCTCTCATCCCATTTTAATCTTCTTTGTTTAAACACAAAACACTAGTATTTGATTTTATCTTCTCGCCCTCCATCTGTATTTTAAATTCCACCATATTGTGATCGCTCCTTCCGGGAGGATCCCTAACTATGAGATCATGCATCAATCCTGTCTCATTACACAGGACAAGATCTAGGACCGCTTGTTCCCTCGTAGGTTCCATTACATACTGTTCTAGGAAACTATCACGGATACATTCTATAAACTCCTCCTCAAGGTTGCCTTGACCGACCTGGTTAAACCAATCGACATGTAGATTAAAATCCCCCATGATAACTGCTGTACCATTTCTACATGCATCAGTTATTTCTTTGTTTATTGCCTGCCCCACCATAACGTTACTATTTGGTGGCCGATAGACAACTCCTATCAGTGACTTTTTCGCCTTACTATTCCTGATTTCCACGCAAATGGATTCAACCTTATTCTCCATAGCACTGATGTCATCCCTTACTATTGCCCGGATGTCATCCTTAAATAACAGAGCTACACCACCTCCCTTACCATCCACTCTGTCCTTCCGAATAGTTTGAAACCCTCGGATATTTAACTCCCAGTCGTGACCATCCTTTAACCATGTTTCAGTAATGGGCACTAAATCAGAGTCATTCACGATGATTTGTGCCATCAACTCATTTACTTTATTCCGAATACTACGAGCATTCAGGTAAAGTACACTTTTATGTTGGTTTTTTACCTCTGTTTTGAATCTTAACATCTCCAGTTTTATTCCTTTTAGTATTACTGGGCCTATTCACTGAGCTCCCCTCAGTCACTGTACCTTGTACTGTCGCCCTTTTTGATTTTTGACTATGTCTTCTCTGCCTTGCACTTTTCCCCCTTACTTCCTTTTGCTTCTGTCCCCGTTTTACTACCTTCCAACTTCCTGCATCGGTTCCCATCCCCCTGCCACATTAGTTTAAACCCTCCCCAACAGCTCTAGCAAACCCCCCCCCCAAGGACATCGGTTCCAGTCCTGCCCAGGTGCAGACCGTCCGGTTTGTACTGATCCCACCTCCCCCAGAACCGGTCCCAATGCCCCAAGAATTTGAATCCCTACCTCTTGCACAATCTCTCAAGCCACGCATTCATCCTATCTATCCTGACATTCCTACTCTGACTAGCTCGTGGCACTGGTAGCAATTTTGAGATTACCACCTTTGAGGTCCTACTTTTTAGTTTAACTCCTAACGCCCTGAATTCAGCTTGTAGGACCTCATCCCGTTTTTTACCTGTATCGTCTATATCGTTGGTGCCTACGTGCACCACGACAGCTAGCTGTTCACACCCCCCCCCCCCCCCCCCAAGAATGTCGTATAGCTGCTTCGAGACATCCTTGACCCTTGCACCAGGGAGGCAACGTACCATCCTGGAGTCTCGATTGCGTCCACAGAACCGCCTGTCTATTCCCCTTACGATCGAGTCCCCTATCACTATAGCCCTGCCATTTTTCTTCCTGCCCTGCTGCGCAGCAGAGCCAGCCACGGTGCCATGAACCTTGCTGCTGCCTTCCCCTGGTGAGCCATCTCCCCCAATAGTATCCAAAGCAGTATATCTGTTTTGCAGGGAGATGACCGCAGGGGACACCTGCACTGCCTTCCTACTCTTGCTCTGTCTTTTGGTCACCCATTTGCTATCTCCCTCAGTAACTTTCACCTGCGGTGTGACCAACTCGCTAAACGTGCTATCCACGACCTCCTCAGCATCGCGGATGCTCCAAAGTGAGTCCATCCGCAGCTCCAGAGCCATCAAGCGGTCTAACAGGAGCTGCAACTGAACACTTCCTGCACGTGAAAGAGCCTGGGACAGTGGACGTGTCCCTGAGCTCCCACATCACATACGAGGAGCATGACACGGGTCTGGGATCTCCTGCCATGTCTTAAACCTTATGTAAACTTATACAACTACAATTTGAAAATAAAAATAAATAAATTAGACAATGAAAAGAGAAACTACTTACCAGTCACTTACCAGGGTTAAAAAGCACCTCCGAAAAAGCACCTTCTCTCATTCTGCACCGAATTACCTCACTGCACCAAATTACCATGTTGCAATTCCCACTCTGGATGTGCTCACTCACTCAGGCTGTGTCGTCTTGACTTGCGCAAGCGTACTGAGTGCGTTTTCTGTCTGTCTTTCAAGCAGACCTCAGCTAACCGATGACTCAAAACTACCTAAACTTCAAAGAGAAGAATACAGTGAGCACCTTTGTGCCCCTAAACAAGCCTCAGGTGACTGACAGATAACTGCCTCTCAGCAATTAGGGTGGGGGCAGCTTCAGCCAATCAGACACTAAGTTACACACTGCACTTTTAACTGAAAAACAGCAGAATTAGACATACAAATTTCGTCAAACGGACGAGAGAACAAGTGGAAATATATACTACTGATACAAATATCCACCCATCAGCCCTCACCCAACCCATGTTCCTTGACAAAGTCATTTGTCTCCTCCGGTGTCACAAAATAATGTTCCCGACCCTCAAATGTTACCCACAGTTTTTGCCGTGTACAGCAACACAAAGCGGATCTTCTGCCGTGCAGCGCCGACTTGGCCTTATTGAAACCTGCCAGTCTCTTGGCCAGGTCAACAACAATGTCCTTGTGTATCTGGACCAGGTTTCCTTCCCAGTTACAGTCCCAACTCGCCCTGGCCCACCTCAAAATCTTTTCCTTCTCCTGAAAATTGTGCATACACGCAATCACCACCCGCAGCTGCTCCCCCGTTCTTGGATTTGGTCCCAAGGATTTGTGGGCCTGGTCCACCTCTGGGGCTTGTCAATAACCGTCTCCTACATCATGTGAGTGGCACGGTAGCACAGTGGGTAACACTGATGCTTCACAGCTCCAGAGTCCCAGGTTTGATTAACAGCTTTGGTCATTGATTGTGTGGAGTTCTGCACGTTCTCCCTATGTCTACGTGGCTTTCCTCCGGGTGCTCCGGTTTCCTCCCACAAGTCGCAAAAGTTGTGCTGTTAAGTGGATTGGACATTCTGAATCCTCCCTTAGTGTACCCAAACAGGCGCCGGAGTGTGGCAACTGTAACTTCATTTCAGTGTTAATGTAAGCCTACTTGTGACATAAATAAATATTACAGATTATCTCCATGAACATTCTTACAACACATTTCGTGATATTTGTTCCTTCGACTCCCTCCGGCAGGCCCACAAAATTCAGATTTTGCCGCTGTGATCGATTCTCTTGATCCTCAAACCTTGCCAGCAGCGTCTTGCAAACATCCCCCAGGATTGCCATCTCCGCTTCCAGCGACACAATTCAGTCACTCTGGTGGGACACTACCGTCTCCACCTCTTGGATCATCGTTCCTTGCACCTCCGAAAGCTTCTCCACGGTCCTGCGAAGAGGTGCAAATGCCCCCTGAATTACTTTTCGACCAGTTCCTCTGCATCTCCTCCCTTTGCTGCTGAAATTTCTTGTTTATGAAATTCATCAACTGATCCCTTGGTAGCTTTGCCACAGATGATACCCCTTCCCCCTCTGCCATTTTATCAGCTTGTTCTGCATCACAAGACCCCTCCAACTTTTGGGCCAGGACTCTTACCTTCTTTAACGGGGCCTAATATCTCATAGACATCCCAGTCTGGGGGAGAACTAATCACCTTCCACTCTCCTCATGGGTTTCCCCGAAAATCAGATAAAAAGATCTAAAACCAATGCCTCCAGGCAGGAGCCACATTGTGTGTGATCAATCACACCATGGCCGCCACTGGAAGTCCCAGGTGCACCTTATTCAACATCCGGTATGGAGGCTGGACATAGCGCTACTGGCAGATATAGGGTTTTGTGGGTGCATTTCTCAGGCCATAGATGTAGGGTTCAATGGGAATGGGTCTGACAGATAACTGCCTCTCAGCAATTAGGGTGGGGGCAGCTTCAGCCAATTGGACACTAAGCTACACACTGCACTTTTAACTGAAAAACAGCAGAATTAGACGTACAAATTTCCTCAAACGGACGAGAGAACAAGTGGAAATATATACTACTGATACAAATATCCACCCATCAGCCCTCCCCCAACCTGGAGGAAGTGTTATCGGAGGGGAGATTATATCATGCAAGGTGCACAGAGATAGGGAGGTAAGAGAAGCAGCAGAAGCTAGTTGACGATATTCTGGAGGTGGACCGCTGGTATTCGAGTGACCCTACCCTGAAGCTCCTGGCAATAGGAAGAAACTGCAGATGCATTTCAATCTGTTGTCCACTGGTAAGGCGGTGCACCTGCTATGGCGTTCAAGGGAGGTCATTTATGAATATGGAGAGAAGACCAGCTGTCTTATGGCTCACCAGTTGAGTGAGGAAGCAGGCGGCCCCCTTGGAAATTATTCAGGTCAGGGACTTGAGCGGTAAGCTGGTGTCATCCCCAGATAGAGTAAATGGTGCATTTCAGGCTTTCAATAAAAATCGCAACAGGTCAGAGCCGCCGGGGGTGGGCGGGGGGGGGGGGGGGGGGGGGGGGGGAGCAGAGTTGTCGGCATTTTCTAGAGGGTCTGGAATTTCGTGTGGTGGAGGAGGAGGACACGAAGAGTTGGAGGCACCGCTCGGTCCCGCGGGGCTGGATGGGTTCCATTAGGGTTTTATGAGAAATTTTCCGGCCAACCTTTGTGACACACGCCACATTCACTTACCTTTAATGTGAAAGGGAAGTCTGTTATGTCCTCACAATCTCACTTGAATCAGGTTCAAAGGAGGACAGGGCAATGCATATATCAGCTAGTTCCTTTGTGCAGTTTTCATCTTTATTAAAACGGAAAATCTAACCTCACATGTGAGGCGTCATGAAGAGTAAAAGCAACAAAATGCTTGTTTTACTCAGCACTGGATACTCCTGGGAGACGCTGCTCTAGAAAGTTGACAACCTCCTGGGATTTTGGTGTGTTTTTAATGTGGTGTCACTGGTCAGGTACAACAGTGTAGTCTTTTAATTTGGAGTCAGCTGTAAGTTAATAACTGACTCTGGGGTCTCAAAGTCAAAAGGAATTTCTCACCAACTACTTCTCTTTCAAAATCTGAAACTTCTCTCATTTGCCTGTGCTTCCCTACATATAACACACTTGGGCTTTGCATCCTTATTTACATTGGCACAATTGACAATACCATAACTCGAGGGGCTGGTTTAGCTCACCCAGCTAAATCGCTGGCTTTTAAAGCAGACCAAGCAGGCCAGCAGCACGGTTCGATTCCCGTACCAGCCTCCCCGGACAGGCGCCGGAATGTGGCGACTAGGGGCTTTTCATAGTAACTTCATTGAAGCCTACTCGTGACAATAAGCGATTTTCATATTTCAATAAATCATATTAATATTGCTTTGTTCCCATGTGGGCTGTTAACCTGGACTTGCCTGATCAGCTCGCGCCAGCAGATTCTTTTGTGGAATCCTGTCCAGTAGATACACTGCCTATTTAGGTTCCTGGCCATCTGAAATGAAAAATGAAAATCGCTTATTGTCACAAATAGGCTTCAAATGAAGTTACTGTGAAAAGCCCCTAGTTTCCACATTCCGGCACATGTTCGGGGAGGCTGGTACGGGAATTGAACCGTGCTGCTGGCCTGCCTTGGTCTGCTTTCAAAGCCAACGATTTAGCCCTTTTAAGAAAACTATCCATCTTCACAGTTCTCTTGCCAGCAGCTAGAAAATGGAAGCAGCTCTGCTGCGTGATTTTGCGCCAAAACCACATACATGGATGGCGCATGACATCACGTCTACGTGAAGGGCACGTGGCCTGCTCTCTGCTGCTGCTTCTGGCTGGAAGACTGCACACAGCTTTGTTTTAATTCATTTAAAAGGCGACAGCAGCCACCATTCTAAATTTAAAAGCCTGTAGTGGCCGTTGGCTGCTTCTCCTGCGATCAGACCACCAGTGGAACAGCGCAGCCGATCATTCCACGATCCATCTGACACACTCCTGGGACCCACCTGCGGGTTGCGACCCGCACTTTTAAAAATGCTGATCTATATCCAGGTAATGCACCAGATGACATAGCAATGGCTTATTATATTAGTGCAGCTGCTTTAACATAATGAAACCCCACCCCTCGGGTGCTTCACAGGAACATTATAAAATATGACACCGAGCCACAAAGAAGATATTAGGTGAGGCGACCAAAAACTTGGTCAAACAGGTAAGTTTCAAGAAGTTCCTTAATGGAGGGAAGGGAGGCAAAGGGATGGTGTAGGGAGGGGAATCCAGAGCTTTGGGACCTAGGCAACTGAAGCCACGGCCACCAATGGTAGAGCAATTAAAATTGCAATACACAAGAAGTCAGAATTAGAAGAGCGCATAGCTCAAGTTGTGGGTTTAGAGGAGATTAGAGCTAGAATCATGGCATGACACTAATATAAAACTACATTTTTCAATGTTAATGTAAACCTACTTGTGACAAAGATTGTCAGTGCATTGTAACATCATAAATAGTGGATGCTGGGCTGGTATTGTTACACCTGCAGGACTGGTTTTGTAGAAGAGATGAAAACGACAAGAGTAGGGTAGGAAACCAGAGATCATATGCAACTTAATTTTTTAAAATTAATTTAGTCTACCCAATTCATTTTTTCCAATTAAGGGGCAATTTAGCGTAGCCAATCCACCTAACAGCATATCTTTGGGTTGTGGAGGCGAAACCCATGCAAAGACGGGGAGAATGTGCAAACTCCACACGGAGAGTGATCCAGAGCCGGGATCGAACCTGGGACCTCGGCGCCGTGAGACTACAGGGCTAACCCAATGTAACTTCATTTTTGACGAGCCAACCACTAATGCATATATAGAACTTTGAAACAGCATAAGGGATGGGGAAGAAGGAGGATGGTCCCAGAAAGGATTTGTAACATTTATCCTGCATTTGGGTTCCATGGTTTCCATTATTTTTGTAATGTATCCGGTTATAGACACGTACGTATCTAAGGTTGAAGATTAATCATGATCTTATCAAATGACAGCAGGCTTGAGGGCCCATATGGCCTACTCCTCCTGTTTCTTATGATCTTTTTTCACGGCAGCAAGCGACACTGTTTCACATGGTATTTGCCAGACTGCACTTTGGGATCTATACTCGGGCACAGCTCCAGCTCCCTAGCTGCGCTGCTGCGAATCTTTCTTCTCTGATCCTCCTCTTCCTCAGCACGCTACCAGGCTTTTCCAACACCTCAGGTGCATGGAGCTAACCACCGTCCTCATTAATTGTCATGTGGACTCTTTGCGCTACACACCTGGTTATTTTTTTCACGCTGCACTCCAGCTCACGTGGTCAGGTTTTTGTGCCATCTTTAAATGCGTATGACCTGTACCCTGCCCCACACACTGCTTGCACTGGTGGCCTGGCCATGCTCGGAGTTGCAGCATTTGGTCTCAATCTGAAAACACAGAGCAGACTTAAACAAATTATTTTACATCGCCCCCTTTTAAAATTGTATCACTTTGTTTAATTTATGTTGCCGCCATTCACTCTTGCTACCAAATTATCACTTCGCAGTTCTCTTAAATCTCATTTGCCATGTGGCTGCCCGTTTTACTAGTCTGTTTTTGCCTATGTCCTCCTAAAATCTGTATTATCCTCCTACTTGTTTACTACATTTCTGAATTTTGTGTAATCTGCAAACTTTAAAGTTATGCAATGAATATCCAAGTCCAGATCTTAAACGTATATTGGAAATGGGTCCTTGCCCCAATTCCTGAGGAACACCAGTGTACATTGCCCTCCAGTCTGAAAATATACCATTCACCATTTTTCATTGTTTTTTTTGTCTCATAACCATTTATATCTCGTTGCTCCTTTAATTCCATAAGCTTTATTTGTTGTTTACAAGTCTTTATGTACTTTTGATGAACCATATGTGCAGGATCAACCACATTGCCCTCATCAATCCTCTTTGTTACTTCATTAATTTAGTTAAATACAGTTTTCCTTTAACAAGCTTGAATCAACTTCCATTTATGAGCCCATAATTTTCCAAGTGCAATTAATTTTATCTTGGAATATCTTCTAATGTTTCCCAGCGATCAATACTGAGCTGATTGGCTCGTAATTGACTGATTAACCCTCTCCCTTTTGAACAGGGTTATAGCATTTGCAATGTTTCTGCCTTCTTCCACCACCTTCATATCTTGGGAAGCTTAGAAGGTTTTAGCCAAACCTCTGCAGTTTTCACTCTGCCCTCAGTAATCTGGTTGGGATGCTTCCCAAATGAACCAGGTGACATTTATCTTTTTGAATGTTGCCAATTTTTAAAGTATTACCTACTTTATTTTTTTAACCCTTGCCAACGTTGTTACTACTCCTTTCCTGCTATGTTGGTGATATTCTTTCTTTAAAGGCAGAGACCGAGGGCAGGATTCTCCGTCCCGCCAGACACGTTTTCTGGTGCGGCATGTCCCTGCTGGCAACAGGACCCTCTCTCCCGGCAGCCGGCAAAGGGGTTTCCCATTGTGGCCACTCGCACGCCGTCGGGAAATCAACAGGCATGAGTATGCTACTAGTGAAGCGGAGGATCCCGCTGATGGAGAATACTGCCCAAAGTGTCATAGAATTTCAGCTGTGCCCTCTGCCTCCACAGGAAGATTTCCTTTTTGGCCTTCTCAATCCTTCCTTTGACTATACTTTTACTGTTTGCATGTTTACAAAAGTGTTTCGAGTTTTTGAATATTGCTGACGAGAGTCATGTTACGTTTTTTTTCTCAAACATATCAGAACAAATTTCAAACAATCAACAATTTATATGACAGGTTGCCATGGGGAGGAAAAATGAGAAACTGTAGGGGTTAATTATTGTAGGGGTTAAATCAATAGGGCAAACTTCATAATGAGCTGGATTGTAGGTTGAATAGATAAGGGAGAACCAGTTGATGTGCTGTATTTGAGTTTTCAGAAAGTTTTTGATAAAGTCCCACATAAGAGGCTAGTGTGCAAAGTTAAATAATTGGGATTGAGGGTAATATATTGCCTTGACTGAGAATTGGTTAGCAGAGAGGAAATAATAGTAGGAATAAATGGGTCCTTCTCAGAGTGGTAGGTGGTGACGAGCATGATACCGCAGGGATCAGGGCTTAGGCCCCAGCAATTCACAATTTATTAACAATGATTTGGATGAGGGAACCAAATGTAATATCGCCAAGTTTGCTGACAACAGGAATCTTGGTGGTAATGGGTGGTGAGGTGGATATTAAAAGAAGCGTCAAGTCAATTTAGACAAGTTGAATAAATGGGCAAATACATGGCGATGCAGTATAATGTGTCCACTTCAATTGGAAAACCAGAATGGCAAAGTTTTATTTAAATGATAGATTGGGAAATGTTGATGTTATATGGGGCTCTAAGAGGATATCTCATTGAAAGGTATAACATTCTGATAGGGCTGTACCTGACTGGATGCAAGGGTGATGTTTCCTCTGGCTGGAAGATTTAAAACATGGGATCACAGTCTCAGATAGCATGTAAGCCAATTCAGACTGAGGTAAGGTTAAACTTATTCACTCAGAGGTGGTGAACCTGTGGAATTCTCTACCACAGAAGGTCGTGGAGGCAAATCACTGAATATATTTAAGAAGGAAATAGGTAGATTTTAGATTTTAATGGTGTCGATGGGTATGGGGAAAGCGCGGTAGTATGGCATTGAAATAGATCAACTATGACATTGAATGGCAGAGCAAGCTCAAGGGGCCAAAATACTCTATTCCTGCACCTTTTTTCTACATTTCTATTTCACGATTCTATGATGACTGCGGGCTTGGTGAATCAAAGTTGTCTTGTTCCTTGTTTTTTTTAAAAACAATTGTCTTGGTCCTCTTGGGTTTGGATGCTTGCACTGGCTACGAGGAGGGTTCTGCACATCTCCGCTTACACAAACCCATATAGCTATATTCCCAGAGGCAGCATAGTAAGACACAATGCTCACAGAGAGGAAGAATTCTGCTTTGGAAAAGTAACAGTAAACATGAGATTTTCTAACCTTACCTTCAGGGCCAATTATGTTGCATACTAAAGACAAAACTACAACTTAAGGGAAACCAACAGGAATAAATTAAACTAAAAGTTATATGCACTATCATTATATGGCACATGTGAATAATTTACCATCTTGGAATCTGAAATGTACAGTTTTCGATAGGCACGCTGTAAACTCATTGTTAGTTTTGTAACTAGCCATGTTCCAAAGAAGTGTAGCTAATATATTTGTTTTTTTTAAACAGGTCAGTGTCTAGTTCAGGATGGCTGCATCATCAGCTGCATATGATCAGCTCCTGAAGCAGGTAGAGGCACTTAAAATGGAGAATTCAAATCTGCGACAGGAATTAGACGACAACTCAAGCCATCTAACACAGCTAGAGACAGAGGCATCCAACATGAAGGTACATTTCAATTTTGTGTAAACCCGAAGATCATTTCATACCGTGGGCAGACTTTCTTCTACAGTATGTTTTATATTAGGCTTGTGACATATTAGACATTACAAAATTTGATCTGGTTGAGTACTGTTTTGTGCAGTTTTTTTCCTTCTATCAGAAGCATTATAATGCTGTTAAGAGGGCCTAATTTTGAGATAAGTTAAATGATTAAAAATAGTCACATGGAGATCAAAAAACTGCTTTGTGGGGAAGTATACATATGCGAGAGATACTGTCAGTACCTGCCATTTTTCCATGTGTTGCACTTTCGACAACCTGTCATATTTTTGGAGGTTGATAGGTGCTTTCATAATGTCTGCCTAATATTACAGTTAACTAAAGAGGCAGTTGTTCCTTCAAATATGGCAGTCCACAGTCTTGCTGTTGCCATGCCCAACTACCTTTTGAAGCATTCTAGAGTTTTTGCCTTAATTTTCTCACCTGAAATAATCATTCACGTTTGTGTGATAGCAACAGTTCTGAATTTGTATTTTCCAGTTTGTACATGTATCCTATTGTCTTTCAGTCATGTAATTTGAAATAATGCTGAGATTAGTTTTTTCAGTTAATCACCTTTATCCTTCTGTAAAGCGTCTCTCGAGTCTCTTCTCAAGCTTGAAGGATCCCAACCTTTCCTCAATTCCTTCAAGCCAGTTGAAAGTCAACCTCTTAGCCCTTCTTAGATTCACTCCCATGACTTGCATATGCCCCTAGTTAGTTCAACACCATAAGTTAAAATATTTTTCCTTCCAATTTATAATATCTTGCACTTAGTTGGCGAGAATTAATTTACAATAATTATATCCTCTTCAGAAAAAATTGTCTTGGTCCTCTTGGGTTTGGATGCTTGCACTGGCTACGAGGAGGGTTCTGCACATCTCCGCTTACACAAACCCATATAGCTATATTCCCAGCTCATAAATTATTGAAGCTATTCAAGCAAGGGTGAAAATACCTACTTCCTCAAGACACTAAAAATGGTGTACTTAAGTATGTAAAGTTATATTCCATAGTGTGTCAAACATAAGTTCAGGGCAGCACGGTGGCGCAGTACTTAGCATTGCTGCCTAACGGCGCCGAGGTTATACATACATAGAATTTACAGTGCAGAAGGAGGCCATTCGGCCCATCGAGTCTGCACCGGCTCTTGAAAGAGCATCCTACCCAAGGTCAACACCTATCCCCATAACCCAGTAACCCCACCCACACTAAGGGCAATTTTGGACACTAAGGGTAATTTAGCATGGCCAATCCACCTAACCTGCACATCTTTGGATTGTGGGAGGAAACCGGAGCACCCGGAGGAAACCCACGCACACACGGGGAGGATGTGCAGACTCCGCACAGACAGTGACCCAAGCCGGAATCGAACCTGGGACCCTGGAGCTGTGAAGCGATTGTGCTATCCACAGTGCTACCGTGCTGCCCAAGGTCCCAAGTTTGATCCCGGCTCTGGGTCACTGTCTATGTGGAGATTGCACATTCTCCCCGTGTTGCGTGGGTTTTGCCCCCACAACCCAAAAGATATGCAGGATAGGTGGATTGGCCACGCTAAATTGCCCCTTAATTGGAATAGAGAAATGAATTGGGTACTCTAAATTAAAAAAATATATAAGTTCAGAAGGCCTCCAGGACATTTTGTGCCACATTTTGGGAGACCGATCAACATCTAACAAAAGGGTAATTGATGTCCAATAAAGTAGAAGCAGGCACAAGTCTGAGTCGAAGTATACATTAGGACATAGTGGAGGTTAGAGAATTTCTCTCAGGGAGAATCTGAGGAAATTCATCGGTCATTTCTTTACATCAGAGAAGCCTGTTTGTGAAAGGAATCTGTTATGCTGTGGACAGGGTTGGTCCAAGATGAAGCCAGCATTTCTCCAATTTGAATATTTGGAAGCCTGAAGCAATTAAACTGAGTTTCAAATGCCTTCCATGGCCACCACCAAAACCAATTTCACATCTTTTACATCTGTAACAATGCCCATCTCTAGCCCTGCATCACTTCCACTGTAGCGGAAATCTTAAATCATACTTCTGACATCTTTAGAAGTGATTCCGGTAATGTCCTAATATTTCTGGCTCATAAACCTTATTCTAGATTAGCTGATTCTCATAATCTAGATCAGTCTTTAAGAATGTGTCCCAAATCCCTAAACTTTGAAGAGGTTGATCTTTGCCTTGATAATAACAGAATTTTGGGAACAAATTCAGTGATGAACACCAAATCTATTTAGTCATTTCTTTTGGGTACAATTTTCACTGTATTTGTGTGAAGGGTCAGTTTCCTGAAATACATAATGGATGGTATTGTTGAGCATCGTGCTATTGTTAAATATTTTTCTCCTTGCTTTATTACTATTATTGATATTTTCCTCTTTTATACATATCTGCTTGGCAAAAATTCAAGAATGTGAACAATAAGGTAGTTGTTCAGCAGGGGTTGTCAAAATATATTAATCTACTTGAGGAGACTTGTCCACCCTTTTCATGTGAAGGCGCACATTAAAATTCTTTGTGCAAGAGACGAATGAGCAAATTTTGGAAACATACGTTGGTACAACATTAAACCTGAATTTAAAAAACAAACTGAAGTAATTTGCTGAACAAAAAAAGTAATGCCGAAGCAAAAAATTGATCATTTAAAAAAATAAATAATGAATATAGATGACTATTAGAGAGAGTTTGTGGATCAGGCTCACTCCCAGTCTCAGTGTGTTCACTCTCTCATCCTCACCCACTGAGAGTGCGTGCTGGCTTGTGGGGCTAAGAGTGAATTTTAAAAGCGTGCTCTCTCTCTCGCTTGCACACCCATTATCTCTCTCCCCGCGCGCGCGCACGCACACACACACACACACACACACACACACACACACACTCGTGAGCTGTGAGGCTTTTTTTCCAAAGAAAAACCGTCCTCAAATCACTCCACAAAATCTAGGTTCTTCAACCCTGGAACCAATTATGTGAATCCTTCAGCATCCCCTCTAATGCCTTCATATCTTTCCTAAAATATAAGCACAGAACTGGTTGCAGTTGAGGGATGGCACAGTGGTTAGCATTGCTGCCTCACAGCTCCAAGGTCCCGGGTTCAATTCCGGCCTGCGGTGACTGTCTGTATGGAGTTTGCACTTTCTCCCTGTGCCTGCGTGGTATAGGGTGGCTACGTGGGTTTGAGTAGGGTGATCATTGCTCGGCACAACATCGAGGGCCGAAGGGCCTGTTCTGTGCTGTACTGTTCTATCTATATCTATATCTATAGACCCAGGTCCCTTTGCTTCTGCACTGCCGTTTAGAAATGTACCGTTCATTTTATATTGTATCTCCGTGTTCATCCTCCCAAAATGAATCACGTTATATTTTGTATTTGTGACCTGAACATCAAGGTCTAGGTCATTTGCAGGCCCCCTAACACCAACCCTTGGGGAACGCCTCTGTAAACATTCCACCAGTCTGAAAACAATCATTAACCACAATTTTTTTTCCTGTCACTTGACAAATTTTGTCCATTGTGCTGCTTAGTGCTGACAAGTCCAACCACAGTAACTACTGACGGGTTCCCTGCTGTCAACCACAAGGTAGGTCATCACAAGAGTTCTTAATCACCTTTTCCCTATGGCTGAAGAACTCCTCCCAGACACTTTTAATAAAGCTTACTTTTAATAATTCTTGAAAGACTTGGGGAAAATAAATGTTTGGGCCAAGATAAAATAGAGATAAGTTTAGACTTTGCATTTTACAGTCTCTCAGTTTTAAATACAACCTTTTATTTTTATTTTCTGCCTTAAAAGAGGACGAAAGTTGTTCCTCCTCTTGAGTTACCAGAAAACTATATCAGTAATTTAATATGACTATATTAGTGTGGGTGGCATGGTAGCAAAGTGGTTAGCATTGTTCCTTCACAGTGCCAAGGACCTCAGTTCGAATCCTGGCTTGGGTCACTGTCTGTGCGGAGTCTACACTCTCTCCCCGTGTCTGCGTGGGTTTCGCCCAAGTATTCCGGTTTCCTCCACAAGTCCCAAAAGACGTGCTTGTTAGGTGAATTGGACATTCTGAACTCTCCCTCTATGTACCCGAACAGGCGCCATAGTGTGGCGACTAGGGGATTTTCACAGAAACTTTGTTGCAGTGTTAATGTAAGCCTGCTTGTGACACTAATCAAGATTATTATTATTGATACATCTACGATCTGCTGTACATAAAGTGTGTGGGGGTGTTGTTTTATTAAAAACATATTAAGTACCTGCAAATTGTGTATTCTGGCCACTGACTTCCCACAAAGTGATCAAGATAGTAGCAGCAATTGTTTTCTATAACTGAAATCTCTGATCAAATATATATTTAAACAAAATCCTAAATATTGCACATGTGACAATTAAATGTATAGTTTTAAATTGAAGGCTTCAGCCTCTCTCAAATGTGTGAGGTTGAACTTGATGGTTTCTATTATATTGTGCAGTCGTAACCTATATAATGTTTCGAATTTCTGTGTGGTGTTCTTTGTATGTCTGATCCGAGGATGGTTGGCGTAGTGTTCACAAAGACAGCAGCAGGCTTTAATATTAAACAAAGCTAAAGATTTATTTACACTAATTAGATTCAACACTTACTCCTATGTAATAAAGTTGATAATAAACATACAATCTACCCTTATCTACTACTAATGTCTAGACTATAACTATGATCTGCTCTCACATTATCTTTCCTACAGTCTGTCTTCCAGCCTTCTCCTCAACACTCTTCCAGAAGGATTAGCATCAAGGCTTTATATAGTTCTGCATCTAGCTCCCTGTATGGGTTGATTTGGACATAACATTAACCCTTACAGTTCTGTACATTTACCATAATGTCACATCCCCCTTTCTTTGGAAGAAAAGGTTATAAACTCTTAACATTTTTTCTTTGAATATTACTTTAGCGAGCATGTATCATTATATTGTTTTACATTCAGTTGCAAAAATAAATGTTTAGTGACTACAGATGAATAGTTATTAACATGTCACAACAAATCCTATTTGTTGGTTTTCTTGTTCTCGTTGAACTTCTCAGTGTTCTTGTTGAAGTATTTAAGTTTTCTTCGAAGTTGTCTTGATTTGTTTTTGATAATGAAGGATTTGGAAAGTCAGTGTTTTGGAAATGGCATCCTGAACAGTAATATTTGGAGTTTGAAGTGGAACATCATTCTTTATCTTCAGTAATTTCTTCTTTTATTTCTTCTAAACATTGTGTCTTTTTCCAGTTTGTACCAAATATGATCTTGGTGCTATATGTCGTAATACCGTAGCAACATATGACTATCCACCATCAGGATTTTGTATTTTGATGTAGTCTCCTTGTAACGGCGTTAAAGGTATTGTGTGCCTGTTGTAGTAGTCTTTTTGTTTTATTTTTCATAACTATATAGTTCTTTCACCCATATTCTGAATCATTTTTGGTAACGTGGTACGAACTGTTCTTCCCATCAACATCTGGGCAGGCGACAAACCTGATGACAATGGAGTAGCTCTGTATGTCAACAGTGCTAATGATAAATCTTTGTTGCCATCTAGTGCTTTGCTGCATAGCTTCTTAAACCATTCCTACGCCTTTCTCAGCTTCGCCATTGGATTGGGGGTACAATGGGCTTGATGTTATATGGTTAAAATTATAACTTACTGCAAATTGTGTTCACTCCCAGCTGGTGAAGCAAGGACCATTGTCAGAGACAACGGGTAATGGAATTGTATGTCGTGCAAAAACAGATTTTTCTGCTCAGATTACAGATCGTTGAATCAGTACAAAGAACAAAGAAAAGTATAGCACAGGAACAGGCCCTTCGGCCCTCAAAGCCTGCGCCCCGACCATGCTGCCCGTCTAAACTAAAATCTTCTACACTTCCAGGGTCCGTATCCCTCTATTCCCATCCTATTCATGTATTTGACAAGACACCCCTTAAACATCACTATCGTCCCTGATTCCAGCACCTCCTCCGGCAGCGAGTTCCAGTACCCACTACCCTCTGTAAACAAACTTGCCTCGTACACCTCCTCTAAACCTTGCCCCCCCCCCCCCCCCCCCCCCCCCCCCCCCCCCCCCCCCCCCCCGCACCTTAAACCTATGCCCCCTAGTAATTGACTCCTCTACTCTGGGTAAAAGCCTCTGACTATCCACTCTGTCTATGCCCCTCATAATTTTGTAGACCTCTATCAGGTTGCCCCTCAACCTCCATTGTTGCAATGAGAACAAACCGTGTTTATTCAACCTCTCCTCAATGCTAATGCCCTCTATCCCAGGCAACATCCTGGTAAATCTCTTTTGCACCCTCTCTAAAGCTTCCACATCCTTCTGGTAGTGTGGCGACCAGAATTGAACACTGTGCTCCAAGTGTGACCTCACTAAGGTTCTATACAGCTGCAACATGACTTGCCAATTTTTATACTCGATGCCCCAGCCGATGAAGGCAAGCATGCCGTATGCCTTCTTGATTACCTTCTCCACCTGTGTTGCCACTTTCAGTGACCTATGGACCTGTACACCTAAATCTCTCTGACTGTCAATATTCTTGAGGGTTCTACCATTCACTGTACATTCCCTACCTATATTAGACCTTCCAAAATGCATTACCTCACATTTGTCCAGGTTAAACCCCATCTGCCATCTCTCCAAACAATCTAAATCCTGCTGTATCCTCTGACAGTCCTCATCGCTATCCGTAATTCCACCAACCTTTGTGCCATCTGCAAACTTACTAATCAGTAAGAGTAGTAACCACAGGATAATTGGAATAGTAGTCAATAATGACTAAATAGTCATGACCTTTAAAGTAGAATAGGTCTATTCTAACTTTCAGCCACGGATAGGTGATTACTTAATTTTCTTCCAAGCTTTCTTTGCATTGCGCAGATTGATGCATCTGACAAATGCTGCATTCCTGCACATGATTGTCCACATCCTGGTTGATTCCAGGCCAGTACACACATTGTGTTGCTCGTCACCGACATTTTTCAATTCATTGGTGACCCTCGTATATCTTTTTGTAGGAAGGAGGGAATAGCTATACTGTCTCCTTTGAGTAGGAATCTGTTAATTACTGTGAGATCATCCTTGATACTGTGAAAACTAGCAACACCCATTGGGTCATCCTTCTTTCAGGTATTTGTCAAGTCCTTCTCTGTTTCTTCTCTTCTGATAGGTAGCTTGTTGTCAGATGCTGATAGCATTTCTGCAACAAATGAAGCTTGTGCTGCAACAATGTGTACTGTATCTGAAATCATGGTATTACTGTTGTTTGTAGCTCTTGATAAGGTATCAGCAACAACAAATTATTGTCCTGGCTCTTTAAGCGTGACTTTTAAATTATTGGTTGAGTGTATCCTTTTAACCAAGTTTGATTTATCACAAACATCCACCCCAAGTAGCGATGATTTGCCATTTTGTACTATTTCTAATGGCATACTGATGTCGCCATTCTGAACAAGGAGACAGCAGGAACGTCTCTTGTCTATGATATTTCCATTATGGTCAGTTAATTGACAGGTTGATTTCTTTATTTGAGGTGTGCTGTATGCTTATCTTAAATCCTTTTCCATTATTAAATTTGTGTGTGCTCCTGTATCTATCTTAAATTGAATTTCAGACCCATTTATATCAAGTAGTACAGTCCACTCTTGAATAATTTTGGAAGCTGATATACTGGTTTGTTATGACAGCCCATTGCATTAATCCTAGTAATTGCATCAACCATGCAAGTATCTTTCAGTACATATTGGGATGAACCATCATTATCAGTTAAGATATTTTTTTCTTTGCCCTTCACTCTGTGTACACTGAATCTTCCTATAATCGTCATAGGATTTTAAAAAAATATTTGCTATAAAAGCTGTTACGAAACGGCACTGCTGCAAAGTGATTGTATTTGCAACAATTAGAACATTGCTTGCCTTTTGCCAGACAGTTTTGTTTACTGTGGGCAGTTTGGATGCTGCAACACAGCATTAATGGCGTGAGCCATGTTTCCCAACTCGCGCCTTTTTCGTTTGCCCTGACCTCCGCATATTCAGAGGATGCTTGTTCACTGGCTTTACACATATTAATCGCTTTATCCAGCGGAAAAATCTGTCGTTTCAGCATTTGTTATCTCTAACGTTAGTCAATAATTCCGAATGCAATTTGATCACGAAGCATTGAATCAGCAACGGAGGAGAAGTTACACGACTGCGCTCTTAACTTTAAAGCAGTAATAAAATATCTACTGACTCCCCTTTCAGCTGCAGGCCTTTTCTGAGCATGTAACACTCGTAGGTCTCATTCACTTGCTTTTTGCAGCGCGGATCAAATTTCTGTAACACCATGTTATACTTTTTTAAATTCACATCTTCAGCAAATTCAAATGAGTTAAACAACTCTAAAGCCTGTGTTCTAGCCAAACTAAGAAGAAGCGCTACTTTTCTCGGATTGGAAGCATTTTCTAGCGCAGACGCAGATAGGAAAACTTCAAACTGGTGTTTCAAAAATCCCCAATTTTGACATAGTTTACCGATTATTCTGAAATAGTCAGGTTACTTCAGACCTTCCATCTTACGATTCATTGTCTGTGCAGATTTTTTGATTGGTGTAGCGGCATGATTGTTTTCTTGAATTTTCTTAAAGCTATCCTGTCTAATCTAATTGCTTCTTATTTTTAGAAATAAACACCTGGTACCATGTGGTGTTCTTTGTGGTTCTGATCCGAGGATGGTTGGTGTAGTGTTCACAAAGACCGCAACTAGCTTTTATATTAAACAAATCTAAAGGTTTATTTACACTACTTAATTGGATTGAACACTTACTCCTATGTAGTAAACAATTGATAATAAACATACAATCGACCTTCATCTACTACTAACCTCCATGCTAATACACTAACTATGATCTGCTCTCACTCTCTCTATCTTTCCTACAGTCTGTCTTCTAGTCTTCTCATCAACACTCTCCAAAGAAGACTTAGCATCAATGCTTTATAGAGTTTTGCGTCTAGCTCCCTCTAGTGGTTGATTTGGACATAACATTAACCCTTTCAGTTCTGTACATTTATCATAATGTCATAGGATGCATCAATACCGTTGAGCCGGCTTCATTGATGGGTTGTTTCACTTTAGGTTCTAGCCTTCTTCACCTCTGTCGCTTTATTTGACATTTTGAAAATCCGATTTATTTCAAACATTTCAGATAAAATCTATATATTGTTTTATTAGTCCTTGATTAAAGTTAGTTTCAAAAGGTATGGAGGAGATTTCATACTTAAAGCTAATCTCTCATCTATATTTTTCTTCACATATTTAAATATTTAATCTCTTACCTGTGTTTGAAAGAGATATAAACAGACGTACAGTAGCCTAAGAAAGGGATGCGGATTAAACAATTAGGTAAAAAATACCTTTCCTAATTAAATGCTTAATATTTTTTTTAATGTGTATTTCTTTTTTTAATTTAAATAATTTTTATTGAAATTTTGACAAATTATAACAAAAAAGAAAAAACAAAAGAACACCCAAACAGCAAAAGGGAAAGAGATAACACCCGCCACATCTCACAAACCCATGTACACAGTTCTCCCTGCCACCGAACCAACCCCCCCCCCCCCCCCCCCCCCCCCCGCCCGCCCGGGTTGCTGCTGCTGCCGGCCTATTTCCCTACCGTTCCACCAGGAAGTCCAGGAAAGGCTGCCACCGCCTAAAGAACCCTTGTACTGATCCCCTCAGGGCAAATTTCACCTTCTCCAATTTAATGAACCCCGCCATATCATTGATCCAGGCCTCCACACTTGGGGGCCTCGCATCCTTCCATTGGAGCAAGATCCTCCGCCGGGCTACTAGGGACGCAAAGGCCAGGCCTCTTTCGCCTCCTGGACTCCCGGCTCCACTGCAACCCAAAAATTGCGAGTCCCCAGCCTGGCTTGACCCTGGATCCCACCACCCTCGACACCGTCCTTACTACCCCCTTCCAAAACTCCCCCAGCACTGGGCACGCCCAAAACATATGGGCGTGGTTCGCTGCACCCCCCCGAGCACCTAGCACACCTGTCTTCGTCCCCGAAAAACCTACTCATCCTCGTCCCAGTCATGTGGGCCCTATGCAGCACCTTGAACTGTATGAGGCTAAGCCTCGCACAGGAAGAGGAGGAATTCACTCTCTTCAGGGCATCCGCCCACGTCCCCTCCTCAATCTCCTCACCCAGCTCCTCTTCCCATTTACCCTTCAGTTCCTCCACCGAGGCCTCGTCTACCTCCTGCATCACCCGGTATATGTCCGAAATCCTCCCTCCTCCAACCCACACCCCACGTGGGGGCAGCAAGGGGAACCCCTCCACCTGCCACCTGGCAAATGCCCTCACCTGCTTGTACCTAAACATGTTTCCCGGGGGGAGCCCAAACCTCCCCTCTAACTCCCCCAGGCTTGCGAACCTCCCATCCACAAACAGGTCCCTCAACCTCCTAACCCCTACCCTGTGCCAGCGCAGAAAACCGGCATCAATGCTCCCTGGGACAAACCGATGGTTCCCCCGTATCGGGGCCTACATCGAGCTCCCCACTACCCCCCCCCCCCCCCCCCCCCCCCCCCCCATGCCGTCTCCATTGCCCCCAAATTTTGAGGGTAGCCGCCACCACCGGGCCCGTGGTATACCTCATTGGAGGGAGCGGCAACGGCGCTGTTACCAGCGCCACCAGGCTCGTGCCCACATGACGCCACCTCCATCCTCTTCCATGCTGCCCCTTCCTCGTCCATTACCCACTTACACACCATCGCTGCGATGGCAGCCCAATAGTACCCACAGAGGTTGGGCAATGCCAGCCCTCCCCATCCCTGCCCCGTTCCAGGAACACTCTTCTCACCCTCGGAATCCCATGCGCCCACACAAATCCCGTAATACTCCTGTTGACCCTCCTAAAAAAAGGCCTTCGGGATAAGGATGGGGAGGCACTGGAACAGGAACAAAAACCTCGGGAGCACCGTCATCTTAACGGACTGCACCCTCCCCGCCAGTGACAGCGGTAACATATCCCACCTCTTGAACTCCTCCATCTGCTCCAACCTTGAGGTTGAGCTTGTGCAGACCCCCCAACTCGCAGCCACCTGGACACCTAGGTACCTGAAGCTCTTCCCTGCCTGCTTCAGTGGGAGCCTACCAATCCCCCCCTCCTGATCCCCCGGGTGCACCACGAACAACTCGCTCTTGCCCAGGTTCAACTTATACCCAGAGAAACCCCCGAATTCACTAAGAATCCTCATCACCCCCGGCATCCCCCCCCCCCCACCGGGTCCGCCACATACAGTAACAGGTCGTCCGCATAAAGCGACACTCGATGCTCCTCCCCATCCCGCACCAGGCCCCTCCAGTTCCCTGACTCCCTCAACGCCTTGGCCAGGGGCTCAATCGCCAACGCGAAGAGCAAGGGCGACAGGGGGCATCCCTGTCTCGTCCCCCGGTACAGCCGAAAGTACTCCGACCTCCTCCTATTTGTGGCTACACTCGCCATCGGGGCCTCGTAGAGCAGCCTCACCCAACGGATAAACCCCTCCCCAAACCCAAACCTCTCCAACACCTCCCACAAATACTCCCACTCTACCCTATCAAAGGCCTTCTCCGCATCTAATGCCACCGCTATCTCCGCCTCCCCTTCCACAGCCGGCATCATAATAACGTTGAGGAGCCTTCGTACGTTCGTATTCAACTGCCTTCCCTTCACAAACCCCGTCTGGTCCTCATGAATGACCCCGGGCACGCAATCCTCTATTCTTGTGGCTAGGATCTTTGCCAGCAGCTTGGCATTGACATTTAGCAGCGAAATCGGCCTATATGACCCGCACTGCAGAGGGTCCTTGTCCCGCTTCAGGATCAAAGAAATCAGCGCGCGTGACATAGTTGGGGGCAAAGCCCCCCCCTCCCTTGCCTCGTTAAAGGTCCGGACCAACAGGGGGCCCAACAGGTCCACATACCTTTTATAAAATTCTGCCGGAAACCCATCTGGCCCCGGCGCCTTCCCTGACTGCATGCTCCCTATCCCTTTAACCACCTGCTTCAGCTCGACCGGCGCCCCCAGCCCTTCCACCTGCTCCTCCTCCACCCTCTGAAATCGCAGCCTGTACAAGAAGCGCCCCATTCCACCCCCCTCCACCGGGGGTTCCAACCGGTACGGTTCCCCATAGAAGTCCCTGAAGACCCCATTAACATCTACCCCCCTCCGCACCACCTTCCCAGCTCTATCCGTCACCCCCTATCTCCCTGGCCGCGTCCAGCTTTCGGAGCTGGTGTGCCAGCATCCTGCTCGCCTTCTCCCCATACTCATACACCGCCCCCTGTGCTTTCCTCCACTGAGCTTCCGCCTTTCTGGTAGTCAATAGGTCGAACCTGGCCTGAAGGCTACGCCTCTCCCCCAGCAATCCCTCCTCCGGAGCCTCCGCATATCTCCTATCCACCCTCACCATCTCCCCTATCAGTCTCTCCCTCTCCCTCTGCTCCCCCCTCTCCCTATGGGTTCGGATGGAAATCAATTCCCCCCTCATCACCGCCTTCAATACCTCCCAGACCGTCCCCACTTGGACCTCCCCGTTGTCGTTGGCCTCAAGGTACCACTCGATACACCCCCGAACCCTCTCGGCCACCTCCTCGTCTGCCAGCAGTCCCACCTCCAAGCGCCAGAGTGGATGTTGGTCCCTCTCTTCCCCCAGCCCGAGGGCTACCCAGTGCGGGGCATGATCTGAAATGGCAATGGCGGAGTATTCCACTTCCTCCACCCTCGACACCAGCCCCCTGCTCAGGACAAAAAAAATCAATCCTTGAGAAGGCCTTATGTACGTGGGAGAAAAACGAGTACTCCCTGGCCCTTGGCCTCGCAAACCTCCAATCTGGTCCATAAATCCCCTCAACACCTTAGCTGCCGCCGGCCTGCTACCCGTCTGGGACTTGGATCGATCCAATGGTGGATCCAGCAGCGTGTTGAAGTCGTCCGTTCCCCCCCCCCCCCCCCTCAATGATCAGGCCCCCCACCTCCAGGTCCGGAATGCGGCGTAAACATTCACCAACACCACCCGCTCCCCCTGCAGCTTACCACTCACCATCACATACCTCCCGCCACTGTCAGCCACCACATTTAACGGCTCAAACGTCACCTTCTTCCCCACCAGGATCGCCAACCCCCGAGTCTTCTCATCCAGCCCTGAGTGAAAAACTTGGCCCACCCATCCCTTCCTTAGCCGAACCTGGTCCGCCACTTTCAGGTGTGTCTCTTGGAGCATGGCCATATCCGCCTTCAGCCCCTTCAGGTGCGCAAACACCCGGGCCCGTTTGACCGGCCCATTCAGCCCCCTCACATTCCAGGTTATCAGCCGGATCAGAGGGCTCCCTGCCCCCCTCCCCTGCCGATTAGCCATACCTCATCCCTTGCCCACCACCGGCCAGCGTCCCCCGCTCTGCCAGTTCCCCACGGCGGCAACCCCCCCCCCCCCTCCCCAGCACTCCCTGCATCCTCCAGCTCCTTCCTGACCGTTTCAGCAGCAACCCGGTACCCCCCCCCCCCCCAGGCTAGGACCCCTCCTAGCCACGCCCCTCCCTCCATAGCACTCCCGTGAGCCAGCTAACTTCTGCTGACCCCGGCGACTCCCGCCCTACCTCCGACTCCTCCTCACATGGGACTACCCCTCCTCCATCGTGCCCATCAGTGGGTCCTCTTCCCCACCCCGCTCTTGCGCGGGAAAAGAAAACAGCCAGCAACGGCCCGTGCTTCTCAGCCCCGACTCCGCCCCCACCATCTCCCAGTGCGGGAAACCCGAGAAAAGCCCGCGCTTTCGCCCTGCCCAGCCCCCCCTCCTCTCGGGCAACTCCCATTGTCAGTCCCCCCCCACCAACTCCCCGTTTACCCCACTGCCCGAACCCGTCCCCCAGACCCATACAGAAAAACCCATACAAAAAAGACATACCGACATCACCCCACCCACACTAAGGCCAACCCACATCTTACATTAAACAGAGCAAATACAAGTACAGTATTGTACAACATCCCCCATCTTAGACCCTCAGTTTGAGTCCAGTTTCTCGGCCTGCACAAAGGCCCACGCCTCCTACGGGGACTCAAAATAATGGTGCCGATCCTTGTAGGTGACCCACAGACGCGCCGGCTGCACCATGCCAAACTTCACGCTCCATCTGTGGAGCACCGCCTTCGTCTGGTTAAACCTGGCCCTCCGCTTCCCCACCTCCGCACTCCAGTCCTGGAAGATCCGCACCTCCGTGTTCTCCCACTTGCTGCTCCGCTCCTGCTTGGCCCACCGGAGCACACACTCCCGATCCACGAACCGGTGAAACCGCACCAACACCGCCCGCGGCGGCTCGTTTGGCTTGGGCCTCCTAGCCAGAATTCTGTGGGCCCCCTCTAACTCCAGGGGCCCCTGGAAGGACCCAGCCCCCATCAGCGAGTTCAACATAACAACCACATAGGCCGCCAGGACCGACCCCTCTAGCCCCTCCGTGAGACCCAGGATCCGCAAATTCTTCCGCCTCGACCGTTGTCCAGCTCCTCGAACCGCTCCTGCCACCTTTTATGGAACGCCTCGTGCATCTCCATCTTCCCCGCGACAGCCACGGACTCATCCTCCCTTTCAGAGGCCTGCTTCTGCAGCTCCCGGATCGCGGCCCCCTGGACTGTCTGAGCCTCCATCAGCTCTCTGGTGGTAACCTTCCACGACTCCAGCAGCTCCACCTTCAGCTCCTGGAAGCAGCGCAGCAGAGTCGCCTGCTGCTCCTGCACCCACTGCCTCCACTCCTCTGGGACTCCTCCGGCCGCCATTTTGTTTTTCTTCCCCCGCTTTTCCAGGGGTGCTTCCACCGTTTTTCTTCTTACCCCACTCCTGGTCCGGACCGTAGGGGTCGACTCCTGTCCTCTTCCCACGTCGGGATTTGCCAACAAAGTTCCGTTGGGGGCCCTGAAAAGAGCCCCAAAGTCCGTTTTCAACGGGAGCTGCCGAACGTGCGGCTTAACTCCGCATTGCCGCCACCGGAAGTCCTTAATGTGTATTTCTAAGACGAAGAAGAAAAGGTGTGCTTGTGACAAATGACAGGTGTATAATGCAACCAAGAACCAAGCTGATTCTAGAAGATTCAAAAGTGAATTGAAAAATCAAGTAACAAAGAGATTCAAAACCTTAACTCCAGGTCCCGGGTTCAATTCTGGCCTTGGGTGACTGTCTTTGTGGAGTTTGCACTTTCTTCCTGTGTTTGCGTGAGTTTCCTCTGGGTGCTCCGGTTTCCTCCCACAGTCCAACGATGTGTAGGTTAGGTGGATTGATTATGCTAAATTGCCCTTAGTATCCAAAAGGTTAGGTCAGGTTACTGGGTCACGTGGATAGGGTGGAGGAGTGTGTTTAAGTCGGGTGCTCTTTCCAAGGGAAGGTGCAGACTTGATAGGACAAATTACCTTCTTCATTGTAAATTCTATTCTATCACTTGCCCCACATTTGCAAAGTCTGCATATTGTGCATTGAACTTATAAGGAGTGGCACAGTGATTAGCACTGCTGCCTCACAGCTCCAGGGTCCCAGGTTCAATTCCGGCCTCGGGTGACTGTATGGAATTTCCACTTTCTCCCCGTGTTTACGTGGGTTTCCTCCAAGTGCTCCTGTTTCCTTTCACAGTCCAAAGTTGTGCAGGTTAGGTGGATTGGCCATGCTAAGTTGCCCCTTAGTGTCCAAAAGGTTAGATGAGGTTCCAGGGTTACGGAGACAGGGGGAGGTGTGGACTCGGGTAGGGTGCTCTTTCCAAGGGCTGGTGCAGACTCGGTGGGCTGAATGATCTCCTGCATTGTAAATTCTCGGATAGTGGGTTTGACAGAGGTATTCAAAACCATGAAGCCTCTAGACAGGGTGGGATGGGAGAATCTGCTTCCATTGACAGAAGAATTGTGAAGCAGAGGGCATAGGTTTAAGGCATTGGCCAAATAAACAGCGACAACATGACAAAAAGCTTCCACGCAGTGACTGGCTATGATCTGAATGCACAGCCTGAGAGAGTGGTGGTTGGTTCAATTGAGGCATTCAGAAGATTATTATTTGAAAATGAAGAATGTGCAGGACTATGGGGAGAAGGGAGGGCAGTGGCACTAGGTAAATTTCTCCTTCAGATAGCTGGCACAGGCATGACTGGCCAAATGGTCGTCTCTGCTGCAACTATTATATGATTTCTCCAACTAAATATTGGAAAGCTGAAAGACCAGTGTCTTTGGCCACCAACACAGTGTTTGTTCTCTGACCATCGACTCCTTGGTCACCGTCTGAAGCTGAACAGTCCATTCGCAATATGACCATCCTAATTGATTTTGAGATGAGCATTTGACCCACTTTCACCTTTACTAAGACTGCACACTTTCATCTCTGTAACATCAGCCGTTTCCACTCTGCTAGACTTCCATCTGTGCATGTTTTTTCTTCTAGACTCAACTATTTTGATTTTCTCATAAGTGACTTCCCACCCTCCCGTAAACCTGAATTAATGCAAAATTCTTCCAGTATCCGAAATCAAACCAAATACCATTCAACCATCAGCCTTGCTGTGCTCTGACTTGCACTGGCTCCTCGACTGGCAAGCCTCGATCTTAAAATTCCCATTTTTGTTTTCAAATCCATCCATGGCTTTGTACGTCCCTATCTGTGTAACATCTTAAACATCTCTGGACTCCTCCAATTCTGGCCTCTTGCACTTCCCCCTTATTTTCATTGCTCCGCCATTGGTAGATGAGCATTCAGCTGATTGCATCCGAAGCTCTGGAATTTCCTACTGAAACCTTCTGTACCTCCCTCTTTTAAGATTCTCCTTAAACCTTCCCCCTTTGATCAACCTTTGGTCGCCTGCTCCTAATATCTCCATCTGTGCTTGATAATGATATCTACACGAGGAGTGCCCTGAATCCTTCACTGCAGGGGAGTTGGACAATGTACTACAAAAGAAAAATCAAGCCTGGCATTTCTGCCATTCTTCCTAAGTTCCTCAAACATCTTGGCCACGTGCCTGCTGTTAGATAGCTCAATTACTCCCGAGGGTTATCTACAAAGGAAGACTGTCTAAACCCTGGCGCATGTCCAAAGACCGTAACTCTTGTTACCATCTACTTGACCCTAGTGTATTGTGCACCATTATGATACAACCCATACCAGTCTTTTCAATATCCAGTTCAACACAACAATGCGTAACACCGTGCGTATCATCCAATCAATTCAACTCCCCTGGTTTCCAGTGCTGAGCAGTATGCCAGTCCCTTGCATAAGGAGGGAGATTGCAACAAGAAAGCTCCTGGCAAAGGTTTTTATCAACCCAAGCATGCTGCTACACAAAGACCGTATTAATCCACATACTGCATGCCTCCCATCATGCCATCCTGTATGGCTAAGACCATTGTGCCAGGGAATAACCGCAGAGGCCCTGTGGCAACCAGAATGGAGCCAATAGGTTACCATTAAAAGCCACTTCCTCATCATAGTTCCCACAACCACATCCACAGCTTCAGTCTGTCACGCCAACAATGGGTATTCCTAAATCGTTTCCACACTGACCAAGGCCTTTGTGCAGCAAATCAGCACAAGTGGAGCCATGCAGGATACCTGGAGTGCAACTGTGGTGAATACCAATCAATGACTCACAACATTGAAGCCTGCCCCTTGACAAAATTCAGTGGGGGGGGGGGCTCAGAGCGTTCCATTTAGCCACTGTGGAAGCTATTGTGTGACTTGTTGAATTCCGCACAAGCAAAAAAAAAAGAGGAATGCAGTGTTTAGAAGTGCTCTAATTACAAAACATTAGGACCTGAATTGTATGCAGGATTTGGTTGACAACAGACAATATTTGCATTACTGATATATCTTCAACATAAAAGCCCAACCGTGTTCGCTTGACCTTCTAATGGCGCCGCAACTTCTGGTTGGCAATATGTAAGAGGTGGGCGCAGGTTTGGTGGTTCCCATTCATGTCCTCACTTCTAGCCCTTCTTTCCCCATTTTAAATAAGAATTTCTCTGAAAATTGATTCCGGTAAATTTGGTGGCTGAGGATGCGTCGATCTCAATGGAAGCTGTCCGGAAAAAAGTCAGCATTAAACGTTTCTCCATCGATGGTGGCGAATGAAGGCCTGAGCCCCGAGGAAGGCAGGGTGGAGGAGATATTGCCAGCAGATAGAGTGACCAAAATGGCGGGAGTAAAGCTGTTAGATGATGATGCTACAGTAGTCCCCCGTTATACCGCGCTCCGCAATACCGCGGTTCGCGATATACCGCGGGGGTATTATGGACCCCAACTGTCAGTTGTGTCAATTTCAGCGGCCGGCTGATTATTTCAGTGAGAGCAGCTTCCCTCTCTGGATCAAAGTGAGCCGGCCGCTGAAATTGACACTGCCGGCTGCTCTCTCCCTCCAATCAGAAACATTAAAACTTAAAAGTTGGATTGGAGGGAGAGAGCAGCCGGCAGTGTCAATTTCAGCGGCCGGCTCACTTTGATCCGGAGAGGGAAGCTGCTCTCACTGAAATAATCAGCCGGCCGCTGAAATTGACACTGCCGAGGGGGGGGCGGGTGTTGGGGGGGGGGGGGGGGGGGAGGGGGGCGGGGGGGGGGGGAGGGGGGGGGGGGGGGGGAGAAGAGGGGGGCGGGTGTTGGGGGGGGGAAAGAAGAGGGGGGCGGGTGTTGGGGGGGGAAGAGGGGGGGCGGGTGTTGGGGGGGGGGAGAAGAGGGGGGGCGGGTGTTGGGCAGGGGGAAGAGGGGGGGTGGGTGTTGGGGGGGAAGAGGGGGGGTGGGTGTTGGGGGGGGGGGGAAGAGGGGGGGCGGGTTGTTGGGGGGGGAGAGGAGGGGGGTGGGTGTGGGGGAGACCCCCCTGGGGGTGTGGGGGAGAGAGGGTGGACCTGCGGGTGTTGGGGGAGAGAGGAGGGCCCTGCGGGTGTTGGGGGGGGGGAGAGGAGGGGGGCGGGTGTTGGGGGGGGGGGGGGGGAGAGGAGGGGGGCGGGTGTGGGGGAGACCCCCCTGTGGTTGTGGGGGAGACCCCCCTGTGGTTGTGGGGGAGACCCCCCTGGGGGTGTGGGGGAGACCCCCCTGGGGGTGTGGGGGAGACCCCCCTGGGGGTGTGGGAGAGAGAGGGGGGCCCTGCGGGTGTTGCGGGAGAGAGGGGGGTCCTGCGGGTGTTGGGGGGGAGAGGTGGGGGGGCGGGTGTTGGGGGGGGGAAGAGGGGGGGGGCGGGTGTTGGGGGGGAAGAGGAGGGGGGGCGGGTGTTGGGGGGGGAGAGGAGGGGGGCGGGTGTGGGGGAGACCCCCCTGTGGGTGTGGGGGAGACCCCCCTGTGGGTGTGGGGGAGACCCCCCTGGGGGTGTGGGGGAGAGAGGGGGGGCCCTGCGGGTGTTGCGGGAGAGAGGGGGGTCCTGGGGTGTTGCGGGAGAGAGGGGGGTCCTGCGGGTGTTGGGGGGGGGGGGGGAGAGGTGGGGGGGCGGGTGTTGGGGGGGGGGCGGGTGTGGGGGAGAGAGGGTGGACCTGCGGGTGTTGGGGGAGAGAGGAGGGCCCTGCGGGTGTTGGGGGAGAGAGGGGGGCCCTGCGGGTGTTGGGGGACGGGGGAGGAGAGGGGGGGTGGGGGAGGGGGCGAGCTGGAGGGTGTGGGGAGGGGGCGAGCCGGAGGGTGGGGGGGGGACAGGGGGCAAGCTGGACGCTGTGGGGGAGAGCAGGAGGGTGTGGGGGAGAGGGAGCGAGCCGGAGGGTGTGGGGGAGAGGGGGAGAGGGAGCGAGCCGGAAGGTGTGGGGGGAGAGCTGGACGCTGTGGGGGGAGAGGGGGCGAGCCGGAGGGTGTGGGGAAGGGGCGAGCCGGAGGATGTGGGGGGAGAGGGGGCGAGCCGGAGGGTGTGGGGGGAGAGGGGGCGAGCCGGAGGGTGTGGGGGGAGAGGGGGCGAGCCGGAGGGTGTTGGGGGGGGAGAGGGGGCGAGTTGGAGGATGTGGGGGAGAGGGGGCAAGCCGGAGGGAAAAAAAAGAAATTGACACTGCCGGCTGCTCTCTCCCTCCAATCAGAAACATTAAAACTTAAAAGTTGGATTGGAGGGAGAGAGCAGCCGGCAGTGTCAATTTCAGCGGCCGGCTGATTTCAGTGAGAGCAGCTTCCCTCTCCGGATCAAAGTGAGCCGGCCGCTGAAATTTTAATTGGATCCACGATGGGGTTTTAAATTTATTTAAAAATCTATGCTAGCGCTTCCCATTGTGAGTCTACGGGGGTCTGACCTCTCCCCCCCCCCCCCCCCGTAGACTCACAAATTCATGGCTGCTGAATTTGAAAAGCAATTCACCAAACACTTTGAAAGACAAGGTAAAGAGATGATTAAAAACCCTAAAGCAGTTGGTGGAGGACACGCTGGCCCCAATAAAGGAGGCTTTGAGCGAGACATCAGCCACAATGTGAGAACATGTGGGTAGGTGAATTGGCCACGCTAAATTGCCTTTTAATTGGAAAAAATGAATTGGGTACTCTAAATTTATTTTTTTTAAAAAGGAGAGAACTAAGGGGAGCGAATTTGTGTGTTTAAGAATGGGAAAAATAATTTTAAAATTTCAAAAGTAGGGAAGAAGGGCAACATCATGTCCCTTATGTTTGAAATGTTAATGACGAGGGCTTTAATGGGAGCCACCTCACTAGTAAGCTGAGGCTAGCTAGTGAATTGAAGAGTGGTGGGGTGAGTGACTGCAGCGGGCTGAACCTGCTAAAACAGGATTCGGCTGGCCTAGGTGTGAATAAATGGGGAATAGGGGAAAGGATGAGGAAAGAGATTTCAAGAGTAAATATGTGAGGGATTTATGGGATAGGATGATGGGGTCGGGAAAGATGGCTGATGAGGCAAAGGTAAGGGCCGGACTCACCCGGGCGGAGCAGGTTATGCCAAAGGTTATAAAAATGAGGTGAGGAATTGGAAACATTGGCAAGGGTGGGCCAGACATGGGTAAATGGGGCTTGGGGGGGGGGGGGGGGGGGGGTGTGAGAGACCCTCGGTCCGATTAGTGGCATAGAATGGAAGGGGACTGGGAGGTCCGGTGAAGAGGACAAGAGTCCTCTCACATCTGAAGAGTTTGAAGGCCAATGTGGTGCTGCTACAGGAGACTCATTTGATGGTAAAGGTTCAGTTGCAGCTCCAAAAGGGATGGATGAGTCAGGTGTTCCACTCGAGCTTCAATAGTAGGGCACGAGGGATGGCAATAGTGACAAGCAAAAGGGTTAGATTCCAGATGGAGCAAGTAATAGTAAAATGTCAGTTGGATAACGAGACATATTGTAGGCCTCATCAAAAAGAAAAAGAAGGCATTTGTCAGGGCGAGAAGGCTGAAAAAGACAAAGCCTGTGTGGAATATAAGGAAAGTAGGAAGGAACTTAAGCAAGGAGTCAGGAGAGCTAAAAGGGGTCACAGAAAGTCATTGGCAAACAGGGTTATGGAAAATCCTAAGGCTTTTTACACGTACGTAAAAAGCAAGAGGGTAGCCAGGGAAAGGGTGGGCCCACTGAAGGACAGGCAAGGGAATCGCCAAAGGAAATGGGCGATGTACTAAATAAATACTTTGCATCAATATTCACCAAAGAGAAGGAATTGGTGGATGTTGAGTCTGGAGAAGGGTGTGTAGATAGCCTGGGTCACATTGAGATCCAAAAAGCCGAGGTGTTGAGCGTCTTGAAAAATATTAAGGTTGATAAGTCCCCAAGGCCTGATGGGATCTATCCCAGAATACTGAAGGAGGCTAGAGAGGAAATTGCTGAGGCCTTGACAGAAATCTTTGGATTCTCTGTCTTCAGGTGATGTCCTGGAGGACTGGAGAATAGCCAATGTTGTTCCTTTGTTTAAGAGGGGTAGCAAGGATAATCCAGGGAACAAATGGGTTGAGGTGGGGCTGATCATCTGAAGTTGTTGAATTCGATGTTCGGGCCGGAAGGCTGTGGCGTGCCTAACCGGAGGAACAACATCTCATCTTCCGGTTAGGCACGCTACAGCCTTTCGGCCTGAACATCGAATTCAACAACTTCAGATGATCAGCCCCACCTCAACCCATTTGTTTTCATTTCATTTTAACTGTCTTTTACCATTTCTTTCTTTCCTGCACCTTTCTCCTCTTTGCTCCCCCCTTCCCCTCCCCTCACACCTACAGTTCATCCTCTGATGTTAGTTTCCCTGCTGTTTGACCTTTCCTCTCTGGGGACTGCCATGAGCACTCTTTCCCCTTGGTTTCTGTTGCCATTAGCACCTGGTTTCCCTGGGTTTCTGTGGCTATGACTCATCTTTCATTCTCACTCCACAGTATAAATATTTCCCACTCTCTCTGTCTGTTAGCTTTGACAAAGAGTCATCGGACTTGAAATGTTAGCTCTTTTCTCTCCCTACAGATGCTGCCAGACTTGCTGAGATTTTCCAGCATTTTCCCTTTCGTTTCAGTGAAATGTATCCATCTATACCCATCTTACCCATATAACTGTCTAAATGCTTTTTGATGTGGAGATGCTGGCGTTGGACTGGGGTGAGCACAGTAAGAAGTCTTACAACACCAGGTTAAGTCCCAACTGGTTTGTTTCAAACACTAGCTTTTGGAGCACTGCTCCTTCCTCAGGTGAATGAAGAGGTATGTTCCAGAAACATATATATGGACAAATTCAAAGATGCCAGACAATGCTTAGAATGCAAGCATTTGCAGGTAATCAAGTCTTTACAGATCCAGAGATAGGGTTAGGGTACTTTTTAAAATGCTTTTTAAAAGTAAAATTGTACCTGCCTCTAGTACTGCCTCTGGCCGCTCATTCCAGACACTCACCACCCTCTGTGTGAAAAATTAGCCTCTCTGGACCCTTTTGTATCTCTCCCCTCTTATGTTAAACTTATGCCCTCTAGTTTTAGACTCCTGTACCTTTGGGAGAAGATGTTGACTATCTACCTTATCTATGCCCCTCAGTAATTTTTAGACCTCTATAAGATCACCCCTAAGACTCCTACGCTCCAAGGAAAAAAAGTCCCAGTCTATTCAGTCTCTCTTTATAACTCAACCCATCAAGTCCCGGTAGCATCCTCACTTTGTTCGTCCGCACACTCGTCCTCGGATCTGCGTACAATAATTTAACCCATGCTGCAAATTTAGGCCCAATTCCAAACTGTTCCAACACTGCAAACTAATACTTCCATTTGACTCTATAAAACGTCTTCTCTGCATCTAATGCCACTATTGCCCCCTGCTCCTTCCCCTCTGCCGGAGTCAAAACCAGGTATAACATGGTGTGGGCAGCATGGTGGTTAGCACTATGGCTTCACAGCGCCAGGATCCCAGGTTCGATTCCCAGCTTGTGTCACTGTCTGTGTGGAGTTTCCACACTCTTCCCGTGCCTGCATGGGTTTCCCCCAAGCGCTCAGGTTGCCTCTCACAAGTCCCAAAAGACGTTACGTGAATTGGACATTCTGAATTCTCCCTCTGTTACCCGGACAGGTGACGGAATTTGGCGACTAGGGGGACAGTAACTTTATTGCAGTATGAATGTATGCATACGTGTGACAATAAAGATTATTATTATTATGAACAGGCATTCATTCAAAGCTAAACATCTCCCCTTTACAAGTCCCATCTGGTCTTCCCCCACGATCTGCGGCACGCACTTCTCTAATCTAAGAGCAAAACACCTTCGCTAACATCTTAACATCTACGTTTCATAATAATATCGGCTGATATGACCCACACTCCATTCGATCTTTATCTTTCTTCAATAGCAGTGCCATCTGCGATGTGCACTGATTTTTGATTCCGATTTGATTTGATTTATTGTCACGTGTACCGAAGTAAGTGAAAAGTATTTTTCTGCGGCTGAGGGAATATACAACAGAGAACATTGACAAATGGTACATCGACAAACAGTGATGGGTTACAGTGCGGAACAAGGCGCCAAACAAAGGAAATACATGAGCAAGAGCAGCATAGGGCGTCGTGAATAGTGTTCTTACAGGGAACAGATCAGTCCGAGGGGGTGTCCCTCGCACTGCAGCAACTCACCAAGCCTACTTCAACGGCCTACCAAATCCGCAGCCACTTAGAAGGATAGGGCAGTGTTATATTTCTTTGTTGCCGCAAAGAGAAAAGGTATGGAGGTGCCCATACTCTGGATTCTTGTAAAACACGATAAGACGTTTATTGTTACTCATACAATCAAGATGGTGATCTGACCAAATCCCTGGCAAATACTATTGACGTCACTGCGCATCATGTGACACATAACCAGCAGGAATGTAATCCCAGATACATAACACCCCTTCCCTTTTATTTCATTAGTGAGAGGAACGATGTGGGTATAGAAATCAGAGAGCAGGAATGTGGTAAAATCAAACAAATTAACATACGAAGGAGGTTCTGAGTGTTCTTAAAAGTGAATAACTCTCTAGGGCCAGATGAAATGTATGTTGAGCTGTTGAGTGAGACAAGAGAGGAAGTAGCAGGGGCATGGTCAATTTTCAATTCCTCTCTGGCTACAGGAGAGGTGCCGGAGGATGGTCAATGCGGTACCATTATTCAAGAAGGGAGGAAGGGATAAACCAGGAAACTACATGCCGGCCAGTCTAACTTCAGTGGTGGGGAAACTATTGGAAACAATTCTTTTTTTTCCATTTTTAATTGGCATTTTTCAAATTTAACAATTAGACAGAAAAAAACACAATATTTACAGAATAAGACGTTTCTATGTACAATTTTACATGAACCCTATTTATCGGCTCAGAAACGTTTAAATACTCGGGCATGAAAGTGAAAAGATTTCCTAATTGCTTGTTCAAGAGTTTGTGCCACATTTTCTAATGTTGTTGGAAGGGAGGAAGTGCATATTCAGGAGCCAGTGTCCAAAAAAGACAATAAAAACGGGTACTACAGATGCGTTTGATGAGGGTTATGAAACATGAAATTTTATGAAGAGAGATTCCAATTGTTTTTAATAGCTCATCAGACACCGAATGGCCTAAAGGTCGCAACATTTCTCAGCTCAGTTGGCCATAAAACGCTTATGCTGCCACAGAATTCTGTTCACCCGGCAAAACCAGGAGACAAGTCCTTAAGTGAATTAATGAAAATCTTCGAGGAACATTTCTCTCCTAAACCGTTTGTAGAAAGGTTCTGATTCCACCACCGTAGTCAGAAAGACGGTGAAACCACCTTACAGTTTATAATGTCTTTAAGAAGATTAGATAGATATTGTGAATTTGGTGCATCACTTGATACTCTTTGAGACAGGTTGGTTTGTGGATTACGCAGTGAAGTTATTCCAAGGAAGCGACTTACTGAAAGTGATTTAACTCTGAGAGCTGCTGCAGAAGTTGCCACATCTGTGGAGCTTCACAGATAGGGACTGAAATTTAGATCCACAAAATGGATACCTCAAGGAACAAGGCTGCAAAGGTACCACAATGTCACCGTTGTACACGGGTTGGACACTCAGTGGGGGAATGCTGGAGTAAATCAAATACATTCAAGAACTGTGGTAAGAAAGACCACATTGCCAAAGCATGTTCAGCTCAGAAGACTACTCCTACACCAAGAACGTGTAAAAAAATACAAGTAAACAATCTAAGCATGTCTACAAATTAGTGGATGAAACTCGAGATTACTCAGAAGACTGTGAAACTGACCTACTGCAAGAGCTAAAACTAGGTGTTTGCTCAATGCAGCAAGATCTACAAGGTTTTTGGGCATATCTAAAACTTGAAATTAAAATGGAAGTGGTACCGGCCGAGTCCTGTCACCTTAGACAATTTATCGTCAAAAGTTGAGGCATCTGCCTTTAAAACCACCGAATGTGATCCCAGGGATGGACGCTGAAGAGGTCATTCCATTAAAAGGTTGCATTAGGGTGAAAGTAGAAACAAATGGGCAGGCCTCTTCAAGTTGCCTGTGAAAACTTTCCTGCTCGATTTGGTAGAGCATGGTTGGCTAAAATTAGGCTTAACTGGGAAACAGTCAATCAATTAGTGGATTCAAAGAGAAACTTGCAACAACTTCTGAAGAAGTACGAGAAGGTGTTTAAAATTTACTAGACGCTGAGTGGAGTTGAAGTACACCTAAAAAAAATCAAGCCAGACAGCACACCCAAATGTCTAAAAGCTAGAACCGTACCATATGTCATCAGACCCAATGTTGAAGAAGAACTAGTAGGACTGTTATTAACCGAGTTTTGTGCATAGATCATTATCCACTGCTGTGATTGAAGACTTGTTTGCTGCACTTTCTGGTTGGCAGAAATTCAGTAAAATTGATTTTTCACAGGCACATTTGCAGATGAATGTGGCTGCCAAATCACAGCCACGACTCGCCATTGTAATGCACAAAGGTCTGATTCGTTACAGAAGACTTCCTTTTGGAATAACACCTGTGCCTGCTCTTTTTCAAAGATCCATGGATCAGATTCCAAGTGTATTGAATGGAGTGCGATGTTATTTAGATAACATACTCACCACCAGTTAATGTGAACAGGAACATTTGACAAATTTGGAAGTTACCTTGAAGCGGTTACAGAGCCACAACGTGAGAGTTAAGAAGGAAATGCGTGATTTTTTAAGGCATCCATAAATTACCTTGGTCGTATTATCGACAAAGATGGTTTACACGAAAAACCGAAAAAAAATCAGTAATCTTAGAAGCATCACTTCCGCAAAATGTGACACACTAACGTTGTTTTCAAGATTGATCAATTATTGTAAATTTGTGCCCTTACACACGTTCTGTGTGTCAAACAGACATGACCTCCCATTAACAAAACCATGCTGATTGCTCTTGATTAATCCCTGCCTCTTCAATTTCTGTGTCTCAGAATTGTTTCCAAAAGGGTGCCAGGGAGGCCCAGCCAACCACGCCCACATGTTCTGGGCCTGCCCCAGACTTGTCGGGTTCTGGACAGCCATCTTCGGGGCAATGTCCAAGATTGTGGGGTGAGGGTGGAGCCGAGCCCGAAACTGGCAGTCTTTGGGGTTTCTGACCAGCCAGAGCTAATAATAATAATCTTTATTATCACAAGTAGGCTTACATTAAAACTGCAATAAAGTTACTGTGAAAAGCCCTCAGCCGCCACATTCCGGCGCCTGTTCAGGTACACAGCGGGAGAATTCAGAATGTCCAAATTACCTAACAGCACGTCTTTCGGGACATGGGGGGCGAAACCGGAGCACCCGGAGGAAACCCACGCAAACACGGGGAGAACATGCAGACTCTGCCCAGACTCCGCACAAGTGACCCAAGTCGAGAATCGAACCTGGGACCCTGGAGCTCTGAAGTAACTGTACTAACCACTGTGCTACCGTGCTAGGTGTATTGTTTGCTCGTAATGGTAGGAAAACTGGGTTCCAGAATTTCTAGCTTTATCTGCACAACCCAAAACAGTCAAGCCATATGAATAGGACCAATTGTCTCCTGATGGGTGATTAACAGGGCAGGTCCTGGTAGTTTGTCTGTGTTCCATATATTCAAACTTCGCCAAGTTTGAATTCCCATCAGGCCAGTCGTGATGCTGACTGCGATTTGATTTAAAATGTCCAATTCTTAATTTAGAGTGTCCAATTTTTATATTGGGCCAAATTTCAGGCTGCTGTCCATGTTACCACACTTCAAGCTCGCCGTTCCCCACAGCCCTTGTAGATTTGCCGCGTGCGAGGTTCCTGCAGCCTAGACCCCACTCACTTCAATGCAAGCTGGTCTTCCCCAACTGTTGGTCGTTTTATTCACAGTTGCTGGTCACAACTTTTGTTTAAACTTTTACGTTGGTGGTGGTGCTTTGTCCGTGTGTGTGCGCAAGTCCAGCCCCGAGAATCCTCCGTTGTTCCTGGTGCCATTCCACAGTTAGTCGACAAAAATCTTCTTTTTATTGCTTCAGTCCTTGTCGCCAGTTTTCTCTGCTGTTATATTTCTTTGTTGCCGCAAAGACGAAAGGTATGGTGGTACCCACACTCTGGATTCTTATAAAACATGGTCAGAGATTTATTAAGGGTGTTGCTCATACAATCAAGATGCTGATCTGCTCAAAGCCCATACAAACACTCTGCTGACGTCACTGCATATCCATGTCTCATAACCAGCAGGAATGTATTCCCAGATACTTAATGGGCAGCAATGTATGGGCACCCCACCATGTGCAAGTTACCCTCCAAGCCACACATCATCCTGACTTGGTATTGTATCGCTAACCGTCGTTGGGTCAGAATCCTGGAACTTCCTTTTTAACAGCATCTAGTGCCTTATCACAAACCTGTGGCATCTCAAAAGCACTTTATAACCACTGGATTGTTTTGAAATGCAGCCACTGTAAATAGAAAAACACAGTAAACAGTTTGCATATAGCAAAGTCCCATAAAATACAGGTGAATGAATGACCAGATAATCTGTCTGTAATGGTTTTGATTATACAATATTATAGCAGTAGGGTATAGTAAAGTGCTTGCAGAAAGCGCAACAATTTGAAATCTGTTCGATTGCTCCCCCTCACGCACCAATGTTTATTTCCCATACGTTTTGGAAGTTTGCCATGTTCATTTGCTATCCCATTTTGGAGCTAACAGTCAAATGTTCTACCCATTCTGCTAACCTTGGCTCTGGAGGTTCCTCCCTCCAAAGGAAAGAGTATGCACAAGAGGTTTTCAAAGCTGCTCATATCTTGTAACAAATATTAATGCTACATTAGTAGCTGGTCATTGTAACTGTCAGCCAGTAAGCATCATGTAGCCTAGTGCCTCTTGTTAAAATAAAGCATTCCGAAAACAGGCTATTTGGTTCAAACAGTCCATATTGCTGTTTACCCTCCGAACAAACAGTTGGATCTAATATAATTTGCCTGTCCTTTTTCCATATCCCTTTGTTTTTTTCTTTTATTCACTATCCTAAAACAAACCCTGCCTCAACCACTAATACCAAAGTGAACTCTTTCTAAATGGCTTTCTCATGCTTTCTGGATCTCTTCAGTTAATCAGATATCTGTAGCCCCTTGTTTTTGACAACTACTGTAAATGGTCAGCCATCAAAAAACTTATCAAGCCTCATGACTGGTATAATTACATAACTGCGAGTTTGAACTCTGTAACAACGAGAACAGAACAGACTCAAACATTTTTGATACCATACTTGAATGCAAATATATTTTGATAGCTATAGCTACAATGGAGTGAGATCAGAGGAAAAATAGCAGTCCACCAACCTGATAATATTTCAAGACGACTGACTGGCTTCTTTTTAAAGAGTGTCTTTAAAATTTAAACAATGCAGCTGCATTCAAAATAAGCTTTTAAAATCTGCCTCGAAAAGCATTTATCCATGTTGCATTCCTTCTACTCTCCAGGGATAATTTGTTAATAAAAATGTATTATTTGAAAATTAAAACAAACTATTTTTACTTTTAGGTGTTATACTTATTTGAAAAGATTTAAAATCGCGAAGAGTAAAATCTGGAAATACGAGCCAGGCCAGGCAGCATCTGTGTGGAAAAACAGAAGTAGGTCAGCGTTTTAGACCTTGAAACTTTTTAGTGAAGAAAAATGGCAACAAAAATGTAAAGTTCTTTGTATGAAATGGTTTAGTTGCATTGTCTAAGAAGTAGGTGTAGTAAAAATGCATTATATCTTTTTCAATGTACATTACACAGCTGGATTAAATGGATATTTATAAATTATAGAGAAATATAAAAGCTTATTTTATTCAGTGCCTAATAGTTTGACAAACTACATCATGTGATCCCACATTGTGTAAGTGGCAGCTGTTGTCCTCTTGGCTAAAGCAGAGAAGTGGAAGTAAGCTAGCTGGAAATGTTGCCCAGCCATCTTTGCAAATTTACTGGCAGTCAATGAAAACCGGAAAAATACAAATGTGTTCAAGCAGCTTTCCTCCTTTTCTTGCTCTTTATTTTTTAGATTTGTATTATCTCATGCTAAAACTGATGATTATTTAGATATGGTAATTTTCAGACAATTCTTAGATAGAACACTACTATAAAAATATTTTCCTGTTTTTGATTATTTGTGCACATGCTTTATGGTTTATTTATTAAAAATCATACCTACCTAAGTATTTACATGTATTCCTAAGAACACCTGTAAATTCCTTAGTGGGGGTAACATGCTAATTTAATCACCTTTCTTAAATTCCTCATGCTATAGCAATTTTCATGTTTGTGCTTAGGAAATTCTCGAAAGTGTGTGGTGACTACATGTGATTGGAACTGTTGGTCTAAAAACTACTTTTGTGATTTCTTCCTTTGCAAAATTATTTTCAATTGAAACATACATGAGAAATTAGCAATCAGTTTTATGCTTGGTGTTTGCAGCAGATTGTTAACTCTTAGATTGGTAATTTGTGATTGGTAGCCATTTTAAAATCTGCTTTCAGGCACTTAAGACATAAGGTGAAGCATAGCAGTTGTATGCTATTGTATCTGATGTTGATTATTGTTTGATGTCTGTTAGAAATTAGATTGATTAGAACTCAGTAATGCTGTTTCCTTCACGTGGTACACAAATTAATTTAAGTAAAATTAATTACAGTAATTTTACTCTGAGGAATCATTCTTTTACAGCATTAACCTTAATTAAATTGGATCACATGTGTGCTACAAAGTGCATTTTTTCTGATTATACTTCTGTGCAGCTCCTTTAGATGCCATCCTATGTTTAAGTTTTTGTTTGAGTGTATTTAATATAATTCTGTTCATTTATCAAAAATAGAACTTCATGGTTTATGTTCTATGGATTTATTTTATTAATAGGTTTGCCTATGCTGAATATTCACACATTGTCAGCCTTCGTTCAATGATAGTAGTCTTCCCTCTGAAGAACAAGGTTATGTGTTCAAGTTCCTACCTGAGAATTTACGCACTTAATGAGGCTGACACCTAAGTGCAGGTCTGAGGAAGTGCTGTATTGTCTGAGATCTGATCTTATGGATCAGATATTAAACTGAGACATGAGCACTCTCTCGGGTATAAGTATGTATGACACTATTTGAAGAAAAGCAGGGGAGCTATTTCAGTTTCCAAGCCAATATAGAACATAGAACATAGAACATAGAACGATACAGCGCAGTACAGGCCCTTCGGCCCTCGATGTTGCACCGACATGGAAAAAAAAACTAAAGGCCATCTAACCTACACTATGCCCTTATCATCCATATGCTTATCCAATAAATTTTTAAATGCCCTCAATGTTGGCGAGTTCACTACTGTTGCAGGTAGGGCATTCCACGGCCTCACCACTCTTTGCGTAAAAAACCCACCTCTGACCTCTGTCCTATATCTATTACCCCTCAATTTAAGGCTATGTCCCCTCGTGCTAGCCACCTCCATCCGCGGGAGAAGGCTCTCGCTGTCCACCCTATCTAACCCTCTGATCATTTTGTATGCCTCTATTAAGTCACCTCTTAACCTTCTTCTCTCTAACGAAAACAACCTCAAGTCCATCAGCCTTTCCTCATAAGATTTTCCCTCCATACCAGGCAACATCCTGGTAAATCTCCTCTGCACCCGTTCCAAAGCTTCCACGTCCTTCCTATAATGAGGCGACCAGAACTGTACGCAATACTCCAAATGCGGCCGTACCAGAGTTTGGTACAGCTGCATCATGACCTCATGGCTCCGGAACTCAATCCCTCTACCAATAAAGGCCAACACACCATAGGCCTTCTTCACAACCCTATCAACCTGGGTGGCAACTTTCAGGGATCTATGTACATGGACACCGAGATCCCTCTGCTCATCCACACTACCAAGAATTTTACCATTAGCCAAATATTCCGCATTCCTGTTATTCTTTCCAAAGTGAATCACCTCACACTTCTCCACATTAAACTCCATTTGCCACCTCTCAGCCCAGCTCTGCAGCTTATCTATGTCCCTCTGTAACCTGCAACATCCTTCCGCACTGTCTACAACTCCACCGACTTTAGTGTCGTCTGCAAATTTACTCACCCATCCTTCTGCGCCCTCCTCTAGGTCATTTATAAAAATGACAAACAGCAACGGCCCCAGAACAGATCCTTGTGGTACGCCACTCGTAACTGAACTCCATTCTGAACATTTCCCATCAACTACCACTCTCTGTCTTCTTTCAACTAGCCAATTTCTGATCCACATCTCTAAATCACCCTCAATCCCCAGCCTCCGTATTTTCTGCAATAGCCGACCGTGGGGAACCTTATCAAACGCTTTACTGAAATCCATATACACCACATCAACTGCTCTACCCTCGTCTACCTGTTCAGTCACCTTCTCAAAGAACTCGATAAGGTTTGTGAGGCATGACCTACCCTTCACAAAACCATGCTGACTATCCCTAATCATATTATTCCTATCTAGATGATTATAAATCGTATCTTTTATAATCCTCTCCAAGACTTTACCCACCACAGACGTTAGGCTCACCGGCCTATAGTTACCGGGGTTATCTCTACTCCCCTTCTTGAACAAAGGGACCACATTTGCTATCCTCCAGTCCTCTGGCACTATTCCTGTAGCCAATGATGACCTAAAAATCAAAGCCAAAGGCTCAGCAATCTCTTCCCTGGCTTCCCAGAGAATCCTAGGATAAATCCCATCTGGCCCCGGGGACTTATCTATTTTCACCTTGTCCAGAATTGCCAACACTTCTTCCCTACGCACCTCAATGCCATCTATTCTAATAGCCTGGGTCTCAGCATTCTCCTCCACAATATTATCTTTTTCTTGAGTGAATACTGACGAAAAGTATTCATTTAGTATCTCGCTTATCTCCTCAGCCTCCACACACAACTTCCCACCACTGTCCTTGACTGGCCCTACTCTTACCCTAGTCATTCTTTTATTCCTGACATACCTATAGAAAGCTTTTGGGTTTTCCTTGATCCTACCTGCCAAAGACTTCTCATGTCCCCTCCTTGCTCGTCTCAGCTCTCTCTTTAGATCCTTCCTCGCTTCCTTGTAACTATCAAGCGCCCCAACTGAAACTTCACGCCTCATCTTCACATAGGCCTCCTTCTTCCTCTTAACAAGAGATTCCACTTCTTTGGTAAACCACGGTTCCCTCGCTCGACCCCTTCCTCCCTGCCTGACTGGTACGTACTTATCAAGAACATGCAATAGCTGTTCCTTGAACAAGCTCCACATATCCAGTGTGCCCAACCCTTGCAGCCTACTTCTCCAACCAACACATCCTAAGTCATGTCTAATGGCATCATAATTGCCCTTCCCCCAGCTATAACTCTTGCTCTGCGGGGTATACTTATCCCTTTCCATCACTAACGTAAAGGTCACCGAATTGTGGTCACTGTCTCCAAAGTGTTCACCTACCTCCAGATCTAACACCTGGCCTGGTTCATTACCCAAAACCAAATCCAAAGTGGCCTCACCTCTTGTTGGCCTGTCAACATATTGTGTCAGAAAACCCTCCTGCACACATTGTACAAAGAACGACCCATCCAATGTACTCGAACTATATCTTTTCCAGTCAATATTAGGAAAGTTAAAGTCTCCCATAACAACTACCCTGTTACTTTCGCTCTTTTCCAGAATCATCTTCGCCATCCTTTCCTCTACATCTCTAGAACTATTAGGTGGCCTATAGAAAACTCCCAACAGGGTGACCTCTCCTTTCCTGTTTCTAACCTCAGCCCATACTACCTCGGAAGAAGAGTCCCCATCTTGCATCCTTTCTACCACCGTAATACTGTCCTTGACTAGCAGCGCCACACCTCCCCCTCTTTTGCCCCCTTCTCTGACCTTACTAAAGCACCTAAACCCCGGAACCTGCAACAACCATTCCTGTCCCTGCTCTATCCATGTCTCTGAAATGGCCACAACATCGAAGTCCCAGGTACCAACCCATGCTGCCAGTTCCCCTACCTTATTTCGTATACTCCTGGCATTGAAATAGACACACTTCAAACCACAGACCTGAACACTGCCGCCCTCCTGCGAAGTCAAAACTGTGCTCCTGACCTCTCTACTCTCAATCTCTCGCACCCCAAAACTACAATCCAGGTTCCCATGCCCCTGCTGAATTAGTTTAAACCCCCCCAAAGAGTACTAACAAATCTCCCCCCCAGGATATTGGTGCCCCTCAGGTTCAGATGTAGACCATCCTGTCTATAGAGGTCCCACCTTCCCCAGAAAGAGCCCCAGTTATCCAGAAATCTGAATCCCTCCCGCCTGCACCATCCCTGTAGCCACGTGTTTAATTGCTCTCTCTCCCTATTCCTCATCTCACTATCACGTGGCACGGGCAACAACCCAGAGATAACAACTCTGTTTGTTCTCGCTCTGAGCTTCCATCCTAGCTCCCTAAAGGCCTGCCTGACATCCTTGTCCCCTTTCCTACCTATGTCGTTAGTGCCAATGTGGACTACGACTTGGGGCTGCTCCCCCTCCCCCTTAAGGACCCGGAAAACACGATCCGAGACATCACGTACCCTTGCACCTGGGAGGCAACATACCAAACGTGAGTCTCTCTCGCTCCCACAAAATCTCCTATCTGTGCCCCTGACTATTGAGTCCCCAATTACTAATGTTCTACTCCTTTCCCCCCTTCCCTTCTGAGCAACAGGGACAGACTCCGTGCCAGAGGCCCGTACCCCATGGCTTACCCCTGGTAAGTCGTCCCCCCCACAAGTATCCAAAACGGTATACTTGTTACTCAGGGGAACGACCGCAGGGGGTCCCTGCACTGACTGCTTCTTCCCAGTCCCTCTTACAGTTACCCATCTATCTCCAGTCTTTGGTGTAACTACTTCCCTGAAGCTCCTATCTATGACCCCCTCTGCCTCCCGAATGATCCGAAGTTCATCCAGCTCAAGCTCCAGGTCCCTAACACGGTTTTTGAGGAGCTGGAGTTGGGTGCACTTCCCACAGATGAAATCAGCAGGGACACTGACGGCGTCCCTCACCTCATACATTCTGCAGGAGGAGCATTGTACTGCCTTCCCTGACATCCCCTCTAGATTAAAAAAAAAACAAGAAAAAGAAAAAGAAAGGAAGAGCTTACCTGATATTACCTCAAACCCTGATCCCGCTGAAAGGTAAGCAAATTTAAAGGCACTCACTCACCTTCACGACAGGCCCCTGCTCCCGCTTCCCAACCACCGTGGGGTGGGGGGGTTGGTTAGAGGAGGAGGTAGGGTGGGAAACACTCACAAAGTGTTTCGGGTTTAACTGTCAGTTGCCAACAGCCCCTCCACAAACCACCTTCAACTTAGGCTGACCGCACTGCACGTATGCAAATTTCCCCAGAACAGCTGATCAGTAGCTCTGCTCTGCTGCCCTCTGCTGGTTATCTGCCCCTTAAGCAACAGTAAAATAAAGTATCTCTTCTCATTTATCTTGATGCTGTTTTGTGGAATCCTACTGTGCACTCATTGGCTACGATGCTTGTTTATGTTACAATATTTACTGTTACAATGGCTATTCTTCAAAAGTTATTCATTGGCTGTGAATTGTTATGGGATACTCAGAGGACGTGAAAGGTGCTATATATATTTTGATGCGTTGAAATTGAATTCAAACCATACCAGGTTCAAATTGCTGCTCATAATTCCAATTGAATTTTCCATTTTCACTAATTTTTATAGCACAAAACCAGCAAAAAGTTTTTTTAAAAACCAGAAACAACTCAATATCTGAGCATACATTTTTATTTATGTAGTAATTGAAGCAAAATAATTCTGAATTAATTTGGATGTTATATTAGCTGAGATCCTTTTGTTCACATATATTGCCCTTGTGAACTGTAGTTTTCCTCCTTCCCTTGTAACCTGGAGGTTTCCTCCTTGAGCGCCATCCACAAATTGTACTGGGAGCTACAATATCAGGTTATGCCCAAGGAGCTTCCCAATCGTATTAGAATAAGCGCGGATTTAAAATGAGCATGAGGTCAGCATAATATTTGGGACCATAGGAAAGGTCACACAAATATACTTTTTTGAGTCTTGAAACTAAACTTTTCTACTCATTTCACTGTCACCCGTGTAATTGAGGCACAAGATTTTAAGAAAATGCAATTGGGGTAGATTTTCAATTTTTAACATGATATATTTTGCCAGCGACACAATGGAGGGCATTTCTAAGACAGATTAAGATCTTTCAAAGAGTTGACAAAATTAGTTTTCCTGCTTCGCATCAAAACCTTTACACCCTCACCTTTTCCCCAAACTAGCAGATTTGAAGGATATTCACATTTGAAAGACTTAATGGATCAACATGCAACATTTTGGAGATGGGCATATTATAGTTAGGTGAGTAATAGATTCATGCCCAGAATTAATGATTATTTAGGTCATGTCATTAATTTTCATCCAGATTACATCGCTGGCGCCCCAGTGCAGCACTGTTGGAGATGCTACTTTTTGGATGAGACATTAAAAACCAAAGCTACATCTGTCCTCTAAAGTGGACGTTAAAGATCGTTTGACACAATTTCAAAGAAGAGCAGAGGAGCTTTCCCCAGTGTCCTGACCAATATTTATTCCTCACTCAGCGTCAGACATGTAGATTTATATGATGATTATCACATTGTGAGGTCTTTCTCCTGCGTTTCCTACAACAGTTACTAAATTCAAATGTGCTTCATTGCATGGAAGGCACTGTGGGACACCGAGGTTGTGCAAGGCTATTTAAATGTAAATTATTTCTTTCTGTCTAGCAGCAAGGAAGCATTGGTCTTTGTCCGTTCTTCTCACACTCATCTTTCTGCTACCAGCTTCTTTTCTATGGAGAATAAGCAAAATTGTAATTGTTTGTAATGATTGGCAGCCTGAGGTTTGTGATTAAGAATCAAATGTTCAACATTCTAAAATGCTAGAGCAATGCTCTGTATCAGGCATGAAAGGATTGAAATTGAATGCAAGTCATGGAACCTAATATAAATGATTAGAGGCGTTTTATACATTTTTTTTAAATCACTGTAATGTGGTCTTATCGACTTGTAAGTTTTCATAGCCGCTTGGACTGGGTTTTGCTTCCAGCATTACTTTTTTTGGATATAAAGAATTCAACAGAAGCTACTTAATGTCATAGAAATTCAGAATATGTAAAATGGCTCCAGTATTCTCGATGCATAGGTAGATAATATGCAACTATCATGTGCATTTTTATAGTACAAATCAAGTCTGATAATGTATGAGGGCTTTACAAAGAAGGGGGCTGGAAATGTATCAAGGCCAAAAATACAGCCAGCAAAAGGTTCTTTATGAGTTTTGTAGGGAAGGGAACAAGATGGCATTGTTTTTGGGAGAGAGTTCTGAAGAGCTGAGACTTAGATGCATAAAAATACAAAGATGTTACAACGCATTACAGAATGTTCAGCTCAATCCTCTTAGTCTTTGTGTAACCAAATAGTTCTAATGTCATTACTCTTATTGTTTCAATTTCATTTCCTTCACCCTTGTAGTCAGTTAATCTTGAATTTTTAAGCATTTCTGTTATATTCTGTAATCTGCATTGTTCTAAGAAAAGAAACTCCAATTTTTCAAGCTCATCTTGCCTTGTGCCAGGCCGTATCTGAATGAATCTGCATTGTATCCCCTGCTAAAACCTCTGGTGGTGTGGAGCAATATTGAATTCAGCCAGTCAAACTGAGGTCATATGGTAAAACCAACCAACAGGAGAGGCAAAATAAAAATGTTTTTGCTGCACTCTTTTAGCCAACCTCTATCTGGCCTCTCACCTTCCCAGTGGTCACTCTTGAATTTATTTTCTCTTCTGTACACATATTGAGCCTATCTACCATGACCTCAGAAATATTCCCTGCCCGGAGCAGGATTTTCATGTAGTCAGCTTTTCCCTTGTCAGCATCCAATCTGATTCAGCCTTTCTGTTTTTGCACTACCTCTCTGTTAACGGTAGGATCAGGCTCGGTATATTCTGAATCATTCCCAACTCAGTTGTATTCTTTTTCTTCAGCCAATTGAAAGGATTTTGGGAATTCAGGACACAAACCTCAGTCCAACCCCAAGAGCAAGAGCATTGAGAACCTGTTGTAACACCATCTGGCTTTTACGCAGGAACCACACGACCCATCTATACCTCAGAGTTTCGGGTCAAACAGGGATGAAGGTGTTGTGGTGCAAATTTAGAATTTTGAAATCTCGGTGCCACATGGCTGAAAGATATTAACAAAATGAAGAGGCTTTTTTTTTACAATTACTTGTATTTATATACTACCTGAAGGTTCAGTCATGGTGGGGTGATCAAAATTAGGGATGTGTAAAAGGCCAGAAGGAAAGGAATGCAGAAATCTTGAAGGGCTGGAGGAACTCACTCAGATACCTCATTCAAGCATACTCTAGGCTGTTTAGGAGTGATGTTACACTTTCAAAGGATAGTAGAAACCTGCAACTCCCTGAAATAGCTTTGAGGCTTGATCAAATAAAAGTTGCAAAATTGCGATTGATAGATTTTAGTCAGGGCCAGTGCTAGGAATTGCGGGCCCAATTAGAAAAGTGATGGCGGGGCCCCTACTCTACAAAAGTAAAAATTTATGTATGTTTATATTTCGTGTAGTATGCTCGTCTTTAACCAAAAAAAAACATTAAATGCTTGATATACTAAAATTTTGAAACTTACTTACCCGGGCGGAAGGATTTGTCGACGGTAATGCGGTGCGTTCCCCAAAAGTAAAAACTACCCTATAGTTCCTCTTAGAATACAAAAAAGGCTTCAAACGGTAACTCTGTCGCCGCTGTAGCGGGGCCCCCTTAAGGTGCGGGGCCCAATTTGATGAAATTGGTCAAATAGGCTTAAAACTGGCCCTGATTTTAGTTGGGTGGGTATGAAGAGGTTTCGAACCATGGTGGGTAAATTTAATTGTGAATCGAGATCAGACACAATTTAATTGAATGGAAGAACAATCTCAAGCAGCTGAATGGTCTACTCCTGTTCCTATCTTCCTCTGTCATATGGTCCCTCTCACTCTGTCACACACCTTCACTCACTCTGTCACACACCCTCTCTCTCTGTCACACACCCTCTCTCACTCTGTCATACACCTTCTCTCACTCTGTCACACACCCTCTCTCTCTGTCACACACCCTCACTCACTCTGTCACACACCTTCTCTCACTCTGTCTCACACCTTCTCTCACTCTGTCACACACCCCCTCTCACTCTGTCACACACCTTCCTCTCTAGCTTTCTCTCACCCTCTTGCGTGCACCCACATGGTCTCACACTCACTCACTCTCACACTCTCACTCACTCTTTCCCCCCTCACGCTGATACAAATTAAGAAAATGCAGTAATGCTGTTGTACTGGTAACATATTACTTCCATATACGTCATTGTTCACTGCAATGTTTCTTATGGATTTGTATTTTTAGTCACCATTTTGTTTTTACTGGAGATCTGCTGCCCTCTGTTGGAATTCCAGTTTTAAACCGCCTTGGATGAAATTCTTAAGTTTTGCTTTCACAGTACACTGGTCATTATTCTCCCATTAACACATTCTGATATCTTACTTTTTATGCAACTATTAGAACCTCATCCAGTCCTTCATGTTCCCTGTTTCATGATCTACACATCTTTATCGTAATCTCTCGTAACTCCCACCAATCATTGTCCTTTGACTCTGCTCCGCCCCCTCTTACACACAGGAACAATTGTAAATAAGGTTGAGCTGCAGGTGCAAATAGCTGTAAGGGAATATCATTGATAACAGAGACTACCACATCTGAATATGCCTGTGAATTTATAAACAAATGGACATTTGCACTTTTAATAACATAATAGAAAATGGACAATTTACTTTGAAGCAAGGGATGGTCAAGGAGCTAGGTGCCCTCTCGCTTGCAAATGTACATTTGTTCCGCAGAATGAGGTGGATCACGTTGAGGAACATAGAGACAGCAGACATAGTATTGTACGGTTTTGATTAACTATGGAAGAGGATCAGGAGCAGTTCAGAGTAAAAATACTTAATGATGCTATGACAGTTTCAGAGGGTTGGGAATGAATTAGGCCCAGGTAAATTGAAATCGCAGGTTGGCAGGCAAAACTGTAATTGAACTGGTTGAATTTAGACCGTTCAGCGTGGAAGTGTAAAATGAAATAAGAGGGGCATTGGATGTGGGTATAGGAATAGATTAGCTGCTAATGTAAAAGGGAATCCCGGGGCTGGTTTACCTCACTGGGCTAAATCGCTGGCTTTTAAAGCAGACCAAGCAGGCCAGCAGCACGGTTCGATTCCCGTACCAGCCTCCCCGGACAGGCGCCGGAATGTGGCGACTAGGGGCTTTTCACAGCAACTTCATTGAAGCCTACTCGTGACAATAAGCGATTTTCATTTCATTTCAATCTTCGATAGTCTTATAAGTAGCAGGTGGATAGTAATAGGAGGGTTGGGGCCAATGTTGACCAAAAAGGAGGCCTACATGTGGAGGCAATGGCACGGCTAAGGTACTAATTTTCTGCTTTCTATCTGTCTTTACCAAGGAAGAAAATGCTGCAGAAACAGTGGAAGAATAGGAAGTTGTGACACACGGGTGAAAAATATATTGGGGCAGTACCAGAAAAGCTGGCTGCACTTAAAAGTTGATAAGTCACTAGGTCACAATGGAAGGCAAGGCATGTTTATAATTTATCATTTATTTTTAAAATCAAATTGAAAATCAGTGTGTGTAAAAAGAAAAGAAACAAGACAGCATGAAAAAATGAAATGAAAAAAAGAGAACCCAGAGGAACTATTAAGATTATGTAGCAATGTAAGTTGACAGTCAAGTCCTGTTATATATGTGGACATAAGTATTTATAATGGATGAACCAAGTTGCCAAATTGGCAACAGCAAGTCAAGAGGCACAGACGGTACGTAGGGACAGATCATATTAATCACCATGGTGAGTTTATGCTAACTGCGCCCATTTGCAGTTACATTAAAGTTACATTATTTTTAGGCACACCGATTCACATACCTTTATAAAAACTTTTAAATATTAAATACTGAATTTACTAAAAATTATAACTGTTCACAAATGAAACAATTGAACGGCTCTGTACAGATTTGAGTAATTTCAGTTATTTAAAATCAGATTATTCAGATGGTGGGCTAGACACCCTGCTTAAAAGATTTTTCTAAATAAACCTATTTTCGGATGATAAAAGCTGCAGCAGGTTGCCCTTGTTAAATATGTTATGGAATATTAAGGCAAGAAAATAATTTTAAAATACATTCTAAGAGGTTGTCCGATTACACTGCTTGTGACTGAATCTTACAATTTGATATGCATGCATTATATGGAAATGAGTTTGATCAGAAATTTGAAAAATAAATTAATTCTGAAAACTAACACTATGCCCAGATTACCAATTGTGAACAAAACAGAAACTATAACTTAAAATGCAACATGTTTCCATTACAAAATTTCTGAAATTAGAATTCAATTTCCATTGAATTCGCATCAAATTTTTTTATATCCCATATAATTGGAACCTTTCCTACCATACAATATATTACTGCACTATACATAGAGGCTTCATTCCCGGATTTTGAAAAAGTGTGATGCTCTCATTAAATGTTGATATATGACATTACAATTTGCAACTAGACTCTTTGTTTTACATAAAAGTAATGATAATGTATTCAATATTGTTCATAACTGTTGAAACCAGGACTCATGAGGAGCACCCTAACTTCATTATTTTCCACCCAGAAAATTGAAATATTGCATCTCTCTCTGTCTTCCTCATAAAATTGTCACTCAACACTGTGTCAACTAATAATTTACCTGGGTTTAATCATTTCTACTTTGTAATTCCTGGCTCTTGACCTTGAGATTCTTCAAATTGAAAAAATACACTTTAATTCTATCACTATGGTTTCAGTTGTTTGTGATGTCAGAATATTTTATCTCCATAGCTTCAGCAATTGTTTTGCTGGCACTTGTACTAATGAACAAGTGCATCAGGAGAAATGTCAACTGAAAATCTTCTGCAAGTATTTGTCAGCATACAAATAATTTTAGGTTGAGCAATATGCAATGACAAACTCAAACAGGTAAGGAAAAAGTACTTATAGTTTCTGGATTATTTCAAATGTTTTTCCACATCACTTTTTTATTTTATTTAGCTGGCCCTCATCCTCTTTCCTGTCCCTTAACCCTGCTTACCTCAGTATCCCCTAGCATCCCATCCTATGTCTCTTTTATATATAGACCAGACAAGAAAACTGCTAAAATAATTATTTTAACGTCTGTCTATAATCCATTACCCAGGGTTGAATTGACAGTGGGTTGATTGGCAGTGGCGGAGGTGGATTTCTATTTTGCGACCCTTGTGGAAGATCTACACCTCTGCTCAGTTCTCTCACTTGAATACCTGACTGGTTTAGAATTAGCAGAAAGATTGTGACTACAAATCTATAACCTCCCATTCTGGAGAAATGCGTTGTATTTTATCCTATAATCTATGAAAATGCATTCAATTGAACAACATGATGGCATTTAGGAAAGGGCACATTAAGGTTGATGTAGAGATCAGGATTTGTTCTTCTTTTCTCTTCTCATACGCAAATTGTACATAAGACAACTATTGAAATCTGATGCGAAATGCCCACTTATAAATATTTACTTACAAAAGAAAATAATTACAAACGTACGACCCAGGTTGTCGGGCAATGCTTTTTCACATGCACAGCTCAAAATCATGCATCTCCCCCATATTTGAACAGATGCATGCAACATTTGCATGAGGCAAGTTCCCTTCTGACATCAGCCTAACTCTGAGACAGTTATTTCCTTTGTTCTCATAGACCAATGTGAATGAAGCACAACTTACATTCCCAATTATCTTAGATGCTTCTCTCACCAGTTAATTTCAGTTTTGTATACCATTTTTATGTTGTGTTTTAAACAAAAGTAAACTAATATTTCACAGCATGATTAAATTTACCCATTCAGTTGTCTTTTAGGTCCTTTAATATATTATTGAAGTTCACACTTCAGGGTCTGAGCATATCTCTAAAGTCTGGGCTTCGCATACAGTCTGTGTATCAATATTACTATAAGAGTAGAAGAGTGGTTCTCCTTAATCCATGAGGATTTAAAGGTTTTTAAAAAACTTTTCCCAAATAACTTTGGAAGAAACTGGAAATTGAATTCCTAATTTTATTTCAGGCAAGTCTGGCATTAACGTGCTATTTTCTGATACAAGGTAACAACTGTTGTGTTAGTTTCCATTGATTGAAAAGAAAATAGGGAAGATTGATTGAGAATGTACTTTATTTGTTAAGAAATTTTTCATTGCTGATAAAAATTCTAGATAATAGGAATGCGATGGTTTTAAAGAGACAAAGGGAATTTCAGATCCCGATCTCTTGGGCTTCGTCGCCCACATGACCGGATGCTGTGTCTCCAGCAACCACAAATGCTGCAGATTGTGTTCTCTTCTCTCTCTCTCTCTCTCTCTCTCTCTTGCCCCCTCCCCCCTCCCCTCCCACCATGCTTTGAAACCCCATTATTAGTCCTGATGGACTTCAAGAAACTCACTGCCCACTTCATGGTTACAGCATCCTCAAAGCCTCATCTCAATGCTAATAAGTTGATTTGCCTGACATTGCTACTTCACATAGGAAAAGGGGTGTTAACATCTCCAACTCACAGTGAGAAAGCATCACAGGAGATTGCTTAGCCATTTAAAGTGCAAAATGCTTTATGATTTAAACAATGACGCAGAGATGCAGCAAGTAAACTGATGTTTGGCTGTTTGATAAGTGACGATATTTCAAAATGAAACCATTGATTCGAAAGAACTAATCCAGATCCTGAAGGATTAAAAGGCATAAAATACATAAAAAAACATTTTTTTTTAATACTTTAAAGGTATGAGCTACATAGGCAATGGATAGTCTTTAAATTATTATTACATAGTTTACAGCAACTATACATTCCTTCAAGGCTCAAAAAACACACAAAGAAAAGATAGGCAACCATGGCTAATAAAGGAAGTTAAGGATGGTACGGAGTTAAAAGAAAGACCTATAAGATTGCAAGAAATAGTAGTAAACCTGAGAATTGAGAGGATTTTAAATACAGCAAAGGACCGCGAAACTGATGAGGGAGAATAGAATATGAATGTAAACTAACAAAAAATATAAAAATGGACAGTACAAGCTTCTATCGGTACATAAAAAGAAAATGTTTGGTTAATGGACAAATGGCAGGAAAGCTAAATGATTAGTTTATGTCTGTCTCCACTAAAGAAGATACAAGAGTTCTTCAAAAATTAGAGATCTAAGGTACTAAAGAGAATGAGAAATTGAAGGTTATTTATATTCCTAAGAAGGCTGTGTTAAAGAAATTAATGGGCGGTCTGAAGGTTGATAAGTCCCTGGAACCTGATGTTCTACATCCCAGTGTGTTGTAAGAAGTAGCTTTCAAAATGATGGATGCATTGGTGGTTATCTCCCAAAGCTACAGAATTCCCGAATCTGGAATGGTTCCTGTAGATCGGAAGGTAGCAAATGCCACCTCACTATTTAAGAAGGGAGGGAGAGAGAAAACAGAACTGCAGTACTGTAAGCTTTTCATCAATAGTAGGGACAATGCTAGAATATAAAAGATGTGAATAATGGACATGTGGATAATAATAATCTGGTTGGGCATAAGTCAGCATGGATTGGCCATGCTAAATGGCTCTTTAATTGGGAAAAAAAAATGAATTGGGTATTCATTCTAAATTTAAAAAAATATATATATTTGTTTAAAGTTGAGGAAATTACTAACAATTGCAAAGGGCGGTCGGTGCCCTTGGATTTTTAGATGGATTTTGATAACGCCCCCAACAGGAGGCTGGTTAGCAAAATTAAAGGATAGTCGGTAATGTACTGGTATTGAGAATTCCTAAACTTCAGTCCGGATGCAAGTATCAGTCGAACACCAGATAACTTCAATGATTCTTTTATTCACCGCGGGGCTGCTGCACCAGTGTAACTCTGGGTTACAGCAAGTGAAGGCGATTTTCTTTCAGTTACAGTTAATTATATACTTGTACAAAACCCCTCCTTCATACATTTTCTTCTTTGTCTCAATATTCACACAGTTAGTTCATTAGCTACATAGCATAGCAATTTTCATCATCAGAAGGAGTAACCCGTTTCCCAGCTGTGTTTTGTTTCAGTCACAGCCAGGATCGCGATAAGGCCGTCCCAGGCCGAACACAGAAGCAATTAATCTCACAAGGCACATACACGTATTACACAAACCTTGACATTCCATTTCCCATCAAGCTCTGATTCTATCTCGAGCCAAACTCTCATTATGGAATAAAAATTTGCTAACAGGCAGAAAACAGAGAGTAGGACTAAACTGGTCATTCTCGTTTTGCCAGGCTGAGAGGAGTGGAGTGTCACAAGGATCAGCCCCACCTGTTCACAATACATATCACTGATGTGGATGTGCGAACTAAATGTAATATTTATAAGTTCATGGATGATGAAAAGCTAGGTGGGAATGTGTGTGGTGAGGAAATTGCAAACTGGCTTCAAGAGGAGTGGGCAAGAATATGGCAGATGGAATATGATGTAGAGATATGATGTGAGGTTATCCACTTTGGTAGGCGGAACAGATGTGCAGAATACTTCCCAAATGGTGAGAGATTAGAGAGTGTAGGCGTACAAAAAATGTTGGTGTACAAAGATGTACTGACAAGGTGTCAGTAAGATGTTTCCCCTGGTTGGGAATCTAGAACTGGGAGACCCAATTTCGAAATAAGGGGGAAGCCACTTAGGACTGAAATGAGTCTTTGGAACTCTCTACCCCAGAGGACTGTGAAAGCTCAGTCATTGAGTATGTTTAAAGTAAAGATTGACAGATTCCGAAATACTAATGACAAAAAGGAATATGGATAGTGAGAGAGGAAAAAAACATTGAAGTGGAAGTTCAGCCATGATGGTACAATACAGATTTATTTATTTAATTATTTCTCTCTTGAAGGAACCTTGGCCACATGTTTATATAACTGGAAAGCAGCAGCAGTTTTGATTCGAAGACTGATTTTATTAGAAGATTGTAATTTTGCTATCTAATTTTTAAAATGTTAATAATGGTAGTTTATTTGTGGAAAAAGCACTACAATTAATCTTGGGGAGATATAATAAAGGGTTGTTTCTTAAATTTGTAGGGATATTTGATATAAGATATTTTAAGACCTGAGCAGGTCATGCCAAACGCCAGTGGCCTATGTCTGTCATGTTCTCCTGGATCCAGGAATGAACTATATAATAGAGTTTTGGGGAAAAGTGAGAGGTAGTTCAAAACCTGCTCTTTGCTTTGAATGTGAAAATCTCCTTTCCCTATTAAATACTTAACAGTAAATGTGGAATGTTAGGATAAAACAGTTCTTAAAAAGGTGATAATTAAGATTATAACCAATTTAGGTTGATCTGCGTGCACTATCGAGCGAGTGCTGCACTCAAAGGAGTTTTATTTCAAATGAGACATTACACCAAAGCCCTGTCTGTTCCCTGAGATAGATGTAAAAGATCCCATGTCACATTTGAGCAGGAACAAGAGTTTATTCCTAATTTTATTACTCAAAGCAGCTTCATCATAAAAACAGATTATCTGGTCATTATTTGCATTACTGTCTGAGGGAGCTTTCTCTGTGCAAATTTGCTGCTGGGCTTCGTACATTAAACACTATCTACACTTCAAAATTGCTTGTTTTCTGTAAAATGCGATGAACCATCGAAAGGTAATGCCACAGAAGGTGGCTATTAAGCCCATTATGTCTATGCCAACAGAAAAATAAAAGACTAGTTGTCTATTCTAATTTCACCTTCCAGCATCCATAGTCCTGCAGGTAATAGCATATCGCAATACCTTTTAAATGAGTTGAGGGTTTTTACCTCCACCACCAAAACAGGTATTGAATTCCAAACATTCCCTCAGGGCATTCCTGACTATCCTATCTAGGACACTCAATCTTGTACACCGCAATCTGGTCACCCCTCAGAATCCTCAGCACAAGGAAAGCAACTGCAGCCTATCCAATCTTTCCTCCTAGCTGTAATTTTCAAACCTTGGCAACATTCTTGTAAATCTCCTTTGTACTCTCTCCAGAACAATTATGCCCTTCCTGTCACGTGGCAATCAGAACTGCACACACGATTCCAGCTGTGGCCCATCTAGTGTTTTTATACAGTTGCATCGTTACATCCCTGCTTTTCTATTCCATATCTTGTCCAATAAAGGAAAGCATTCCATGTACTTTCTTTGCTACCTTATTTACACTGTCCTCCCATCTTTAGGGACCTATGTACTTGCACTCCAAGGTCCCTCAATGTCTCTACCCCTCCAAATAGCCTCCCATTTATTGTGTATTCTCCAGCTTTGTTTACCCTCCCCAAATGCTGTGAGACATCCGGAGGCTGGCAAAAGTGCTATTTAAATACAGGTCTTTGTTTAATTTAAAAAGAGTTTGCAAGGAATATATCCGTATGGCACCAACCTGAGATGGGAAAAAGGTGTAATGGAGTAGTTTCTTTATATCCTGCAAAGAAGGATATTTTGTGCAGTGCTTTTTTTTCCAGCAGCAGTTTCCTGTTGGCATATGGTTAAAATGCTTTTGATTTTAAAAATATCTATTATCTTTCTGAATCTGTGACTTACATAACCGTAATGTTGTTTCCTTCCTGCGAGGCTAAAAACGATGCACAGGAATTGCAAAGGGTAGCTGCCTTGATTTACTAAAAAAAAACAGCTTTCAAGAGAAAGACTATGTTCTTGTTAGACATTTGTTCCTCTTCTGCAACAGTATAAGCAGAAGTGTTGCTAAATGCTGAAGAACCAATTTATAATTGGTCCCCATAAGCACATTCTTGTGGGCTAGCTTTGCATTAGAGCTCTAATTATTTTAGCAGTGAAGTAACATGAAGAAAACAAATGTCATAAAATTATTTTTGATACATTTTGATTTAAATTAATTATTGTCCTTCTTAAAAAATGAAGAAATAAAGAAGTTTAAGAGGATTATAGATAATTAATGATCTGGGTTTGAGTGTCCACAATGTGAAATACATGCAGTGAAAAATCTCTAAAAATACAATGACACAAACTTACCGCTGAGTTAAAGGATGCTGCTGTCTGGCCTTTGACAACTAGAAATTTCTTCAAAATTTGTCCTATACCATACTTGTGTTTTTATAATTCCGCATCTGAACACATTTGATTCAATGAAGACTGGAGGAGTGGCAGGAGAAGACCTACAATATCTTAAATGAGGTGTCAACCTGATGAAGCCACAAGGCTGGACTACTTGCCTGCTAAACAGTGGGAGCAGTATGTAATATATATGAGCTCAACAATCTTGCAACCAATGGATCAATTCAAAGATCTGCAGTCCTGCCACATTCAGTTGTGGGCAATTAAACAACTAGCTGGAGAAGGCTCCACAAGTCGTCGTCTGTGGCAATCATTCACTAATGAATATGATTATCCACTTAAGAAACTCCATGTTACTGGTCATGGGTTCTGTGGGCCCTAGCATGGCTGTTGAGCCCCACCCTACAGGTGCGGCTTCGACCGCACACTTGACAGATGTTTCTGGGAGGTAGGATTGGTCCTTGGGTTCTAGATCGCTGGTGTTCCTTTCTCAAGCTCCTTTTCCAGGCCTCCTTTTGCCGTCTGGTGTCCTCGAAGAATTGTGTCCCTTCAATCAGGAGGTTCGTCTAAGTAGGTCTCTCCGGAGCAAAGATCTCCCAGGCGTTGACGTCTTTATTGCATTTCTTGAGGTAAGCCCTCAGGGTGTCTTTGAAGCACTTTCTTTGTCCTCATCTTGTTTAGGTGCCTTCCTTAAGCTGGTTGAAGAAGAATTGCTTTGGCAGTCAGGACTCTGACATCCTAAGCACATGGGCAGCTCAACAAAGTTGGTTTCGGATGATCATGGCCTCAATGCTGGTGCTCTTGACTCCTTCAAGGATGCTGATGTTAGTACGCCTGCCCTCCCAGCTGATATCGAGAATCCATCTCAGACAGTCTTGATTGTACCTCTCCAGGGCCTTAAGGTGGGGTCTGTATGTAGTCCCAAGTTTCTGAGCCATATAGAAGAGCTGGGAGAGCGACTGCATTGTACACGACTATCTTAGTGACAGAATGGATGCTGCAGTTGTCAAAGATACTCGTCCGAAGGGGGCACTTGCTGATCGTATACAATGTTGGATCTCCGCATCAATGCCAGCCTCAGATGATAGGTGGCTCCCCAGGTAGGGAAAATGTTCCATGTTTGGTAGAGTTCCTTCATTGATCTGGATGGAGGGAGAATCAAATCTTGTCTCGGGGCATATTGGGCTGAGACCGATTCTTCGGTATGCTTGCACGAATGTGTCAAGCATGGCTCGGAGATTCTCTTCTGAGAGAGTGGAGATGACGATGTCAGCTGCTTGCTGAAGTTCCACGAGCAATATCAGGATAATTTTCTTCTTGGACTTCAATCAGTTGAGTTTAAAAAGTTTTGCGTTCATCCTGCAGACGATGCCCACTCCACTGGGAACCTTATTCTTGACCAGGTGAAGGAAGGTGGCAATGAAGACTGAGAAAAGGGTGGGGGCGCGATGACACATTCCTGCTTGTCTCCAGTCTTGACCTCAAAGGTCTCATTTCAGTCGGCGAGGACTGCCACTGACATCTTGTCGCGGAGGAGTCGGGGAACGTTGATGAATTTCTTGGACAGCCAGCCTTTGACAGGGTCTTTCATACCACTTCTAGATTGACTGAGTCAAAAGCCTTGGTCAGATCGATGAAGGCCATGTAGAGGGTTTAGTGTTGCTCCTGGCATTTCTCTGAAGTTGCCAAGCAGTGAAAACTATGTCCATTGTTCCACAGTTTGATCAGAAGGCACACGGGCTTTTTGGAAGGAGTCCATCAGAGACTGGGAGAAGGCAACTCACGAGGATTCGGGTGATGATCTTTCTGGCGATGGAGAGTAGGGAAATTCCTCTGTAGTTCCTACAGTATGCTTATTCTCCTTTCTTGAAGATGGTGCCAATGATGGCATCCCTGAGATTGGCAGAAATTTCATGTCTTTCCCAGATTTTCAGGAACAGCTGATGGAGGTGATGGATGATCTCTTCTCCAAGAGTTTAATGGCAGCTTCGACTTAGTCCATACTTGGTGGGAGCCCAAGATAATCTCTGATGGGGAGATCATAGATCATCGTATTTACATTGTAGAACAGTGTTCTTCAAAGTCGGGGGCGAGTGTCGGGGAAGTCGCGTAGCGGTTGTCTGCGGCCGGCGCTCACGACCGCGCAAATCCCCGCGCAGCAGCTAGCTTTTCATAACGCCGGATGTTGAAAAGAATTTGGCCGCATTGAACATGATGATCGCCGCACATGTGCATTCCGCGAACATGGTAAAAAAAATTTGGCCGCAATGCGCATGTGCGCCGATCATCGTGCACGCATGTGCAGTGCGACCATTATTTTTTTTAATGGTTGCAGCTTTTTGTTTTACAAGTTCTGTAGTGGTTTTTATTCATTTTATTTTTTTTACAAGTTGCGGGGGGGGCTGGGTTTATTCATTTTTTCCCATTTATTTTACTCATTTTATTTTTATTTTTTTCTGCAAGTTGGCGGGGTTTATTTGATAAAAATTTTACAGGAAAAAAATTCTGAACTTTGGACAGATGGAGACTCCATACTTTCCGACACCAGAAGGCTTCACCTTCATCCAACAAGTTCCATTGGAGGAGCGTGTACGAGGGCCAAAGGGACCCAAATCCATTTCCTCCATTTTTGTCAGCAGCAAACAAGGTAAGAGAAAATGGTGGGTCGCGCAGGTCGGCCGGCGTGGGTCGCGAAGGTCGGCCGGGTTGGGTCCCGAAGGTTGGTCGGTTGGTAAAAATGGGTCCCCGGAAAAAAAGTTTGAAGAACATTGGTGTAGAAGGAGGCCATTCGGACCATCAAGTCTGTACCGGGCCTTGGAAAGAGCACCCTATGTCCACGCCTCCACCCTACCCCAGAAACCCCACCGAACCTTTTGGATACTGAGGGGCAATTTAGCAGCCAATCCAACTAACCTGCACATCTTTGGACTGTGGGAGGAAACCTGAGCACCCGGAGGAAACCCATGCAGACATGAGGAGAAAGTACAAACTTCACACAGTTACCCGAGTTGGGGGATTTTCTCAAACATGTCCTCATCTATGATTGTAGCATGATTTAGGAGTTCTTTGAAGTTTTCTCTTCATCGAAGGCTGATGTTTTCTCCGTCTGTCAGAGGGTTCTGTCCATACTCCATATTTTGAGGCCTAGGGTACCAGATCCATGTATTGCCTTGGTGGCACTGAAGAAGCCCTGGATGTTGTGCTCATCAGCAAGGAATTGCAGCTCCTTTGTTTTTTCAGTCCACCATTGCTTTCTGATTTCCCTACTTCTTATTTGTATCTCTTCCCTGGCTGATTGATGAGCTCTCCTCTTTGTCTTCCTGGTTATGTTGTTTTGCCGGGTTTGGAGAGCTTTCCTCTTCTTTACAATGAGGTGTTGGATAGTGTGGTCTTTCACGTCAAACCAGTTTTGGTGTTTCCTGGTCTTGTAGCCAATGGTTTCTTCACAGCTTGAAATTATGGCTGTCTTCGGCTCTTACCAGTTTTCCTCCATCCATTAGAATGGTCACTGGAGATTTTGGGGAAGACATTGTTTGAAGTTCACTTGCATGCTTTACTTTTGAAGCCACTCAACATTGAACTTTTTTTAAAAGCTGTTTCTTCATCTTGCACTGCTTGTGGCGTTTGACAGACATAGAGAAAGCGGATGATCTGTAGTTTGTCCAGCAATCATCTGCACTGGTCATCGCTTTGATGATGAGGGCATCCTTTTGGTCTCTAGATCAGATGATGACTTGATGACTATGTTGATCATGTGCCAGCGCTTTGATTGTAGATGGCTCCAGAAAGTTTTGAACTTATTTTTTGGGGGGGGAATAGTGTGTTAATGATGAGAAGTTGGTGTTCCAAGCATTTGGCGTGCAGATGAACCCCATTGGAGATGCAATTCCCAACTCTCTCCTTTCCAATATTCCTTTCCAGAGTTGGGAGTCCTTTCCAATCCTGGAGTTGATGTTCCTAAGGAGGATGATATCATCTTTAGGAATATTGTAGAGTATGCTGTCTAGGGTAGAGTATAAGCTTTCATTGGACTCATCATTGGCATCAAGGGTTGGGGCCATGACATTCACGACCATTGCCTGCTGGTTCTTGGTAAGTTGTAGATGGAGGGTCATGATATGCTGGTTGATGCCCTACGAAGGGTCAGTCAACAAACTTGTTCTTGATGATGAATCCAATTCCATGCGTCCTGGGCTGAACTTAGGGTTTTCCTCTTATGTCGCTCTTGTACCAGACCCCAACAGTTGCTAGGATACTAGACCGAACCCCCAATATTTTATTTAATTTGTAAGACTGTGAGGAAAGGATATTTTGCTCCAGGAGTGATTTCACCACAAATAGGCACATGATATATTAAAACAAACGTTATTACCAACACTCTATTATTAACTTTGACATCATAAAGACAAATAGTTTTCAATTACCAGTTAAGCAGTGCTTACCAATACAATAAAACCAACAATCTTAACTGCTATCTTTATCTCCACTCAAACAAAACCCATCTCTGGTCACAATGCACTTTTAAATACAGTTAGCAGACTCCGGAATACTTGCTGTAAAGAGATGTCTTGGATGAACCACTTTGGGAAAGCAATATCCTTAGGACGCAGCATGAAGATTCTTGCCTGTCTCAAAATACGTTTTAAACTGTCAGCCTTTCTAAAACTGCTGTTCTATGCGCAGACAAAATCTTTTTAACTGAACTGGAGTAAGAGCACAGCTTCTCGTCTATTCACATCCCAATCTATGATAGGGGAGACGAGCACATAAATGCAAAAGACAATGTTGCACATTTGCAACCATCTTCAGCTGGTGGATGATCCCCTTCAGCCTCCTCCTGAGGTCTCCAGCATGACATGGCAGCATTCAGTCAATTTGCTTCACCCCTTGTGATCTCAAGAACAACAAAAGCTACTCGACACTGCAACGGCTATGGGCCCTGGCAATATCCCAGTAACAGTACTGAAGACTTGTGTTCCAGAACGAGCCGCATCCCTGGCCAAGCTGTTCCAGCACAGCTACATAACTGGTACCTTCCCGACAATGTGGAAAATTGCCAGGGTATGTCCTGTTCACAAAAAGGACAAATCCAACCCAGAAATTACCATCCGAGCAAGCTACTATTCTTGATCATCGTCAGAGTGACGGAAGGCATCACAAAAAGTGCTACAAGGTGGCACTTGCACAGCAATAATTGGTTCACTGATGCTCAGCTTGGATTCCGCCAGGACCACTTAGCTCTTGGCATCATTACACCATTGCGCAAAAGAGCTGAATTTGAGGAGTGAGAGTGACTGTCCTTGGCATCAAGGTAGCATTTGATCAAGTGAGGGCATCCAAGGTTTTACGGACAGAGGGGGAGGTTAATTTAAACAGCACTAATTTCTCCCCTATCTTCATGCTTCATGTAAACGGGTGCTTTTGATTTGCTTCCTGCTATATAAATTGTGGTGTATTTCCCAAACCCTCTGTTTTGGTATTGTCCAACTTCTATTAATAACCCCAGAGTAAATTCAAGGTGTGATGAACTCGGGGTTAGTTGATTTGCATACTCTCAAACCACAAGAGGAGGATCACAACCTTGTCTCCTGTTCACTCATGCAAAAGACGAATAGAGAAAAGTGATTTACAGGGCAGAGATCTCCGAGAAAAGAAGTATTGTTTCTCGTGGGTTCCAGAGTCCAGAAACAAAGTCCACTGATGTATTTCTTCGCTGAGTTCTGTGAGCTGAAAACCGATGCTCGTCAATTCATTTTTCCGGTGGTGTTGTCTTCACATGATGAGATAGGCATGCAGAGATAAATCAATTTTGTAGGTGATCGTAAAGAATTTCTAGTGGAAGCAGTGTAGATGGCAGTCCAGCACAGTGGGCTAAACAGCTGGCTTGTAAAGCAGAACAAGGCCAGCAGCATAGGTTCAATTCCCGTACCAGCCTCCCCAAACAGGCGCCGGAATGTGGCGCCTAGGGGCTTTTCACAGTAACTTCATTAGAAGCCTATTTGTGACAATAAGCGATTTTCATCTAGAGCTCTTTTTTTCTGTGAGACTTGCTTGTAGAGTTATAAATAGCAGACTGAGAAGTGCCATTCTGCCCCTCCTACCGATCCACATTGTCTTTCACATAGTATGTGTATCTCTCACCTGGGTCCCTGAGTTTGTTAAATGTCCCAACCGTTAAGAAGACCCTTTTTCCCAGATGGGTAGACTCTGGTTGGTAGCCTTGGCTATGATATGCAGGTGGTCTTTGTATAGTCCTCTTTGAATTTGATCTGTGCATCCCATTGGAGTCTCTTCAGAAATAACAAAGATCAAGTTTCCCTGATACTGCCAGGTAGCAACTTTTGTTTGATGGTCACAGGTAGACCTAGCTTCAGCCATTCTGAAAGATCTTTGTCCAGTTTTTAAAATTTTAGAAATAGCCACAAGGATATCTACATAGATTTTATCAAAATATGCAGCGTAAGGCCTTCCACCCCCTCACAATGGTTTCCTAAGAAAACTGATGGAAATGGAGAGAGGAAAACTCTGCTGATTCGAGTCATAACTTGCATAAAGAAAGATGATTGTGGATGTGAGTTAGGTCAACCATCTCGGCCTCAGGTCATCACTGCAGGAGTTCCTCTGGGTAATGTGCTAGGCCCAACCATCTTCAGCTGCTTTCTCGATGACCTTCCTTCCATCAAAGGTCAGAAGTGGGAATGTTCACTGATGATTGCGCAGTGTTCAGTATCATTTGCAACCTCTCAGATAATGAAGCAGACCATTCTGGCCCACAGCAAGACCTGGATAACATTCAGGCTTGGGCTGATAAGTGGCAAGTAAAGTTAGACCACCACAAGTGTCAGGCAATGACCATCTCCAACAAGAGAGCATCTAACCATCTCCTCGTAACCTTTTTGCAGGGGCTGGTTTAGCTCACTCAGCTAAATCGCTGGCTTTTAAAGCAGACCAAGCAGGCCAGCAGCACGGTTCGATTCCCGTACCAGGCTCCCCGGACAGGCGCCGTAATGTGGCGACTAGGGGCTTTTCACAGTAACTTCATTGAAGCCTACTCATGACAAGCGATTTTCATTTCATTTCATTGCTTAATCACCCATAATCAACATTTTCATGGACAGGGGAGAGATCTTCTTACCTCTCACTTAACGGAAGACGCCATGTTTAAAAAAATATTTTAACCCTGAGTGATGTGATTGCTAAGGGTAGATATCAGATTTTCTTGTAGAATTTAAAAGAAAGAGTTGTTCAAACACTTGAATATATGCACTTACTCACTCTCACACTCGTACAGATACACACACTCAGGAAAAGATTGTGAAATACAGAAGTGGCATGTGTTTAGATTTTAGGATTTCAAAAGTTCTCTATTACACTGGGGTGAAAACCTGAGTGAACCCCTGATACAGTTCCTCGAGTAGAGGCCAGCCTGACTGTCTACAGGCGTTTCTTAGGCAGGGTCTTTTCCCTTCACAGATTTCAGTTTTCTGTCTTTTCTGCTCAGAATATGCCTTGAATAAATCCCCTTACCTGAAGTCTATTTTTTATCAAGTGACCACTGCATTTCTTTCCATTGTTCTCCTAAATAGTTTCTGATGTTACCAAAGTCCTGGTATCATTCATCCGCATACCGTCTTGATAAAATAGAACTTTTCACATCAGTTCGCTTATTTGAAGTTTTGGACTTGAAAAGTGTGCAACGTTTTCGTGAAACCAGTTTTTAATTTGTTGAAGTGCAGCCTTTAACCACAAGTAGTTTGTATTTTGATGACTTCTCAAAGGATCACTTACATTTTAATGACTTCATCAAGATGTGTCCAGACATGAAGATTAGCTCAGGGTCTTTGCAGTTCAATGTGAGGCCACCTGACCTCTTGGCCCCGTTTTGTTGTGTAGAAAAGTATCCATCTTGGGTTTATACTCATAAGTTCATATTTATAGATCATACGTTTGAATTGCATGAGCATTACCATTGATCAAATACTTAATCAGACCAGCCATCTAAATATTGTGACTACAAGAGCAGGTCAGAAGCTGAGAATACCATGATAACTTTTCTCCTGATTTACCAAAGTGTGTCCACTATCTACAAGGCACAAGTCAGAAGGATTCTTCACTTACCTGACTGAATGCAGCTCCAACAATATGCAAGAAGCTCAGCAACTCCAGGAAAAAGCAGAAGCTTGATTGGTACCCGATACACTGCATTAAACATTCACTCCCTTACTACCAACGCACAGTGCAGCAGCGTGTGCCATCTACAATATGCACTGCTGCAACTCACCAAGGATCTTTTGACAGCACCTTCCAAACCTGCAACCTCTACCACCCGGGAGGACAACGGCAGCAGACACATGGAAACCCACCCTCCAAACCACACGCATCTTCACTTGGATCTATATCATCGTTCCTTCACTGGCTGGGTCAAAATCCTGGAAAATACTACAACAGCATTGCGGGTTGACTGCAGGGGTTCAAGAAGGCACAACCACCTTTTTGAGTACAATTGGGGATGGACAACGAATATTGGCCCAGTACTCAATCACCCATTTGAATTTATAGGCTTGTTTTCCAGCTGGAAGAAGAACATGTAGGTGCTCTGCATTCACCAAGGTGACTGTGAAATTATTATGTAACCACAAGCTTCATTTATTCAAAATAATGGGAAGAATTGCAAGTAAGGGCAGCAGCTCCTGCTACAGCTGCACAATGCTAATACATATCAATCAATCCCAAGTGCAATTGAAATCAATACACTGGCAGCATTTATGTTACTTAAATGTGTGCCTTTACCAAGATCCGTTGGGAACATTTTCCTTTATAGGGTTATCTTGTGGCAAACAAAAGTAGTTTCAGATGTAGGTGAGCACTTTTACCAAGAGAATAGAAAGATCAGAACTATCAACCAGTTCCAAGTGCCAGGCCAGAGCAAATATGTGAACATTTGTATAATTGGTTCAGTATTTAACTTCAGTTGTTTCTCTTATAAAGTGGAATTAGGAACCTGGCAGGCCTCAAATGATTTTTGTGAAGTCTTTGGTGCTGGTTGATTCCGTTCAGCTGAAGGCTGGTATGCATGGCTGCGGAGCAGCATGCATCTTGACTTGTACGTTGAGTTTCAGTATGATTATAGCCATTCTGATTGTGCTTCACTTCGTGCTGCAGGAGGTCCTGAAGCAACTGCAGGGTAGCATTGAAGACGAGGCTCTGGCTTCTGCTGGACAGGTTGACCTACTGGAACGAATAAAAGGTAAGTCTTGTAGTACACAATGGTAATGACATTTTACCCCAGTTTTAGACAGTCCTTAAGAGAAGTAGATTCACTTGTTTAAATGAAATCTTTAGTGATATTTCTCAGATTATTTCTGAAATAAACAATCAACTACTCCTTGGAAATCATAATTTCTCCATTTTCTCTTTTTTTTTTGTCTTCAATCACCAGTTCAAGGTGATTTAGGTAGCTATAGTTTTTGCGGTGCCTAGTATAAAATCTGTTCACATTTTGCAGATTCCATACAAATACAAAATATATTTTCAAACCTATGTTTTCAGTACTTTGTTTTTAGGATTCCTTAATGTCCCAAGATCGTCTATGTATTAATGAAGACAGTAAAACTCCATGTTTATAATGGGGAAACAGGAGCACTGAGCTTTAAAGGATTAGAGTGATGCACTATATTGGAATATTAATACTCATCTGTAAAGCATGTGGATTGTTGGCATTTTGAGATATTTATTAATTATAATTTGAGTTTTGGTTGTATGTCTATTTGCACTATATTCTACAGCACCAGGATGCACCAAATGAGAGTTTGTAACAACTAATCCTTATGATCTTATGAATAGACAAAGTAAATTTTGATGACTGAAACAGATGTTGCTGTATGTAAGATTGAATAACAGATGGAGAGATTCTCAAAGCTGTATGTTACTGCAGAATGTTTGTTAATGGGCCTCACGGTAGCATGGTGGTTAGCATCAATGCTTCACAGCTCCAGGGTCCCAGGTTCGATTCCCGGCTGGGTCACTGTCTGTGTGGAGTCTGCACGTCCTCCCCGTGTGTGCGTGGGTTTCCTCCGGGTGCTCCGGTTTCCTCCCACAGTCCAAAGATGTGCAGGTTAGGTGGATTGGCCATGCTAAATTGCCCGTAGTGTAAGGTTAATGGGGGGCATTGTTGGGTTATGGGTATACGGGTTACGTGGGTTTAAGTAGGGTGATCATTGCTCGGCACAACATCGAGGGCCGAAGGGCCTGTTCTGTGCTGTACTGTTCTATGTTCTATGTTCTAATGTACCATTGTCAATGTACTATGTCGATTATTCTTTTGTCAACTATGTACGTACTGTGTACGTTCCCTTGGCCGCAGAAAAATACTTTTCCCTGTACTTCGGTACATGTGACAATAAATATCAATCAATATATTCAATCATTCATTTATACAGGATATATTATTTCTTTGTAAACATACAATGGAATAAGATCTGATTTTAGTGCAGTTTGTACTCTATTGTAAAGAGTATTTTGTTCCAAATTAAATGATTATATTTCAGTCATAGCACAAAGGACATAAGATGAGGGTAGAGACAGACTTTGTCGCCTCAAAAATGGAAGACAGGGCAACAGAAGAGTGTTTATAATGGGGACTTGTTGAAAAATGGAACAGTTTACATTGGCAAGTCTCTTCATGGGTTTCAAAGGACAGATTTTACGTGGTGATTTAATAATCTTTATTAGTGTCACAAATAGGCTTACATTAACACTGCAATGAAGTTACTGTGAAAATCCCCTAGGCGCCACACTCCGGTGCCTGTTCGGGTACACTGAGGGAGAATTCGGAATGTCCAATTCAAAGCACGTCTTTTGGGATTTATGGAGGAAACCGGAGCACCTAGAGGAAACCCACACAGACGCGGGGAGAAGGTGCAGACTCTGCACAGACAGTGACCCAGCCGGAAATTGAACCCAGGTCCCTAGCGCTGTGAAGCAACAGTGCCAATCACTGTGCTACTGTGCCGCCCCACAAACTGTCATTATTTGCTGTCTTAATCCCTTTGATACAGACTGCAACATCAGTCACTCAAGAATGCACAGATTAGCGCAGAAATCTTATAGTTACGGTCTGTAACTCATTGCACCACCGTATGTGGGCTGCATGCATTGTGCCCCCCACCCAGAGGCACCAATCGTTGAAATCAGTGAGAAGTTCAATTTTCCTGCTCCCATATCTCTAGTAGAAACCCCACAAAAGATTTCACACTGTTCAATCGGGTATCACTTGATAATTCAACAGTGATGTGATTAATAAAATTTGCTGAACAACAGAACTAGCCCTGACATAATTCCATTTCAACCAAGAGCTGTTCAATAAGTATTTCATTTTTAAAACTAAACATTTTGTAAAAAAAAAATTTCAGAATATTTTTGATTTTCCAATGATGCCAAGAGTATAATCCAATCTTTAGTTTACTAGGGCGGCACGGTGGCACAGTGGTTCGCACTGCTGCCTCACCGCTCCAGGATCCCGGGTTCAAATCCGGCCTCGGGTGACTCTCTGTGTGGAGTTTGCACTTTCTCCCTGTGTCTGCATGGTTTCCTCCGGGTGCTCCAGTTTCCTCCCACAGTCCAAAGATGCGCGGGTTAGGTGGATTGGCCATGCTAAATTGTCCCTTTGTGTCCAAAAGGTTAGGTCGGTTTACAGGGATAGAGTGGAGGTGTGGCTCATGTAGGGTGCGCTTTCCAAGGGCTGGTGCAGACTTGATGGGCTGAATTACCTCCTTCTGCACTCTCAATTCTATGACTCTCTTTGTAAAGCATTTTTATTTTTTTAGTGATTTTTGTTTTTCTGCTTTCTATTCCCTGGCTGGATGACTATCAAAACCCTTTCATGTGATTGGCTTCTTGGACAGTTTGATGACACAGTCCAGCTATATAAGACCATAAGACAAAGGAGCAGAATTAGGCCACTCGGCTCATCGAGTCTGCTCCGCCATTCAATCATGGCTGATATTTTCTCATCCCCATTCTCCTGCCTTCTCCCCATAACCCCTGATCCCCTTATTAATCATGAACCTATCTATCTCTGTCTTAAAGACACTCAATGATTTGGCCTCCACAGCCTTCTATGGCAAAGACGTCCACAGATTCACCACCCTCTGGCTGAACAAATTCCTCCTCATCTCTGTTTTAAAGGATTGTCCCTTTAGTCTGAGATGGTGTCCTCTGGTTCAAGTTTTTCCTCTCCATGTCCACTCTATCCAGGCTTCACAGTATCTTGTAAGTTTCAATAAGATCCCCTCTCATCCTTCTAAACTCCAACGAGTAAAGACCCAGAGTCCTCAAACATTCCTCATACGACAAGTTCTTCATTCCAGGGATCATTCTTGTGAACCTCCTCTGGACCCTTTCCAAGGTCAGCACAGCCTTCCTTAGATACAGGGCCCAAAACTGCTCACAATACTCCAAATGGGGTCTGACCAGAGCCTTATACAGCCTCAGAAGTACATCCCTGGTCTTATATTCTAGCCCTCTTGACATGAATGCTAACATTGCATTAGCCTTCTTAACTGCTGACTGAACCTACACATTAACCTTAAGAGAATCGTGAACAAGGACTCCCATGCTGGGAATTCACCAGTAAAAAATGCTACAATCCGTGCAGTACCATTGCAGTGGTGATAGAAGTGAAATTCCTGGCAAAGAGATTGCCTCCATCTCTGAGTGAATGTGTATCTCCATTTCCCTCTGTCTGAGTGTCTCAGCAACTATATTCATCTGCGTCTTTCTGTCTCCATCAGCCTCTATCTCAGTTTCTCAAAGTCTCTCTGTCTGCCTCCATCTCTGTCTCATTGAGTATCTCCATTTGCCTCTATCTTCAAGTCTGTATGTTTGAACCTTCATCTGATCATTCAATTAATTTCTACTTAAGCTGTTAGTTAATCTATTTTGGCGCAAATGTTGCACACAATCTGATAAAGAGCCTTTAATTTTGCCTTTTTACCATTTTTCCCTACTCTGATCTTTTCAGTCTCCCTCTTGGTTATCATGTTCCCGATCTCTACGTTACACTATTGCCATGTCTTTGTTGTTTAACTTTCTAAATTTCTCAGTTTAAAGGCCTCTCGAGAGCCCAAGCCTTTTGTTTGAAAAAGGATACTGGTCCCAGCATGGTTTAGTTGAAACCTGCCCCAACAGAACAGCTTTTTTTCCAGTCCTGGTGTTGGTTTCACACAAATTTAAACCCATTTCTCCCCCACCAATCTTTGATCTACATGTCAACTCTTTGACCTTAATTTTAAAAAATTCTTGTGGCTAAAGAAGTAATCCAAAGGTTATTAACTTTATGATTCTATTCTTTAATTTAACCCCAAGCTACTTATACGCCCTCAGAAGAAACACCTTCCTTAGTCCTCCCTATATACCTTCATGGATCATGATAACGGGATCTTTCCCTCCCATTTACAGTGCAGAAGGAGGCCATTTGCCCATCGGGTCTGCACAGGTTCTTGGAAAGAGCACCCTATTTAAGCACACATCTCCACCCAATAAACCAGTAACCCAACCTAACCTTTTTGGACACTAAGGGGCTAATTAGCATGGCCAATAAACCTAATCTGCACATCTTTGGACTGTGGGAGGAAACCGGATCACCCGGAAGAAACCCACGCAGACACTGGGAAAAAGTGCAAATTCCACATAGTCAACTGAGGCTGGAATTGAACCCGGGACTCTGGACCTGAGAGGCAGCAGTGCTAATCACTGCGCCACCGGGCCACCCAAATTCCTCTCTGGACCTAAGAGAATGCTCTTAACCCTGGCATCATTCAGGTGATATAGCCTTCAGGACTTATGCTTTTGACAGCGTGGTGCAGTATCTATCCCCCAAAAAATACTGAAACTAACCATAACTATTACTGCTGCATTCCTTTCTACTTCCCCAAATTTAATGGCCTCCAAACCACTTCATAGTGCTGTGGTCAGTTAGTTCATCCTCCCAACAATCTCGCACTGGTTGAACAGTTTCAGGGACTGAGGCTTCTTCAGTCCTACGTTATGGATCGCTATTTATGTCTCGCTTGTAGCCGTACCCTCCCTTTCCTGATGCTTCATGGAACAAAGTGTCCATATAACATTCTCCCTCTCTGATGCATTGCAGTGTCTGAAGCTCAGACTCCAACTCATTAACTTTGTGACAAAGTTCTTTGAGCTGCAGACACTTGCTGCAAACATGGTTGTTGTGGATCACACCAGTATCTAACATATTGCTCTCACATGACAGTAGGAATACATCACATGCCCTTGCTTTCTTTCTTAAATTTTATTTAACTAATTAGATTTTCAAGTTTTAAATAGCTCTCAATTGTCTACTTCTACTTTTTAATCTAAGAAATATCTTGTTTAATTTGTTAAATTTCATTCTGTTTTTGGTCTTACTGTAACAGATCTAATTTCATGTTTTGTTCATATTTATATTTCATATATCAAGTAGCACATCTTATTCCCACCTCACCAAATTTCCATATTCACCAAATTAATCTGCACTTAGATTAAGCTATTGTCAGCCCGTTCGCCACGCTGGCAATGTAATTATTTCCATGAATTTAAATGTATTTTAATATCATTATACAGCTTAATGCCGATGTTTCCAGGTGAGTTAGATGTTGCCTCCTGCCGGTGTGACGTCACACCAGCGAGAATTACTACAGGTTTTTGAAATAGAAAACCAGTCATGATTACCATACAGGGGTGCGGAAGTGCCTGGAAGCCCCAGGGTTCAGGGCCGAGGCTGGGGAGTTCACCCAGCACTGCCACTGTCAGGGGGCAAACCCTTCTCCCCCACCACCACACATAATGGGAAGCCCCGCCCTCAATGGAGAAGAGGGGTGTGTGCTGGAGAATGTGCCTGCAACGCTGGGGGCAGGAAGGAGAGGTGTGCCCTCCTCCCCACTTACTCAGTCTAGGCCTCAAACCTGGAGCTTTGTAGAAGCTCTCCCTTGCCACTAGGTCAATTTGCTCATTTATCACGATAAGCACGGTTGAGATAAGAAATGACTTGTTTAGGTTTTGTTGTCTTGATGCAATTTTCACACCTCCACACTTTCTCAAGTTAAGCTTCTTGCCATGTTCAGGCAAAATGTAGATAAAGGAAATGAATGGAAATGGGAAGTAGTCTGCGAAAGAACATAACTTTAAGCATTTCACTGTCAATAGTTATTAAAATTCACACGGATTCAGTTTGTGGATATGACTTGTATTCTAAAACAAAAGTAGGAAAGTATTAAATGTCAAAAATGTTTTTTCAAGATAAGTTTTCCCTTTGAACATGGAGCATCAAAAGCCCAGCTTCCAGTAGGTGGAGACACGTAGATTTGCAATTGAACTCCATTGAATTCTCAATTTCTGGGTGGCACATTAAACAGATGCTCCACCTGTCTTCTGTCGTGGATGTAAAAGATCTTATGGCATGATTTCGAGAATGGTAGGGAAATTCTCCTTTGTATTCTTGTCAACTAACATCACTAAAACAGATCATCTGGTCATGTTACATTACTGTGTGTGGGGTCTAGGCACAAATTGGCTGCCTCATTTCATCCATTTAAGCAGTGAATGGAATTCAAAAGTATTTCCTTGGTCGTAAAGCACTTTTGGACCTCCTGAGATCATTTTTTTTTAATTCATTTACGGGATGTAGATGTTACCAGTTAGGCCAGCATTTATTGCCCATGCCTAGTTGCCCTTCAGAATGTGGTGGTGAGCTGTCTTCTTGGACTCTTTTTGCACTAGAGTGCTGAGCTTGTGGCATTTGAGTGCTACAGTAAGAGTTTGGTGACTGAGGGAGTATAAGGGTTCATTTTTATTTAAAGTCTAGTATTTCTTTTATTTAGTTAATTAACTTAAAAATTGCTGTTTGGTCTATAAGAAGGTGAATTTTGAATCAGCTTTAAACAAGGTTCTACTTGGACTTACTTGCAGCTGGAGCTTGTTAATTAGTTAATTGCATTAGGCCAGTTTTCAGAAGCTAGAGTCACAGTATAAATAGGAGCTAGTTACAGTGCAGACTTTGTTTGCACTAGAGTGCTGAGCTTGTGGCATTTGAGTGCTACAGTGAGAGTTTGGTGACTGAGGGAGTTAGGTGAGGAGGGAGTAAGGTGCTCCTGACATTTCATTTCCTATATTTATCAAAGAGCGTGAAGGGAGCCAGGAGTTTAGAGTACAGCTGACTGGAAGTAGAGTTGGAGGGCGGAGGTCCAGTTGGTCCAAGGGGCAGCTAATTCTGTAAAGTAAGAGGGGATGGAGGCTAAGGCAGTTGCATGCTCCTCCTGTAGGATGTGGGTGGTGAGGGATACCACTGGTGTCCCCGCTGACTATACCTGTGGGAAGTGCACCCAACTCCAGCTCCTCAGAGACCGTGTTAAGGTGCTGGAGCTGGATGAACTTCGGATCATCCGGGAGGCAGAGGGGGTCATAGAGAAGAGTTACAGGGAGGTAGCCACACCAAAGGTACTGGACAAGAGTAGCTGGGTTACAGTCAGGGGAAAGAAAACTAACAGGCAGACAGTGCAAGGATCCCTCGTGGCCGTTCCCCTTCAAAACAAGTATACCGTTTTGGATGCTGTTGGGGGGGATGACCTACCGGGGGAAGGCCCCAGCGGCCAGGTCTCTGGCACTGAGTCTGGCTCTGGGGATCAGAAGGGAAGGGGGGAGCATAGAAAAGCAAAAGTAATAGGAGAGTCAATGGTTAGGGGAATAGATAGGAGATTCTGTGGTCGCGAGCGAGACTCCCGAAAGGTATGTTGCCTCCCGAGGGCCAGGGATGTCTCTGATCGTGTCTTCAGGATCCTGAAGGGGGAGGGTGAGCAGCCAGAAGTCGTGGTGCACATTGGTACCAACGATGTAGGTAGGAAAAAGGGTGTGGAGGTAATAAACAAGTTTAGGGAGTTAGGCTGGAAGTTAAAGGCCAGGACAGACAGAGTTGTCATCTCTGGTTTGTTGCCGGTGCCACGTGATAGCGAGGCTAGGAATAGGGAGAGAGTGCAGTTGAACACGTGGCTGCAGGAATGGTGTAGGAGGGAGGGCTTCAGGTATTTGGATAATTGGAGCGCATTCTGGGGAAGGTGGGACCTGTACAAGCAGGACAGGTTGCATCTGAACCACAGGGGCACCAATATCCTGGGGGGGAGGTTTTCTAGTACTCTTCGGGAGGGTTTAAACTAATTTGGCAGGGGAATGGGAACCGGATCTGTAGTCCAGCAACTAAGGTAGACGATAGTCAGGACGCCAAAGCACGTAGTGATGCAGTGGGGAAGGTAACAATGACAAAGGAGAGTACTTGCAGGCAAGGAGATGGGTTGAAGTGTGTATACTTTAATGCAAGAAGCATCAGGAATAAGGTGGGTGAACTTAAGGCATGGATCTGTACTTGGGACTACGATGTGGTGGCCATCACGGAAACTTGGATAGAAGAGGGGCAGAAATGGTTGTTGGAGGTCCCTGGTTATAGATGTTTCAACAAGATTAGGGAGGATGGTAAAAGAGGTGGGGGGGTGCATTGTTAATTAGAGATAGTATAACAGCTGCAGAAAGGCAGTTCGAGGGGGATCTGCCTACTGAGGTAATATGGGTTGAAGTTAGAAATAGGAAAGGAGCAGTCACCTTGTTGGGAGTTTTCTATAGGCCCCCCAATAGCAGCAGAGATGTGGAGCAACAGATTGGGAAACAGATTTTGGAAAGGTGCAGAAGTCACAGGGTAGTAGTCATGGGCGACTTCAACTTCCCAAACATTGAGTGGAAACTCTTTAGATCAAATAGTTTGGATGGGGTAGTGTTTGTGCAGTGTGTCCAGGAAGCTTTTCTAACACAGTATGTAGATTGCCCGACCAGAGGGGAGGCTATATTGGATTTAGTACTTGGTAATGAACCAGGGCAGGTGATAGATTTGTTAGTGGGGGAGCATTTTGGAGGTAGTGACCACAATTCTGTGACTTTCACTTTAGTAATGGAGAGGGATAGGTGCGAGCAACAGGGCAAGGTTTATAATTGGGGGAATGCAATGCTGTCAGACAAGAATTGAAGTGCAGAAGTTGGGAACATAGGCTGTCAGGGAAGGACACAAGTGAAATGTGGAACTTGTTCAAGGAACAGGTACTGCGTGTCTTTGATATGTATGTCCCTGTCAGGCAGGGAAGAGATGGTCGAGTGAGGGAACCATGGTTGACAAGAGAGGTTGAATGTCTTGTTAAGAGGAAGAAGGAGACTTATGTAAGGCTGAAGAAACAAGGTTCAGACAGGGCGCTGGAGGGATACAAGATAGCCAGGAGGGAACTGAAGAAAGGGATTAGGAGAGCTAAGAGAGGGCATGAAAAATCTTTGGCGGGTAGGATCAAGGAAAACCCCAAGGCCTTTTACACATATGTGAGAAATATGAGAATGACTAGAGCGAGGGTAGGTCCGATTAAGGACAGTAGCGGGAGATTGTGTATTGAGTCTGAAGAGATAGGAGAGGTCTTGAACAAGTATTTTTCTTCAGTATTTACAAACGAGAGGGGCCATATTGTTGGAGAGGACAGCGTGAAGCAGACTGATAAGCTTGAGGCGATACTTGTCAGGAAGGAAGATGTGTTGCGCGTTTTGAAAAACTTGAGGATAGACAAGTCCCCGGGCCTGACGGGATATATCCAAGGATTCTATGGGAAGCAAGAAATGAAATTGCAGAGCCTTTGGCAATGATCTTTTCGTTCTCGCTGTCAACAGGGGTGGTACCAGAGGATTGGAGAGTGGCGAATGTCGTGCCCCTGTTCAAAAAAGGGAATAGGGATAACCCTGGGAATTACAGGCCAGTTAGTCTTACTTCGGTGGTAGGCAAAGTAATGGAAAGGGTACTGAGGGATAGGATTTCTGAGCATCTGGAAAGGCATTGCTTGATTAGGGATAGTCAGCACGGATTTGTGAGGGGTAGGTCTTGCCTTACAAGTCTTATTGAATTCTTTGAGGAGGTGACCAAGCATGTGGATGAAGGTAAAGCAGTGGATGTAGTGTACATGGATTTTAGTAAGGCATTTGATAATGTTCCCCATGGTAGGCTTATGCAGAAAGTAAGGAGGCATGGGATAGTGGGAAATTTGGCCAGTTGGATAACAAACTGGCTAACCGATAGAAGACAGAGAGTGGTGGTGGATGGCAAATATTCAGCCTGGAGCCCAGTTATCAGTGGCGTACCGCAGGGATCAGTTCTGGGTCCTCTGCGGTTTGTGATTTTTATTAACGACTTGGATGAGGGAGTTGAAGGGTGGGTCAGTAAATTTGCAGATGATACGAAGATTGGTGGAGTTGTGGGTAGTGAGGAGGGCTGTTGTCGGCTTCAAAGAGACATAGATAGAATGCAGAGCTGGGCTGAGAAGTGGCAGATGGAGTTTAACCCTGACAAGTGTGAGGTTGTCCATTTTGGAAGGACAAATCTGAATGCGGAATACAGGGTTAATGGTAGGGTTCTTGGCAATGTGGAGGAGCAGAGAGATCTTGGGGTCTATGTTCATAGTTCTTTGAAAGTTGCCACTCAAGTGGATAGAGCTGTGAAGAAGGCCTATGGTGTGCTAGCGTTCATTAGCAGAGGGATTGAATTTAAGAGCCGTGAGGTGATGATGCAGCTGTACAAAACCTTGGCCAGGCCACATTTGGAGTACTGTGTGCAGTTCTGGTCACCTCATTTTAGGAAGGATGTGGAAGCTTTGGAAAAGGTGCAAAGGAGATTACCAGGATGTTGCCTGGAATGGAGAGTAGGTCATACGAGGAAAGGTTGAGGGTGCTAGGCCTTTTCTCATTAGAACGGAGAAGGATGAGGGGCGACTTGATAGAGGTTTATAAGATGATCAGGGGAATAGATAGAGTAGACAGTCAGAGACTTTTTCCCCGGGTGGAACACACCATTACAAGGGGACATAAATTTAAGATAAATTGCTTGATCACTGGGCGGGCTCTAGGTAACCGTTGGCCTGCCTTTGTTTTAGTCTCCACTGGCGCCGGGGAGTCTGCCCTGGTACCGATTGCTTAAATGTTTCTCTTTTGTCCCCGGAGATAGCTCATTGCTAATGGCTTGTAGTATCGGTTTTGTCTGGGAGCTGCAAACTCCAATCCAGAGGCAAACCTTGCACCTGCTTGTTTTCTTAGCACCTTCCAATTTTCCCTTTACTCTTTGCAAGTGTCCATTTTGAAATCGGGACGTGGCCACCCCAGGTGGCTACACTCTGCAACCTTTATCTCCTTCCTGTAATATGGAGCCCTGTACTTCACACACTAGGGACTGCAATAGTTCAAGCCATCAATTCATCATCACCGTCTCGGGGGCGGGTTAGAAATGGGCAATAAATGCTGGCCTTAACAGTAATGCTCACATGCCATGAGAAGATAAAACAAATTAGTTTAACTTGGCCTTATAGAGATACTGATCATTACCTCTTAGCTTTTACATATCTATACCATTTGAGATCAAAACAAGAATTCCATTTGCATCTTTTAAACAACTTTATCAACCCAAGGTGCCCCTTCAAGGTCCTGGCAGCCATTATCCCAAGTCTGCTCTTCCACTTCATTGAGCTTACATCTACTCAGGGTACAATTACAGTTTTTTAACTAAAATGTATCAAAAAATGTTTGGCAACATTAAATTCCATCTGCCACTTTGTAACCCATTGCATTTTGTCGAAATCTCTGATCGGTTTCATTTTTTATAAAAATAACTGTTGGGGTATTGTTGTAAAGCCTTTTGTCTGTGCTGTGTCCCCATTTTTATCCCCGTCCTGCTGGCTGCTTTGATCTAACATCTTCTGTTTAGCTGCTACAATATTACTGCGCCATTTGGAGTTTCTGTTACACTACAGATTTTAGGCAGAGATGGAACACCCCTGTCCTGTTGGGCCAGACTATGATGTCCCCCTCTTGTTTTGTGTGCACGCTCGCCACCGGCTCCTAATACATCAACTGCGTCCAAGGCGCAAACTTCAGCCCAATCCCAAATTTTTCCAACCCACAATCAGATAACTCCAGCCTACCCGATCAATCACCTTCTCTGCATCTAATGCCACCACCACCTCCAACTGTCTTCCCTCTGTGGAGAAAGCACCATATTCAGCAACCATCTCACATTCGATGATAAATGTCCCCCCTTAATGAGCCCTGACTGATCGTCCCCAGAAGGCACACTTCCAACCTTAAAGCCAGCACCGTTGCCAATATCTTGTTGTCCACATTCGGCAGAGATATGGGTCTGTACGACCCACACTCCACTGGGTCCTTATCATCATTAAGCAGCAACGAGATGAAGGCCTGTCCCATCGTTTTCGGCAAGGCAAGACTCGCCTGACCATCACGTCGTTGAACATTTCCACCAGCAACGGCACCAGTTTGTCCTTAAATTGCTTGAAAAATTCAACCAGAAACCCCTCCTTCCCGATTGCCGTCTTCACTTCCTCTACCACCACCTGCTCTTCCAGCCCCACCTTGACCTTCACCTAACCTCGGGTACTCCAACTCCCATCTCCCCAAAAACTCTCTCATCTCCCGCTCATCCTCAGGTGGCTCCGACTTATACAAGTCCCTATAAAACTCCTCAAGCACCTTGTTAATCTGCTCCGGGGCCACCACCAACATCCCCGCCCTACCCGGAACCCAACTATCTCCCTCGTCGCAGCCTGCTTACGAAGCTGACCTACAAAAATAGGACCTGCTTTCTCCCTGTATTCATCGACAGCTCCCCCACCCTTTTCAGCTGACCCATCACTTTCCCCATGGACAGCAGGTTGAACCTCGCCCGCAACGCCTTCCTCTTTGCCAGGAGCCCCCGAGTCGGGCATACCTCCCATCCACCTCCAAAACCTCTTCTATCAACCGTTGCCATGCGCATTGTACTTTCAATACATCTAATGTAACTAACCATTTAAGATTGTGCAGTTATTAAAATTCATTTTCTTTGGCTTTTGTTTCGTATAATTCTTTTCATTTAAACTTTGAACGTTGTGGCTTAATTACTTTAGTAAATAGCTTGGTCTTTAGAGTCTTTAAAAATAAGCATACATGTTACTGACATCGACAGTGATCATAACAGATAAATAAGAGATAGTACATTTTGGAAGAATGGGAAGATATCTTATTGTTTGGAGGGTACAAATCTAGCTGAGGATGGAGAAACAAGTAAATCACAGAACACAAATACATCAGTTTAGCAAGGTCTTTTTATTTAAAAAAATGTAAACCAAGCATTAGGCTTTAGTCCTAGAGAGATAGAGTTGCAGAGAGGATTTACAAGGTTATCCCAAAATGTATTATTAGAAAAAGCCAAAAAGCCTGGGTTGTCTTTCTCTTGAAAAAGAAAGGCTGAGAGGTGTTCCCAAGTGGGAATTCAGAAGAAATGCCGTCACCAAAGTGTGATAAGAGTATGGAATTCATTGCCAGAGGGAGTGGCTGAAGCAACTAGAACACTTGCATTTTAAGAGAAGATAGACAAGTTTATATGAGAGAAAGGAATTAAGGGTTTGGATGAAAGATTTGATGAGCAAAGAGGAGACTCAAATGCAACACTAATATCGGCATTGGCTAGTTGAACCAATTTGTGTGCCATATACCCTATGTAGTCTTATGTAATGAACAGAAGCTTCATAACTGAATTTAGCAGGACTCAACTAGCCACCTCTACCCATTCGTCTTTTTATAAAAACAAGGTTGTACTCAATTATCATCTGATTTTTCCAATCTAGTTTCAATTCTGTTTTCTATCCTGTCCCAATTCCATACACATTAATATTCTCTCATCACCCATGTACTATGCCTTCGCAAAGGATTACCAACTAAGCACTACACAGTGCTTTCTTCAGAGCCACCCAAAGCACTTTACAACCAACAAAGTACTTTTGAACTGATTTAATGAAGTAATCCATTCCAATGGATTATTAACTTTGAAATCAAATTATAACTACATTCCCAACCATACGAATCAAGCAATAACTGTTGTAATGTATGAATTGCAGTAGCCAATTTGTGCATACACAACGCCTGCAAACAGTAACATTATAATGTTTTGTGAGTGTGTGTGTTATATTGATCAAGGAATAACATTGGCCAGATCATTGGTCATAACTCCCGTTTTTTTTCTTCAAATAATCGCATGGAATCTTTCCATCCACTATAGAGGAAGATGTGCTTCGGATTAATGTCTCATCCAAAGGTGGCACATCCGACAGTGCAGAAATCCCATCAGTACTGTGTGCCACTCAGCAGCATACTTAAATTTTTGTTTTCAGGTCCTGAAGTGGGACTCGAACCCAGAACATTGTGAGTTACAGGCAAGAGTGCTACCAACTGAACCACAGCTGGCACTAGCCCCCTGGCACACTGGAACAATCTCGATGAACTCTATACTGCATTTCTGCCACCTCTATTACTTCCTTCAATAATTCTATAGTTTTTATCAGGCATGATCGCAAATTTTGAAACCTGTCCTAACTGTGTATGAATTTAATCCTCAATTAAAAACATACAAGTGCTCGATAAAGCCTTGAAATACAATTTCTTGAGCCTCTGCAGTTTCTCCCTTAGTTCTTTACAGTTCCTAAGATAAATGGTGCTTTGTCTTACTTCAAAAATCTTTTTTAAATTTCCTTTTATCCGTCAAAATGTGGCATCATCTCACTAAACTACTTCAGGATTCATTTCTGCTCCGATATTTTGAATGATGATGGATATGATGTAGTTAAAGAAAATCTCTTACCTCTTATTTATCAAACTACAAATAGCCGATGCTCTCCTCTCAGGGCGGTTCCATCACAATTTAACGATCATTGATTTACTGATATTTTAATAAATATTTGACTGTTCATTTGTCATTTTGAAATGTTATTTTCTTATCCTGATCTCAACTTTCTACAGCCCACTGAACGACTCTTACTTTTGCATACTCTCCTTTCGATATCAATCATTCCAATAGCCCTCACGCCCTCCTTTATAAATGTCTAATGCTCTAGCTACATTTTTTATCATCCACTCAATAATAGTATTGTATTATTAATGAACTCATGTGATGTTTATCAGAACGATGCGAGGTAAATATTGCTTTTGCTCGATGTAACAGCCTCCCCGAACAGGCGCCGGAATGTGGCGACTAGGGGCTTTTCACAGTAACTACATTGATGTCTACTCGTGACAATAAGGGATTTTCATTTTCATTCATGATGCTGATTGACTTATTTCTGCCCACTCTCATTTTTTGGATCGAGATTCAGATTAAGGGAAGCATATAATTTTATTGCAAGAATTATTTTAAACCACTGATGAAACAAGGTGCAAAACTGATGTTATTACTGGAGGGCCAGATTCACCAGCTGTTTGGTGGGTTGGCATCCTCCCATCTGTGAGAAATGATGGGAATATTGAATCAGAACTATGGTGAGGTCAGATGAGGTAATCTGCACTTCTTTTGATGGCAGAGAAACTTTATGGTAGAAAGGCAATGTCTGCAACAAGTGTCGTGCGTGAAGTTGTCTCTTGCCAATGGTGCAAAGTGATCTCTTCGGGCGCCTTGTTTGCAGTGCTGGCATCTGCTGTGGAGCTTCTGAAACCACATGTCTCCATGGTGGCAAACACCTGGCCACCGCTGATGTTGCCATTTGCATTGATCATCAGCTAGTTTCCCTACTTGTGATTGATGTTGAGAGTTTTCTAATCTTTTCTGACAGTACCTTTGAATCAGAGCTTTGGACGACCTGCTGGTCTCGTGGCATGGGTTTACCTCCCCATGATGTAGTCATTCCATTTTGTGCTCATGACCAAGCCAGCTGTAAGTCACCATTATACATGCCAACATCATTGTTTTGTGGGCCCATTCTGTTTATCTGCACTTACAGCCAGAAATGGACGCAATCACTTGAGCACTGTGTCCCACCTACACACTCATCCCCTCCCCTGCCCAATTCCGCTTCCTCTGAGGCTTGTGGCAAATGTAGCACTCCTCTCCATTGCCATATTCCACACCAAAGGCAGAACTTGCATTCTCTGTGTATGTAAGCATGGATTATTTCCTTCATGGGATCCCCACCTACAGCATGCAAGTGTATATCTCTGCAGATCATTAGTGCTCAAAACAGTGTGGAGAGTAGAAACCAATTCAATGTATTTGCTGTTAGACTTGGGCTATAATGCATGGGTTGAGGTATAGTGCATGGGTTGGGGATGAAATACAGGAGGGTGCAATTTACGTAGCAAAAGAAGGAATAGTGTGCATGTTGTGGGGAGAAGTGTGGCAATGCATAGCAAGAGGAAAGAGGGACCCGCTAGCATGGATAAGGGAGAGTAGCAGAATATGATGCAATAGTAGTTAGTTCGATCCCAGGCTGGATGCTGAAGTATGAAACTAGATGCTAATCCTTTTCTTTATAATAGGTTTAGTTGACTTCCGGTGTGGGCTATGAAGGAGTAGGTCGCACATTTGGTGGCTCCCACTCGGGTCTGACCTTTGGACCGTTTCCCCCGATTTTTTTTTACCGGACTTGTTCTGGAAAATTGATGGTCGAGGCAATTGTTGATTGGATTCCCACATTGGTGCATGGGGAGGTAGACTAGAAGTGCTCGCAAAGGGAGAAACAGACAAACAGAGAAGGCTTGGGCTGAAACTGCAGCGGGAGAAAGCATGGTGGATGACCGTGGTTTGTCGACCCAGCGGTCAACGGAGCAGCTGATGCAATTTATCCTGGAGGGCTTCGCCAAGCAGAAGCAGGAATGCTTGGACCCAATTAAAGAATCAATTGCCCGGCTGGAGCTCAGATTGGACACCCATGATCGGGCGATCTAGAAAGTAGAGAAGTCGTTGTTTGAGCAGGAGGAACATCAAACTGCTGTTTTTGGAGGTGGAGGTGGTGATGCTGAGAGACCAGCAAAAAGGCTCCTGGAGAAGGTGGAGGACCTACAGAATAGTTCCCACTGGCAGAACCTGAGAATCGTTGGGCTCCCGGAGGGGTCCGAAGGAGCGGACGCTGGGGCATTCATAGCGGGCATGTTTGAGAAGCTTCTGGGGGATGGGACGTTCTCCCGACCCTTGGAGGTGGACAAAAAGGTGTGCAGGCGGTTGAGGAAATGTATCCAGAACTACTGGAAGTCAACGACACGGGGGAAATTTCGGCAGTGATGGTTAGAGGGGATCTGATCTTGATACGGGCCCATAGGGAGAAGGTAGACAGGGCAGAGATGGACCAACTGGTAAATGAGATATTACAGGTCGACAGGAGGTATGCGGAGACCCCAGAGACGGTACTTTTAAGGGAATGGCGGAGGCTACTGGCGGAGTTTGGCTTGTTAACTACAGGAAGGGCGGTAGAGCAGCTGAGAAAGGCGAGGGGGGCGATTTATGAGCATGGAGATAAGGCCAGCAGAATTCTTGCACAGCAGCTTAGAAAGAGGAAGGCAGCCAGGGAAATGGGGAAAGTAAAGGATGGGGACGGGAATCTGGTTGGAGACTCTGCAGGGGTGAATAAGGCGTTTAAGGAGTTTTACAGTAGGCTGTACGGGACGGAACCCCCAACGGGGCTGGAGGAGATGAGGCACTTCCTAGGGAGGCTGAATTTCCCGAAGGTGGACGGGGGAGCTGGTAGAAGGGCTGAGGCCTTGATCGGGTCGGAAGAGATAACGGAAGGTCTGAAGGCCATGCAGTCGGGTAGAGCCACGGGGCCGGATGGGTACCCAGTGGAGTTCTATAAAAGTTTTCTGGGGCCGCTGTTGATGAGGACATTCAATGAAGCAAGGGAGCGTGGGGTGCTTCCTCCGACGATGTCACAGGCCATGATTTCATTGATTCTGAAGCGGGACAAGAACCCGGAGCTGTGTGGGTCCTACATGCCGATATCCCTATTGAATGTCAACGCCAAACTGCTGGCCAAAATCTTGTCCTCTCGGATTGAGGATTGTGTTCCGGACATTATTGGGGAGGACCAGACGGGGTTTGTTAAGAGAAGGCAGTTGGTGGCCAATGTAAGAAGGTTGCTAAATGTGATCATGATGCCGCCGGAAGGTAGGGAGGTGGAAGTGGTGGTCGCAATGGATGCAGAGAAGGCTTTTGATCGAGTCGAATGGGAATATCTGTGGGAGGTACTGGGACGGTTCGGATTTGGGCGGGGCTTTATTGACTGGGTCAGGTTGCTGTATCAGGCTCCTGTGGTGAGCGTACGGATGAATAGGACAACATTAGACTATTTTAGGCTGCAACGGGGGACGAGACAGGGCTGCCCCCTCTCCCCATTGTTGTTCGCGTTGGCCATAGAGCCGTTGGCAATTGCACTGAGAGCCTTAAGGGGCTGGTCCGGGGGCGAGTGGAACACAGAGACTCGTTTTACGCAGACGATCTGCTCCTGTCTGTATTGGACCCATTAGAGGGGATGGAAGCAATTATGAGGATTCTGGGGGAATTTGGCCAGTTTTTGGGGTATGAACTAAATATGGGGAAAAGTGAGATGTTTACAGTCCAGGCAAGGGGGCAGGAGAGGCGATTGGGGGAGCTGCTGTTTAGAGTGGAAGCTTTCGGTACCTAGACATCCAGGTGGCGCGGGAATGGGAACGGCTGCACAAGCTAAATCTGGCCTGACTAGTAGACCAAATGAAGGACGATTTTCGGAGGTGGGACGCGCTCCCATTGTTACTAGCTGGGAGGGTGTAAACAGTGAAAATGACGGTCCTCCCAAGATTCCTGTTTGTATTTCATTATCTCCCCATCTTTATTCCGCAGTCCTTTTTTAAACAGGTCAACAAGGTAATCACTGGCTTTGTATGGGCGGGCAAGACACTGCGAGTAAAAAAGGGGATGATTGAGCGGAGCCGGGGAGAGGGCGGGCTGGCGCTGCCAAACTTCAGTAACTACTATTGGGCGGCGAATATAGCCATGATCAGGAAGTGGGTGGTGGGAGGGGGGGTCGGTGTGGGATCGTGTGGAGGCGGCTTCATGTAAGGGCACCAGCCCTGTGGTGGTGGCGGGTCTGGGGGCAATGGAGGATGCATGTGGGAGCATTGGTGTAATCTCCAATCTGTAATAATCACCGCTTTGCCCCAGGAAGGATGGATGGAGGGTTTCAGAGATGACAGAGAGCAGGGATTGAGAGGATGGCGGAAATGTTTATAGAGGGGAGCTTTCCTAGCCTAAGGGAGCTTGAGGAGAAATTTGGATTGGCGAGGGGAAACAAATTTAGGTACCTGCTGGTACGAGACCTCCTACGCAGGCAGGTTTCAACCTTCCCGCTCCTACCACCAAGGAGGATACAGGATAGGGTAGTTTCCAGAGTGTGGGTGGGAGAAGGAAGGGTCTCTGGGGTCAGAGGGACGCAGACAGAGGAGCTGAAGCGCAAGTGGGATGAGGAGTTGGGAGGAGAAATTGAGGATGGTCTCTGGGCAGACGCGTTGAGTAGAGTCAACGTGTCCGCAACATGTGCCAGGCTCAGCCTGATACAATTTAAGGTCTTTCACCGGGCTCACATGACAGTGGCCCGGATGAGCAGATACTTTGGGCTGGAAGACAGGTGCGCAAGGTGTGCGGGAGGGTCAGCGAACCATGTCCACATGTTCTGGACATGCCCGAAGTTAGGGGATTCTGGCAAGGGTTTGCAGATGTCAGGCCGACGGTGTTAAAAACAAGGGTGGCAATGAGTCCAGAAGTGGCGATTTCTGGAGTATCGGAAGATCTGGGAATCCAGGAGGAGAAAGAGGCAGACGTTCTGGCTTTTGCTTCCCTGGTAGCCCGGAGACGGATATTATTAGCTTGGAGTGACTCAAAACCCCCTAAGTCGGAGACCTAGCTATCTGACATGATGCTAGCTTTCTGTGCTTGGAAAAAATCAAGTTAGCCTTGAGAGGGTCAATGTTGGGGTTCACTCGGAGGTGGCAGCCGTTTGTCGACTTATTTGCGGCAAATTAATCGTCAGCAGGGGGGGGGGGGTTAGCTTAGTTTAGAGTAGGGGGTTAGTAAAGGTGGGACCTGTAAGGGAGGAAGGCGGCTTTTGCACTATGTTTATAAATTCATGTACATTGTTTACTTTGTTGTTGTAAAACCATAAATACCTCAATAAAATGTTTATTTAAAAAAATATAATAGCTTTAGTTACAGGGTGCAGTATTACATCTGTCTGTCTCCTATTGCCTGATGAGTGAAAGACCCCCAAAAAATAGACAAAATGTCTCTTCTTTCATAAATGCTAAGATATCCAAAAGTATCTTTAAGTTTTAAGTTTTTTCTGAATCCACAGGATGTGGGTGTTGTTGGCTTGGCCAGCATCTGTTTCCCGTCTCCAATTGCCCTTGAGGAAGCAATAGTGAGCAACCTTCTTGAACCCTATAGACCATGTGGTGAAGGTACATCCAAAATTCTGTCACGTTGTGGGTTCCAGGACTTTGACCCAGTGACAATGAAGAAATGGTGTTATAATTCCAAGTTAGAATGTCGTTGGTATGGGTGGGAACTTGCAAGTGACGATGTTCCCATGTGACTGCTATCCATGCTCGTTGAGGTCACTGGTTTTGAAAGGTGTTGTTGAAGGAGCCTTGGTGAGTTGCTGCAGTACATTTTGTAGATAGTATATACTCTGCTGCCACTTTGACAGGTGATGGAGGAAGTAAATATTTAAGGTGGTGGATGCAGTACCAGTGAAGCAAGCTGTTTTGTTCTGGATGGTATCAAGCTTTTTGAGAGTTGTTGGAGCTACACTCATCCAGGCAAGTGGAAAGTATACCATTATATTACTAACTTGTGCCTTGGTGGACAGGATTTAATGAATAGAGAGTTGAGTTATTCGCAGCAGAATTCACAGCCTCTAACTTCTTGTCGCTACAGTATTCATAAAACTGGTTCATTTTCTAGTCGGTGCGAATCAGGGATTCAGTGATGGTAATGCCATTGAATGTCAAAGTGAGATGGTTAGATTCTCTCTTTCTGGAGATGGTCATTGCCTTATATGACACCGTGGAGGCGTGGTCTCCTTGCATCCAACTTGAAGCGCTGGACGGTAGCCAATGTAGTGGCAGAGCAGTCCTCCTGTGACTCAGCAGTGTGCTGGATTGTTCAAGTGAGACATGAGTGAATGTTCTCATTTACCAGTTTGTCAGCATTCTGTTAGTTTTTATTTTAGCAGTTTTACATCTCATAATGGTGAAGTGGTTAAATTAGGAAATGTAAAGACATAGAAAACAAAAACAGCTTATGCAACCTTTTCCCGTGGGGGTCAGGGGGGGGTCTACATTTCAATTCCTTTCTCACTCAAGGTGCTGAAGATAACATTTCAGCAAGACTAGCCTCACACTCACACACACTCACTCACACACACACACACTCACACACACACACACACCCCTCATTAAATCTGACACGCATTCCTCCCACACACACCCATCCTCCTTTACTCAGAGACTCACCCCTCCCTCTCACGCACATTCACTCCTCACACTCAGCCCTCCCTGCCTCACACACTCATTCCTCCCTCACACACATTCACCCCTCCTTCACACACGCACACCCCTCCCTCCTTCACACACACACGCACAAAACCCCCACACACAGATGTCTCCCTCTCTCACACACACTCCTCCCTCACAGGCCTCTCCCTCTCTCACATTCACCCCTCACACACTCAACCCTTCCCTTCACACATACCTGCCCCTCGTCACCCCGCCTGCTCCCCACCCACCCCCATACCCCTCCCTACCCCCCCCCATACCCCTCCCCACCCATCCCCCATACCCTTCCCCGTCTTTCTCTCACACCCCTCCTACTCTCATATACGCACTCAGCCCCTCCTCCCTCTCACACACAGGTCAGGGGATGGAGGACGGGGGGAAGGTATGGCAGGGAGGAGGAGGTAAAGGCCTGGGGGAAACCATGGTTCTATGCTCCCCACAGTGTATCTCTCTCTCTACACATATTTTCAACAGCTGGAAATGTATTCTGTTCCTTCAATCACAGACTGTTTCTCTCCCATGTTTTCTGCAGATAGGGTCACAAGTGCAGTCCCTTGCAGAAATCTTCTATTTCACTGATTGGTCTTACTGCCATTTTGATCAGTGGCTCCTGGTGCAACATGGAGGAGCTTCACAGGCCACAATGCAGCCCACAGGCCAATAGTTGGAAAAGCATGAGCTTGTGTTTTTTGTAGAATCACTTCATATAATATTATCCCTACAGTGCAGAAGGATGCCCATCGAGTCTGAAAGAGCACCATACTTAGGCCCACTCCCCATCCTAGCCCCATAACCCTGGTGCGAGGGTCAAAGATCGTCTCGGGGTGGTTACAGGACGTTCTGGAGGGGTAGGGTGAACAGCCAGTGTCCATGGTATGCATTGGTATAAACAACATAGGCTAAAAAAAATGTGATGAGGTCCTAATACTAGAATTATAGGAGTTACGAAGAAAATTGAGAAACATGACCTCAAAGGTGGAGATTTTAGGATTATTACCAGTGCCATGTGTTGGTCAGAGTAGAAATAGCAGGATATATTAGATGAATTCATGACTGAAGAGATGGTGTGAGGGGGAAGGTTTTCTGAGGCATTGAGATCAGTTCTGGGGAGGTGGGACCAGTGAAAATTGGACAGGTTACACCTGAACTGGACCGGGACTGATGTCCTGGGGTGAGAATTTGCTAGAGTGGCTGGGGAGGCTTTAAACTAAAAGGGCAAGGGGATGGGAACCTAAGCAAGGAGCCTTTTAAATTAAAGTTAGAAGATGCTTGATATTAGATTATACAGAATTATCTTTGGCTCTTCTTTCCTGGTCCTCGTTATTACCAATTATAGCCCTTGCAGATTATAAACTACAAAAAGCATTTTCAAGCTATAAGTGTTAAAACTAGTAAAGAATACCAAGTTTGCCCAGAGGAGAGGAAATCAAGGTCAAAAACAGAAAGGGGAATAAAAAAAAGTGATAGGCAAAGAAACCAAGGGCCAGATTGAAACAGTGCCACAGTGGATAAATATTGGGAGCAGGACAATAGTGTTAAAAAGAGAAGCCTAAAAGCTTTATGCCTTAACGCGCGGAGCATTCATAATACAATGGATTAACTAATCGCACAAATAGGTATATAATCGGAGTTATGGAGGTATGGCTGCAGGATGACCAGGGATGGGAACTGAATGTCCAGGGGTATTCAGTACTTAGGAAGGGCAGAAATAAAGTAAATCATGGTGGAGTTGCATTGCTGGTTAAAGAGGAGATTAACGCAATAGTTAGGAAGGATTTTAGCTTCGACAATGTGGAATCCGTATGGGTCGGGCTGAGAAACACCAAGAGGCGAAAAACATTATATACACCCAAACTGTAGTGGTGATGTTAGGAATGACATTAAACAGGATATTGGAGATACATAGATAAATCTGTGATGGGTGATTTCAATTTGCATATAGATTGGGCAAATCAAATTAATCACAATATCGTTGAGAAGGAATTCCTGGAGTTTATATGGTATGGTTTTCTGGACCAATGCGTTGAGGAACCAACTGGAGAACAGGCCATCCTAGACTGGGTACTGTGTAATGAAAATTGAGTCATTGGCAATCTAGTTGTGCGAGATCCCTTGGGGATGAGCGACCATAATATGATAGAATGTTTCATCAAGATGAAGAGTGAAGGAGTTGATTCTGAGATGAGGGTCCTGAATCTTAATAAAGAAAACTGCGATGGTATGAGCCGCAGTTGGCTATGATCAATTGGGAAGCGTTACTTAAAGGGATGACTGTGGATAGGCAATGGCAAACATTGGAGGAGTGCTTGGGGGAACTGCAACAATTAGGGGCAGCAGGGTAGCATGGTGGTTAGCATAAATGCTTCACAGCTCCAGGGTCCCAGGTTCGATTCCCGGCTGGGTCACTGTCTGTGTGGAGTCTGCACGTCCTCCCCCTGTGTGCGTGGGTTTCCTCCGGGTGCTCCGGTTTCCTCCCATAGTCCAAAGATGTGCGGGTTAGGTGGATTGGCCATGCTAAATTGCCCGTAGTGTCCTAATAAAAGTAAGGTTAAGGGGGGGTTGTTGGGTGATCATGGCTCGGCACAACACTGAGGGCCGAAGGGCCTGTTCTGTGCTGTACTGTTCTATGTTCTAATTGTTTATTGTTATTGGCACAAAAGAAAAATGAGAAAAGTGGTCAACCCATGGCTTGAAGTAAATTAGATAAAGTATTTGCCCCAAGGAAAAGGCATACAAATTGGCCAAGAAAACCAACAGGTCGGAGGATTGGGAGCAGTTTAGAATTCAATAAAGGAGGACCAAAAGCTTGATTAAGAAGAGAAAAATAGAGTATGAGAGTAAGCTTGCAGGGAACACCTAACTGTAAATGTTTCTATAGGTACTTGAAGAAAAAAGATTGGTGAAGACAAACGTCCCTTATAGTCAGAAACGGGAATTTATAATAGGGGACAAAGAAATGGCTGAGCAACTAAGTACGTACTTTGGTTCTGTCTTCACAAATGAGGACACAAATAAAATGCCAGAAATGTTGGGGTTTGGTGAGAAGGAGGAACTGAAGGAGATCAATATTAATAGAGAAATAGTGTTGGGGAAATTGATGAGATTGAAGGCTGATGAACCCCCAGGGCCTGATGATCTACATTCCAGAATACTTAAGGAAGTGGTTCTAGAAATGATGGATGTATTTGTGGTCATCTTCCAAGATTCTATTCACTCTGGAACAGTTCCTACTGATCGGAGAGTAGCTAATCTAACTCCCACTATTTAAAAAGGGAGGTCGGGAAGAAACAAGGAATTATACACCAGTAAGCCTGACTTTGGTAATGGGGAAGATTGTAGAATCCATTATCAAAGAGTTTATGGTAGAGCAGTTTGAAAATAATGGCAGGATCGGACAGAGTTAGCATGGATTTATGAAGTGGAAATCATGCTTGACAAACCTACTGGAATTCTTCGAGGAGACTAGTAGAGGTAATGAGGTGGAGTCAGTGATGTGGCTTATTTGGACTTTCAGAAGGCTTTCAACAAACTCCCATGTAAGAGATTGACTGTAAAATGAAAGCACATGGGATTAGGGGTAGTGTATTAAGATGGATAGAAAATTGGTTGACAGACAGGAAACAAAGAGTAGGAATTAATTAACTGGTCTTTTTCCAAATAGCAGGTCGTGACTAGTGGGGTACAAAGGGGGATCGGTGCTTCACAAATATATTAATGATTTAGATGAGGGAACAAAATGTAATCTCTGCAAATTTGCAGATGACACAAAGTTGGGTGGGAGGGTGAGCTGTGAGGAGGATGCACAGATCCTTCAGGATGATTTGGACAAGTTGAGTGAGTTGGCAAATGAATGACCGATGCGGTATAATTTGCATAAATGCAAGGTTATCCACTTTGGTAGCACAAACAGGAAGGCAGACTATTATCTGAATGACCATAAATTAGGAGTGGGACATGTGCAACAAGACCTGGGTGTCCTCGTACACCAGTCACTGAAGGTAAGTGTGCAGGTGCAGCAGATGGTAAAGAAGGCAAATCGTGTGTTGGCCTTCATTTTAAGAGGATTCGAGTACAGGAGCAGGATGTCTTGGTGCAATCATACAAAGCATTGGTGAGGCCACATCTGCAATACTGTGTGTAATTTTGGTCTCCGTACCTGAGGAAGGATGTTCTTGCTCTCGAGTGAGTGCAGCGATAGTTTACCAGACTGATTCCTGGGATGGCGGGACCGACATAGGAGGAGAGCTTGAGTCGATTAGGATTGTATTCACTAGCGCTCAGAAGAATGTGAGGAAACTCATGGAAACCCATAAAACTCTAAGAAGACCAGACAGGGTAGATGCAAGATTGGGGAATCTGGGGACCCCAGAACTAGGGGTCACAGCCTGAAGGTATGGAGTAGACCATTTAAGACTGAGATGAGGAGAACTTTCTTCAGCCAAAGAGTGATCGTCCTGTGGAATTCGCGACCTAGAAGGCAGTTGAGGCCAAAACATTGTATGTTTTCAAGAAGCAGTTAGATATAACATCCGTGGGAGTTTGCACATTCTTGCCATGCCTGCATGGGTCTCACCCCACAACCCAAACTGTGCAGGATAGGTGGATTGGCCACGCTAAATTACCCCTTAATTGGAAATTTTGCCCAAAAAAAAATGTTTTTAAGATATAGCACTTGGGTTGAAGGGGATCAAAGGATATATGGGGAAGCAGGGCTGTTGAGTTGGATGATCAGCAATGATCATAATGAATGGTGGAGCAGGCTCGAAGGGCCTAATGGCCTCCTTCTGCTCCTATTTTTTATGTTTTCATTCACGATTTGTTGTGGTAAAACTGTGAAGCTTTTATCTGATCCATTGGTTGTGGGATCACTTAACTCTGAATATTGCATGCTGTTTCCACGGTGCTATTGGTGGCCCAGGTTGACACCTAATTTTTAGGTGTTGCTCCTGGCATGCCTTCCTGAACTCTTCATTGAACCAAGTGTCATTGTTATTGTTCTTGGGACATCTGAGGACATCTGACATCTAACGGCATTACCCCAGAAACAATGGTGCAAAATATGTTCAATACATCTATTTTAGTTAATTGAGAAATAAATGTTCGCTGGGACACCGGGAGAAACACTGCTCTTTAAATCTTTAATGGCCATCTGACACGGAAGTCGGTTCTTGGTTGAACATTTCACCTGTAAGACAACACGACAGTGCTCCCTCAACCTTGATGATATGATCCAAGTTCTTCATTGGGGCTTCAACGCATGTTCTTCTGGCTCAAAGTTAAGAGCATGACCATGAGTCAAATAAGTCACGTTGAATTTGGGAACGACAACAGCTCAAATATAGGCCGTTTGGCTTGGTAGAGAGGATATTGGGTGCGATTCAACAGCCACGCTGCACTCAAAAAGCAGCTCGCCGTGGCGTAGCGTGGCTGTTGAAAGCTGGGAGATCTTGCTCCCAAGATCTACGCGGCTCACGATGCCTCGCGAGATTGAACACGATCTCGCGAGACGTTGCAATGTGAATCACACCCACAATGGGCTGGATCACTTTTTGGCAAATTTTGTCAGTAAGCCTCATTCTAAACTACTGATTCTCGAGGTACTTAAGGCTTTGGGATTCACGGGCACGGTAGCACAGTGGTTAGCATTGTCGCTTCAAAGCTCCATGGTCCTAGGTTCGATTCCCGGCCTGGGTCACTGTCTGTGTGGAGTCTGCACGTTCTCCTCGTGTCTGTGTGAGTTTCCTCCCACAGTCCAAAGTTAGGTGGATTGACCATGCTAAATTGCCTTTGGTGTCCAAAGGGGTTGCTGGGCTACGGGTATGGGGTGGAGTTGTGGGCTTAAGTGGGGTGCTCTTTCCAAGGGCCGATGCATGCTCGATGGGCCGAATGGCCTCCTGCACTGTAAATTCTATGTGTATGTCTATCCAACCCCTTTGCCGTAGAGACCTCAGGCTGTGGGGGGGGACTCGGGGGTTGTTTCGGGGGCCTCTTGAGATCAGGGCACCATTTAAAAATGGCATCCCGATCTCTCACTACAGTGGGGAGTTCCGGCGGGTTGAGCTCCCCAATGTGCTAAATGGGGCTATGTGTGGCCTCAGCCGCTCGAACCCCGTTAAGGCCCCTTATTCAAACCGAGTTGCCATGTGTTTCTCAACACTGCGACCTGCTAACATAGGCCAAACACACTCGCTAGGGGATTTTGATCCCTTTTGGGAGAATCGCGCCCGTTGTTTCTGAGAATAGGGAAATTTGGAATGCATTGTCTCTGAGCACTGTTCAGAGAGGGTAGTGAACTGAGACAGAAAAAGTGGCGTGATGGTGGACGTTAGATTGGGAAGCAATGATGGTTCAACGCCTAAATGTTACTATTTTCCTTTTTTTTTTGTAGTTTAAAAACTGTTATTGCTGAAGACTTAACTGCAAAAATTATTGGTAATGGAAAATTTGTAAATGTTTCTGAGGGGCACTCTGCTTTGATAAATGCATCACTTGCACTTTTTTTTCAAAAAACATACATCCCTACTGTTTAAGTTACAAATGACAGGCCATATTTAAATTATCATTCCAAGAGCTGTGTCCATAATTGGAAACTGTTACAAATTTTATGGATTTTCATTTTCCTGACCCTTCGGAAGTGGCCATTGATGTAAATGTCAACTTCTATTGCCATCCCTCATTGTCCTGTTGGTGGGTCGCCATTTTGAATCCCTGCAGTAAGTGTAGCAAAGATGCTTCTGCAATGCTGTTGGTGGAGATTTCCAGGATTTGGATCGAGCAATGAAGAAACGCTGATATAAGCCCAAGTCAAGACATGGATTTGATGGTGTTCCCATGCATCTGGCACTTTTATTGTTCTAGGTGGTGAAAGTCATTTTAGATGCTTCAGAAACCTTGGCGAGATGCTGCAGTACATCATGCAGATAGTGCACAATTAACCGTTATCCACCAGCAGTGGCATGTGTGAATACTTAGGTTTGTGAATGGAGTGCTGATCAAATCGGGCAGTTCGCCACCTGCCACAGGATTCCCAACTTCTAATCTTTTCTAACAGCCACAGCTTTAATGAAGCTGATCCAATTGCACTTCTAGTCAGTGGTAATCCCTGACACCCAGTGCCCCCCACCACCCGCAGTATTGGTGGGGTAGTGGACATATGTCAATGTGATGCTTTAGTGAGATGGTTAGCTTTCTTGATGGAAAGGGTCATTCCCTGGGACGTGCATGGGGCAAATATTGCACATCAGCCCAAATTTGGCTCTTGCCCATTTATTGCTGCATAGGGGCATGGAATGCATCATTTTTTTTTAAAATTTAGATTACCCAATTATTTTTTCCAATTAAGGGGCAATTTAGCGTGGCCAATCCACCTACTCTGCACATTTTTGGGTTGTGGGAGCGAAACCCACGCAGACACGGGGAGAATGTGCAAACTCCACACAGACAGTGACCCAGAGCCGGGATCGAACCTGGGACCTCAGCGCCGTGAGGCGGTTGTACTAACCACTAGGCCACCGTGCTGCCCATGGAATGCATCATTATCTGACAATTCATGAATAGAGCTAAATGCATTAACCAGCAAACAATTCCACTCCTGACCTCAAAGTAATAGGATGGCAATTGATGAACAGGTGAAGATAGTTAGGCCTTGAGTACTGCTTGGGAATCTCCTTTGATGATGTGGGCCTGAAGTGATTGGCCTCCAACAATCATAATTATCTTCCTTGGTGCGGGATATAATTCCATCCACAGGCAAGCTTTTGCTCTCACCTCTATTGTTTTCAATTTTACTTGGTCTCTATGCTGTGCCCGTGAAAATGCCGTATTAATGTCAAGGGCGCTTTCTCTTCTCTCTTTACACTTGGAATATCCATGTTTGGGACAGGCTGTAAAGTGGTCTGGAGCTGTAAATGATCATTATTGGCAAGTAGCTGCTGACTAAGTACCGGTTCATGTGGTGAAGGATGGGTCCTTCCACTATATGCATTGTTCTCAGTTAACAGCTTCTTGAATATTTTTCTTCTCCAAGTATTTAGATTAATTTTATGTGATGCAGTCTTATTTTAAAACTGTCTTGATATTGATTTATAGTGTTCAGAGAAAACCACTATCTTATTGCAATTATAGTTTTTACAAAATAGCAAAAAATGATTTAATACTTTTATTTTTCAGAACTGAACTTGGAGTGTGCAAATTCACTTGCGGTAAAATTAAGACCAAAGATGTCACTGCATTCATATGGAAGTCGAGATGGATCAGTGTCTGGTCGTTCAGGAGAGTGTAGCCCAGTTCCGATTGGTTCAGTTCCAAGAAGAGGATTGGTCAATGGAAGCAGAGAAAGCACTGGCTACTTGGAAGAGCTAGAAAAGGAGAGGTACATCTCAGTTTAGATTACAGGACTATTTGTCTTCTCTTTAATCTATCGACCTACTGCAGTTCCTCAAAAAGTGTTTTCTCTGGACTAGCTGCTTCTTCAACTTTCACTGCGTAACACTAAAAGAAATGCTTATCTGTATATCATGGTAATATAACAACTTAAACATCAGGCGTATGTTTATTAATTAATTATACTATAATAAAAGGCTTATGACTGGCATATTTCCTGATGATGAAACCTTGCTGTCAGATTTGAGTTTTGGTTATAAATTCCCATGTCCGCATTTAGAATGAAACCATTGGAAAACCTATCAAACTATGTTGAATATGGTCACATTTGTGGTATGAATGTTACATGTTGCTCAGCTCAAGCATGTCCGGATTTAGCTGCATGCAGGAATGGACTGTTTTGTTCATTGGCGTATTACGCATGGATCTGAATCAATAGTGAATAGTTCCACATTTCACTTTATGATACAAGTAGGTTAATTGGTGATACGGCTGAAGAAACATCAGCTTTGAATGCTGCTTTGCAGATGTTCGGCAATAATAGCTTCAGGTTTAGCTGATTAGCTTCCAACAACCATCTTTCTTTATGCCACCATCATATAACTCCACTGGATAATTTACCCTTGAACCACATTGGTCTCTGGAGTCCTTCATAACGTTTGGTTCAATATTGCCTTGATATCAAAGACAGTCATTCCTCCCCCCTCCCCCACATTTGGAATTGAACTCTAGTGCCTATATTTGAAGGAATATTTTAATGAGGCCTAGAACTGACTGGCCCTGGCACAAGCCAAGTTGAGCAATTGGTGAGTAAGTATTGCTGGATCACAATAATCGGGTTCTTCATTACTTTGATTTGCTGACATGGTAATTAGACAGGGCATGTCTGGGAATGTTTTCTTTGTCTTGTTGCTGGATTGGAATACCTTGGTTTACAGGAAAGGTAGTTTTTTGAGCATAGGTCAGCACTATAGCTAGAATATTGTCTGGTTGGGTAACCTGTGTGTCCAGTTCACTTAGCTATTTCTTCATATCGTGTATGGTGTCTGGAATCTGTGTTGGCATACTCAGGAGGAAACAGAGTTGGATCATACATTGCACACTTCCTTCTAAAGAGGGCGCAGATGCATCAATTTTGTCTTTTGTCCTTGCTGGGCTCCAACATTGTTAAGGATGAGAATGTTCATGGAGTCCTCTCCTCTTCCTGTTACTTGCTCTATTTCGATCAGTATTCATGATATGATGTGGCAGAGCTTTGATTTGATTGGTTGGCTGTGAATTGCTTAAATCTGCCTGTTGCTTTAGTTGTTTGGCATACATTTAGTTGTGTGCTGCAACTTGAGGTTTGTTTTTAGATATGATTGGTGTTGTTCCAGGGATTCACTTCTCTCCTCCGTAACTCTCCATTAAGCAAATTCATAACTTTTGCTATGTAACTGAAGAATTAAGTTGGTTGGAGAACTGGTTGGCAGACAAGAAACAAAGAGTAGGAATAAACGGGTCTTTAATGGTAGGCAGTGACTGGTGAGGTACCGTAGGGGTCAGTACTAGGACCCAGCTATTCATAATATATATTAATGGTTTTGATGAGGGAACTAAATGTACTATCTTCATATTTGCAGATATGACAAAGCTGGGTGGGAGGCTGAACTGTGAGGAGGATGCAGCGATGCTTCAGTGTGATGTGGACAAGTTGAGTGATTGGACAAATATATGGCAGATGCAGTATAATGTGGATAAATATCCACTTGATAGAAAAAACAGGAAGGTAGATTATTATTTGAATGACTATAGATTGAGAGAGGAGAATGTGCAACGAGGTATACCATTTACTGAAAATAAGCATGCAGGTACAGCAGGCGCAAAGAAGGCAAATGCTACATTGGCCTTCATAGCAAGAGGATTCAAGTGCCAGAGCAGGGATGACTTGCAGTAATTATACAGAACCTAGCTGAGACCACACCTGGGATAATGTTTTGGTCTCCTTATCTGAGGAAAGATGTTCATGCTATCCAGGTAGTGCAGCAAAGTTTTACCGGACTGATTCCTGGGATGATGGGTCTGATGTATGAGGAAAGACTGATTTGTTAGAGGGAAGAATGAGGGGGGATCTCATAGAAACCAATAAAATTCTAACCGGACCAGACAGGTGGATGCAGGAAAGATGTTCACAATGGCAGGGGAGTCCAAAACCAGGGTCACAGTGTAAGAATATGGAGTAACGCACTTATAACTGAGATGAGGAGAAATTTCTTCACCAAATGGTGAGCCTGTGGAATTCGTTACCACCGAAAGTAGTTGAGGCTAAAACATTGTATGTTTTCAAGAAAGAGTTAGATATAGCTCTTGGGGCTAAATGGATCAAAGGATATGGGGAAAAGCAGGGACACGTTACTGAGTTGGATGATCAGCCACAATCATAATGAATGGTGGAGCAGGCTCGAAGGGCCGAATCACCTACTCCTATTTTCTATGTTTCTTTGTAAGTGGGTTCTGGTTCATGGCACCAATTCTGGGGAAAATGGCATTTGTACCGGTTGGACGGTCTACACCTAAACTGTGCTGGAGCTGATGTTCTAGCATGCTGCAGAACTAGAGAGGCAAGAGATTTTTAAACTAAATAGTGGGGGCAGGGGATCAAATTGGAGAAGATGTCATATATCAAAGTGTCAAGACATGACAGGAGTAGAAAGTAAAACGGGCTGTGGCAGGCAGGCACAGAGACAGGGATTTAGTTTGTGGTTGGCTGGTAACCAATGGATTGGCCAGAAACTCTATTCTGCCTGGCAGCAGACAATGATTGGGTCCTCCGTGGATGGGTTTTTTTAGAGAACCGGCAGAAAGCTTCTGAACACTGAAGAGAGGCTGCGTATTTCTCTGTCTCTTATCCTCTAAGTACTTTTTTACACCTCTCTTACCCCTGTGTGTGTAGAGGATGGGGGGAGTTAAAGGGGGAGGGGGGGGTTAGAAATTAGATAGTAGTTGACCAGTTGTATTTATTGCCTATTTAATTATAGTTATCGTTATTAATAAAAGTGAATAGTTTATAAATTTACAAACCTGGTAACTGTAGTTATTGGGCGACCAAAGACTTTGGCTAGCCAAAGAGCTAATATTAGACTTTGTTGTGACTGTGGGACACATGGGGATGCAATTGACCACGCACTAGCCCAGAGCTGAGAAGTGATAAACGTAAGAAATCACTGTACAGGCTCCCTAATTGTAACTCTAGAGACTGGCAGTTTTGCCTTGAAATATTTTACCTAACTTTATTTTGAAGATGTTTTGAGTGTGTCTGGCTGTGGCAGCCACTGTTTCAATATCCAGTACTTAACATTTTTAATGTCTCTTTCTTAGACAGTATCAGGTTTTGTTATATTTTTGGTAATGTCTCTCTCTCTTCACACTTCACTGATAGTGAGTTGGTGGTTTCTTGCCTTCACCTTGGAATGTAGCCTTGCATTTTTAAGCGGTTTGCTCTGTCTGAGCTAAAATTACAACATTTCCAGTCAGTTAAAAGTTAAAATGTCATATTTTTAGAAATAATGGGGAAACGCTTCATCAGTATGTTGAATAATCTGGACTGGTTCCTGCAGATTGGAAGGTGGCAAATGCAATCTCGCCACTTTTTAGAAAGGAGGAAGAGAAAATAGAGAACTACAGACCTGTTAGCCTGACATCAGTAGTAGGAAAATGCTAGAATCTATAATAAATGGTGGGATTGGGCAGACAAAATGTGAAAGGAAAATTATGTTTTCCTCCACGGAGGACCCAATCATTGTCTGCTGCCAGGCAGAATAGAGTTTCTGGCCAATCCATTGGTTACCAGCCAACCACAAACCTATTGGAGTTCTTTGAGGGTGTAACTAGCAGAATTAAAAGGGGGAATCGATGCGATAAGAGCCATAGAATCCCTTAAGTGCAGAAGGAGGCCAATCGGCCCATCAAGTCTGCACTGACCCTCTGATAAGAGTACTCCACCAAAGCCCACATCCCCGCACTGTTCCTATAACCCTTTAACCTAACCTACATATCCCAGGACACAAAGGGCAATATAGCATATCCAATCCACCTACCTACCTGCACATCTTAGGACTGTGAGAGGAAACCGGAGCACCCGGAGGAAACCCTCGCAGACATGGAGAAAGTGCAAACTCCACACAGACAGTCACCCGAGGCCGGAATTGAACCCAGGTCCCTGGCGCTGTGATTAGCAGTACTTGCCACTGTGCTGCCCCAAATTCTAAATATACCCTGATGGTAAATTGCATTTTCTAAAAGCTTTTGATAAGGTCCCACACACGAGCACATGGAAATGGGGGGAATATACTTGCATGGATTGAGAACTGGTTAACGGAAGAAAATGAAGAGTAGAAATAAAAGGGTTATTCTCCGGTTAGTGGGCTGCGACTAGTAGGATACTGCAAGGATCAGTGATTGGGCCCCAGTTATTCACAATTTATATCAATGATTTGGATGTGGGGATTAAAGATAATATTTCAATATTTGCAGATGACACAAAACTAGGTTGAGTTGAGTTGTGAGGGAGATGCAAAGATGGAGGGGCAGCAGGGTAGCATGGTGGTTAGCATAAATGCTTCACAGCTCCAGGGTCCCAGGTTCGATTCCCGGCTGGGTCACAGTCTGTGTGGAGTCTGCACGTCCTCCCCCTGTGTGCGTGGGTTTCCTCCGGTTGCTCCGGTTTCCTCCCACAGTCCAAAGATGTGCGGGTTAGGTGGTTTGGCCATGCTAAATTGCCCGTAGTGTCCTAATAAAAAAGTAAGGTTGGGGGGGGGGGGTTGTTGGGTTACGGGTATAGGGTGGATACGTGGGTTTGAGTAGGGTGATCATGGCTCGGCACAACATTGAGGGCCGAAGGGCCTGTTCTGTGCTGTACTGTTCTATGTTTCAAGGGTATTTGGAGAGACTACAAGAGTGGGCCCAAATTTGGCAGATGGAAGAGGTGAAGAAATGTTGTGTTTGGTGGGGAAAATAGAGTATTTCTTAAATGATAGGCTGGGAAGTGTTGAACTTCAATGGTGTCCTTGCTCATGAGTGACTGAAATCTGAAATGCAGGTACAAAAGCAAATGGTATCACAGAATCACAGAAAAATAATTTGCAGTCAAGGCCCTTTGGCCTTTCGAATCTGTCCTGTCTCATAAAAGGCACCTGATCTGCCCACTCTAATCCCCCCATTTGCCAACACCCAGCCCATAGCCTCGAATGTTAACAGAATCACAGAACAATACAGTGCAGAAAATTACAGAATTACAGTATGCCGACCTTAATTGCAAGAGGAGTTGAGTATAGGAGTAAAGATGTCTCACTGCAATTATATAAACCTCGTTGAGACCTCAAGCAGTCATTTGTGCAGGTCTGGTCGTCTTGCCTAAGGAAAGATATACTTGCCATAAAGGGAGTGCAGTGAATGTTCATTAAATTGATTAATGGGATAGATGGATTGTCCTATGAGAAATGGTTAAATAGACTGGGCCTTTATTCTCTAGGGTTTAGAAGAATGAGAGGTGTTCTCACTCAAGCATACAAAATTCTTAAAGATTGGCGAGGATAGAGGAGGATGGATTCTAAAAACAGAAAAAAAAAAGAAGAGAATAGAAAAACATCTGAAACAAAACAAAATGTGTAGTCAACATGGGTTTCAAAAGAGGAAATCTTGCTGGCCTAACCGTACTGAATTTTTTGAGGGAATGGAGAGAACAGACAATGGTATTATAGTAGATGTAATTTATCTCCATAATAGACGAACGAATAAGGTCAGAGAATAGGAGTCAGGTGGCAGAATGGATTGTTAGTTTGCTCCAAGGCAGACTGCAGAGATTGGAAGTATAGAACAGTTATTCAGAGTGGCGGAAGGTGGGAAGAAATGTTCAACGGCTCTTTATAAGGGGCGGCACAGTGGTTAGCACTGCTGCCTTACAGCATCAAGGACCTGAGTTCAATCAAAAACATAATTTCTAAATTTGTGGTTGATAACAAATTTTTTGGCGTGGGGGAATCATCAATACTGAGGAGGATTACAAGTTGCAGGAGGACATTAATAAACTTGCAGAATCATAAATTGGTTCCAGCGAAGGAAATGATTTGGTCTCTATAGTCTGTCCCGGCTCTCTGACTAAACAGTTTACCTTGTGCAACTCCCTCCCTTCTCCCTGGAGCCTTACACATTCTTATTTAGCAATCCAATACCCTCCCGAATATTTTGATTGATCCAGCCTCCTCCACACTCTCGGGTCGTGCACTTCCATATGCTGTGTGAAAATGTTTTCCCACCTGTCATCATTGCTTCTTTTGCCAATTCTGGCTTTATATTCTTTTCAAGGGCTGTGGGCGGCATTATTATTACCCATCCATAATTGCCCTTAAGGCTGTGATGAGCCACCGCCTTGACCCCCTGCAGTCCATCTGCTGTAAGTACACCCACAGTGCTGTTTGAGAAGGAGTTGCAGTGGAGGAACAGTGATATATTTCCAAGTTAGGATGGTGTGTGACTTGAAGGTGGTGGTGTTTCCATGCATCTGCTGCCCTTGTCCCTCTAGTTGGGTTTGAAAGGTGGGATTAGGCTGTTGAGTTGGATGATCAGACATGATCATAATAAATGGCGGAGCGGGTTTGAAGGGCCGAATGGCCTCCTCCTGCTCCTATTTTTTTCTGTGTTTCTATGACTGGATGTGGTATGACTGCAGAGCTTAGATCTGATTCATTTGTTGTGTGATCATTTAGCTCTGTGAATCACATGCTACTTTCACTGTTTGGCATGCAAGTCACCCAATGTTGTAGCTTCACCAAGCTGATGCCCCCTTTTACAGCTATACAGGCATGTTCTCTTGCACTCATTGAACCAGGATTGATCCCCCATTTTGATCATAATGATAGAGTGTGGGATATGCTGGGCCATAAGGTCACATTGTAGTATATAGTTCTGCTGCTGCTGGTGGCCCACAGCGCCTCATGGATGCTCACTTTTGAGTTGTAGATCGATTTGAAATTAACCTATTGAGCACAATGGTAGTGCCACACTACACAATGGCGGGTGTCCTTAATGTAAAGTTGGGAAATCATCTCCACAAGGTCACTTGCCCAGTCCATCACACAAACCCGCCTCCCATCCATTGACTCTGTTGACACCTCCCGCTGCCTTGAGAAAGCGGGCAGCATAATCAAAGACCCTCTGCCACCCGGCTAACTCACTTTTCTAACATCTTCCATCGGGCACGAGATATGAAAATCTGAGCGCATGCACAAACAGTTTCAAAAACAGCTTAATCCCCGCTGTTACCAGACTCCTACATGATCCTCTTATGGACTGATCTGATTAAAGCTTCACCGATGCCTGTGTCTATATATATTTACATTGTGTACCTTGTGTTACCCTATTCCGTATTTTCTTTTCATGTACTAAATGATCTGTTTCGGCTGTACGCAGAAAAATACTTTTCACTGTACCTCGGTACACGTGACAATAAACAAATCCAATCCAACTTCCAACAATTCTGTTATCGATTCATTGACTGGTGGGGATGTGGTCAAGTAGGTTTTTCCATCTTATTGGTTTTGTGCAGATTTTCTTTTTGTGATGTACAGTGAGGCAGGCTTGTGGGAAGATTAGTAATTTAATTAAGCTGAAGGCAGTTCGGCTGCAAGGTTTGAATCATGCAAAAGCCTCGGTGTAAAAGCAGACATTTGAAATGGAAACGACCAAGCTAAAATGGGTTATAATCTGAGCAGAAATTTGTATTCTGAGATAAGTGAGAATTTGGATTTTAGATGTTGAATTTCAAAGCAAAATATAGAGGAGATTTTAACTGGCAAAGATCATAAATGAAATAAAGCAAAGTTTATTTTACCTGGGAAAAGTGGCCATTAGGAAAACGTGAAAGATTTTTATATTCTGGGAAAGATAAGGATGATGGTTTTAAAGATGAAAGAGAAAAAAACTTAATCGAGGAGAGATTGGAAACTATACCGGGAGAGTAGCTATGTGTGATCCTGCAGTGTGGTGTGCTGAGGGAGAACTGTGGAAAAATGCAGAGTGAGCCTTCTATAGAAACCCGAAAGAAGTGTCTATTTGTTTCAGAAAACAGGGTATTGTTTAAAGCCTTGCAGTTTCTGTCGAGTGGGAGGAAAAGTGAAGCCCTGTAATGTACCTCCCCTATAGCAACAGTGGTTGTGTTGCAATATTATTGGAATTTTTATAGATTATAACAATTATAGAGATTGTTGCCTAAAAGAGGTGTTTAGTTGTGAGTCTTAGCTGAGTAGAAATCTTTTGGGAAAAATGTTGGTTTTAGCTGTATGAATGTAATCTTGTGTGTTTAAGTTTTCTTTTATTTGGACTATAAATGTTTATGTTTATATTTTAAAATCTCCAAAGTGGTATTGGAAGTTCTGACTTTAGTACACATACCTTTTGTAAGAAAATACAAACTGCTTGGTGGGGGAGGGGTCGGCATGGGTGCGTATGGAGGCGGCTTCATGCAAGGGCACAAGTTTGGTGGCACTGGTAACTGCGCCCCTGCCATTCCCTCTGGCGCGGTACTCCACCAGCCCTGTGGTGGTGGCGGCGGCCCTGAGAGTCTGGGGGCAATGGAGGAGATATGTGGGAGCCTTGGTCCGGTCCCCAATCTGTGATAATCACCGGTTTTCCCCGGGGAGTATGGATGGGGGGTTCTGAATATGGCGGAGAGCGGGGATTGAGAGGATGGGGGACTTGTTTATAGAGGGGAGCTTTCCAAATATGAGGGCACTGGAGGAGAAGTTTGCGTTGGTGAGGGGAAACAAATTTGGATATCTGCACGTGCGAGACTTTCTGCATAGACAGGTATCAACCTTCCCGCTCCTACAGCTAAGGGGGATTCAGGACAGGGTAGTTTCCAGAGGATGGGTAGGAGAGGGGAACGTCTCTGACATTTACAAGAAGCTTATGGGATCAGAGGAGACGCAGACCGAGGAACTGAAGCGCAAGTGGGAGGAGGAGCTGGGATGTGAGATAGAGGAGGGCCTGTGGCGGACGTGTTGAGTAGAGTCAATGCGACCGCAACATGTGCCAGGCTCAGCCTGGTACAATTCAACGTCGTTCACCGGGCTCACATGACAGTGGCCTGGATGAGCAGATTCTTTGGGGGTGGAAGACAGGTGTGCAAAATGTGCGGGAGGACCAGCGAACCAATGTCCACATGTTCTGGGGATGTCCAAGGCTTAGGGGATTTTGGCAGGGGTTGGCTGATGTCATGTTCAAGGTATTAAAAACAAGGGTGGCATTGAGTCCAGAGGTGGCGATTTTCGGGGTGTCGCAAGGTCCTGGAATCCAGGAGGAGAAAGAGGCAGACGTTCTGGCCTTTGCTTCTCTGGTAGCCGGAGGTGGATACAATTAGCTTGGAGGAACTCAAGGTCCCCGAAGTCGGAGACCTGGCTATCGGACATGGCTAGCTTTCTCTGTTTGGAGAAAATCAAGTTCACCCTGAGAGGGTCACTGTTAGGGTTCACCCGGAGGTGGCAACCATTCATCGACGACTTCGCGGAAAATTAATCATCAGCAGGGGGTGGGGGGTTAGGTTAGTGTAGATTAAGGGGTTAATTAATGGTGGGTCCTGTTAGGGAGGGAGGTGGTATTTGCACTATGTTTAGAGTCTCATGTACATTGTTTATATTGCTGCTGTTACAATGCCAAAAAAATCCTCAATAAAATGTTTATTAAGAAAATAATAATACAAACTGCAAATCCTTGTAATAGCTTGCCCAAGCAATTTTTGATGGAATGGATACAGCGGGAATTTTTCCTCGTGGGGAAGACATAACTAGAGAACATCTTCCAGTCTCTGGCGGTCGACAATTGCCACCGGGCTCCAATGCAGGAATTATATTTTAGGTTAATTATTTAAGTTTCCTTTTGACATTTTCATTTTGTTACAGTGCCTCACCAGGGCTGCCACCCTTGTTATTTTCGGTTGATTTATAAATTATTGGTTTTATTAAAAGAACGTCGATTGGTCATAAAGATTTAATAGGGAAATCAAAATAAACTGTTTTACCCAAAAATTGGTCAGAATCTGGACCTCCCCGCACCACGGATTGGCTGAATGGAATGGGATAGGTCAGGCTTGTCCAACATTTTCTCACGAGGGGGCAACATTTCCATTTTTTGTTACTTAAGGAACCGATGAGGAAATTTCAGAAAGATGAGGTATGGCATAACATTAAACATGAATTTCAAAATAACCTTAAGACCACAAGACAAGGGCTTTTCACAGTAACTTCATTTGAAGTCTACTTGTGACTAAGCGATTTTCATAGGAGCAGAATTAGGCCATTCAGTCATGGCTAATATGTTTCTCATCCCCATTCTCCTGCTCCTGCTTTCTCCCCATAACCCCTGATTCCCCTATTAATCAAGAACCTATCTATCTAAATAAACAGCTTGCTGAGCAATAATAAAAACATTACAGAGCAATAAATTGATCATTTTTTTAAAAATCATAAAGATCACCATAAGAGTGTGTGTGTGTATGTCCAGCTCACTGCCACCCCCATCCAGTGTGCGAGTGGGTGAGAGTATGTGCTGGTGCCTGAAGATAAGTGGCAATCCTGAAACAGAGAGTGAATCTGGTGGACACATGCTCTCTCACTTCCCCACAAGCTCTGGCAGCGTGTCTCTCTGCTCATGTACCCTGCCCAGGCAGCATGTCACCCCCCCCCCCCCCCCCCCCCCCCACATGCTCCCATGTGCAAGTCAGCCAATCAGCAGCAAACGCTGGAGAGGAAAGGTCTATAATTGGAGGAGCAGCTAATTGCAGAATCTTAAACTTCACTTAAACTGTCTTGCATTTTGCCGAGCCACATCTGGTCTACAGACCACGGGTTGGACAAGCCTGGTGTAGTTGTATTTAGTGGGGCACTGCACAGACATATAAAGGAGAAAGTGGCTTATATAAGGAAAATCTGAGGAGAACTGAGTGGAGCATAAATAATGTCAGCATGAACTGGTCCATTTAATGTGCTGTATATTCTATGTGACCAAAGTTCCTTATCCCTGGAGCCTTTCTTGAAAATCTTTCCTGCACTCCCTCTCGTGCCTTCACACCCTTCTTAAAGTGTACTGATCAGATACATGGGAGTACCTGCATGTTCCCCTCCAAAGTACGTACCATCCTAACTTGGGACTACATCACCATCCTTTACTGTTACTGGGTCAAAAAACCGAACTACCTTCCTAATAGCACTGTGGATGTTCCTACATCATATGGATTGCAGTGGTTCAAGAAGGATCAAGAGCTGGATAACAAATGTTGCCTTTGTCAGTGATGCTTATACCTCATAAAAGAATTGGACATAATTTTCCAGTTGAAGCCAAACTCGAATTTTATGATGGTTCATATCTTTCCTGCTTTAGTACTGATAATTTCTAAATTTTGAAGTCCGGAGGTAATCAGCAGTCAAACACCAGATAACTTCAAAGAGCCTTTTATTTACCGTGGGGCTGCAGCACAAGTGTAACTGAGTTACAGCAAGTGAAAAAGCAAATTTTTCTTAGTTACAGTTGACTATATATTCTTACAAAACCCTCAAGCTTTTCAATCATTAGTCATACAATTAGCTCATTACACTCCTCGTTCATGTAATTATTTCTTCCCATTTGTTGTAGACAGTGCGGAAGGATGTTGCAGGTTACAGAGGGACATAGATAAGCTGCAGAGCTGGGCTGAGACGTGGCAAATGGAGTTTAATGTGGAGAAGTGTGAGGTGATTCACTTTGGAAAGAATAACAGGAATGCGTAATATTTGCATAATGGTAAAATTCTTGGTAGTGTGGATGAGCAGAGGGATCTCGGTGTCCATGTACATAGATCCCTGAAAGTTGCCACCCAGGTTGATAGGGTTGTGAAGAAGGCCTATGGTGTGTTGGCCTTTATTGGTAGAGGGATTGAGTTCCGGAGCCATGAGGTCATGATGCAGCTGTACCAAACTCTGGTACGACCACATTTGGAGTATTGCGTACAGTTCTGGTCGCCTCATTATAGGAAGGACGTGGAAGCTTTGGAACGGGTGCAGAGGAGATTTACCAGGATGTTGCCTGGTATGGAGGGAAAATCTTATGAGGAAAGGCTAATGGACTTGAGGTTGTTTTCGTTAGAGAGAAGAAGGTTAAGAGGTGACTTAATAGAGGCATACAAAATGATCAGAGGGTTAGATAGGGTGGACAGCGAGAGCCTTCTCCCGCGGATGGAGGTGGCTAGCACGAGGGGACATAGCCTTAAATTGAGGGGTAATAGATATAGGACAGAGGTCAGAGGTGGGTTTTTTACGCAAAGAGTGGTGAGGCCGTGGAATGCCCTACCTGCAACAGTAGTGAACTCGCCAACATTGAGGGCATTTAAAAATTTATTGGATAAGCATATGGATGATAAGGGCATAGTGTAGGTTAGATGGCCTTTAGTTTTTTTTTCCATGTCGGTGCAACATCGAGGGCCGAAGGGCCTGTACTGCGCTGTATCGTTCTATGTTCTATGTTCTATTAGTAATTGTTAGTTCACATGTTTCATAGTATAGCAAGCTCTTTCTACCATTCCCGCTGCCTGGGGTCGGTATGCACAATGTAATTGTTGTTTTATTCCCAGCTGAGTACAAAATTCCTTATTGATCTGTCCCACAAAATGAGGTCCATTATCAGAGCTTAATCGATGTGGAATCCCAAATCTAGGAACAATTTCTCGCATCAAAACTTTTACCACCGTAGAAGCTTTGTTATCAACAGTGGGATAAGCTTCTATCTACTTACTAAATACATCACCAATAACCAATACATGTTTATAACATTGGCATCTTTCCAACTCATTGTAATCCATCTGGAGTGTCTCAAAGGGACCTTCCGGTAATGGGGTTTTACCCATTTCACAGGGTATTGCTTTCCCAGGGTTTTATCGCTGACATACCAGGCAGCGACTGCTAATGTTTTGTGCTATTTCCTGCAGTCTTGGATGCCACCAAGTCTTCAGTAATATATCACCCATAGCTCGTGCACCACAATGAGTTGGAAAGGGAACACATTCGGTGACCCAGGATGCCAAGGCGTCGGACATACAAATTTGTCCTGCCGGGGTGACCCACAACTTAGTCACATGATCATAATGACACCCCAATTCTTCCCACAACTCTTTCATACTTTCAGGAGTGACCTGCAACTTAACGACGTCAGTAATAGTTGGCATTGGCTTTTCCGAGGGAGACTGGCTTGGTGAGCTTTTAGTCTGACTCATAATTCTTGGCACCACCATCTCCTTCCATTGGGAGGCTTCTTTGGCTTGTTGGTCTGCCTGTCTATTTCCTATATCTGTTGGGGTTTTACCTGATGTATGGGCAGCGCATTTTCTGACCGCGACTTGTTTGGGCAGCATCAAGGCCTGTAGCAAGTGAGAAACTAATGCCTTGTGTGAAATTTGTGTACCGGCGGATGTCAAAAATCCTCTATTTTTCCATAATTGGCCAAAGTCATGCGTGACTCCAAAGGCATATCTAGAGTCTGTATAAATATTCACCCTTAAATCCCTTCCGAGGACACAGGCGCAAATTAGGGCAAATAGCTCGGCGCATACCCTAATGACCGCTCCCCCCTTTCACCGATGGAAGCACTTCCATCTGTGAACATGATCAGGTCTGGATCGTTAAGAGGGGCAGGTCCTCCCTGACAGGTGAATCTTCCTTTATAAGTGACATGCAATCGTGTCCAGGGTGTTCTTGCTCAAGGGGTGGATTGGCGAGAAAATTTGCAGGATTAATAGTGGTGCAATGGTGGAATTGGAGCTTTGGATTGTTCAAGAGATAAATCTCACACTTGTTCTGTCGAGCCATGATGAGATGCGGAGTTTGGAGCTGGCCTAGTAAGGCCGTGACTGAATGAGAGCCCAGGCTAGGAACAGCTTGTTGTTTTAGCGGATACTGCCTGTACATACCCATGCTTGAGTCTCATAAGACAGTTTACAGGAAATGTGGCTTGTTCAGCCATTTTGTGTCATCAATATCTAAGTTGTTCTACCTTCGCATTCAACCTTTGCATGTCTAGTGAATTTACCATAGAAGTTTCTGTCTTAAATCAAGTCACTACATTATTGATTATACCTCTTCTAACTCTGTGTAGATCGTCATGCCCTCAAAATCTAGTGGCACCCGTGTCACTGGCAGCATGTTTCATGACAACCTTACTTAAAACACTGTACATATTTAATTAATATTATGAACAATACCGGAACGCGCGAGAAGCAGACATAAGTTGTATACGCATCCGATGTCTTTCCCCGAATGTAGCTGTAGTTGAGCATTAAAATAAGCTATATCCTTGGTCTAGTCTCTGACTGCTGGGATGCATATCCCACCAATAAAATTATCTAAAGCACCAGAGTTCATATAGCAACATGTATCCTGTGTACGTTGTGAAGTCAATGATGTTCAAGTGCCTTGAAGTGCTTGTAGTTGTTCTGAGATCTCAAGAGTCATCACAAGTCTCCACAGGTGCTGCTGTCATGCCAGCCTTTCCTGAATGTTTAACCTAAAATTGAAAGGAAATGTGTCCTGGTCATCACCAGGTGTTAGATGTTGTCCGTATGAAACATTTCCTGTATGGGCCGAACATTTGTGTTGTGCAGGGGTTAGTTGTCCTTGTATATATATTCCAAACCTTTCATATCCATTTACCTAGTTATAGAACATAGAACAGTACAGCACAGAACAGGCCCTTCGGCCCTCAATGTTGTGCCGAGCAATGATCACCCTACTCAAACCCACGTATCCAACCTATACCCGTAACCCAACAACCCCCCCCCCCCCCCTTAACCTTACTTTTTTAGGACACTATGGGCAATTTAGCATGGCCAATCCACCTAACCCGCACATCTTTGGACTGTGGGAGGAAACCGGAGCACCCGGAGGAAACCCACGCACACACGGGGAGGACGTGCAGACTCCACACACAGTGAAATTCCCGTTATCAAGTCTCTTAGAACGATATGTTCTCTCTATGGATTTGCTCTAATCAGAGTTACTTTTCTGAAGTTTTAATTTCCAAGCTAATTTTGAACAATTATTTAAAAATATCAAACACAATATGTTATTGAATCTCTGACTGAACCAATTTTGGGCTGTATCCTGGTTCTTTCCCAGACGTCATGTTGTCACCACACTACTTTTGTTTAAATTAAAAACATGATCATGGACATGTTTTATTTACCCATCTGTTCTTTATACTTAATTCTGCAATCTCACAATTAAAACATCTGCGTTGTGAGACAGGTTAGTTTTACCCTACTGATGATTATTTGTGTCAGGGAAGTTTTAACCCTGAACTAATGAAACACCGGCTTGATCATATTTGTATTTATATTTCAACTATCCTAACCTCCGCTGAACACCATAAAACTAATATTTTCTTATTCTTACATACGTGATTTTGCACCCTGATTAAAATTCCTTGTGTATAAAAATTACCCTGGAAATGCCAATGATAGCCTTTGAAAAGAAAAAATTGTTAACTGTACTCAAACTATAATCTTTAAATCACAATGTCAGACGACACAAGTTAGTGAAGGATTTTAGACTGTCAGTTGAGGGATTTTGAAACCATCAATTCAAAGCCACCAGTTGCCTTTGCGATTACTGGAACTCAGCAGAAACTCAAGTCAAAACTTGTCAGGTGCAAACAAGAATTGCACCATTCGTCCTCCATTGACCACAACTTGAAAGTCACCCAAAAGGCACCGCGCAGACAACCCGAAGCCCCCAAACAACCACAGGAATCATCCTCTTAGACAAACCGCTTGAAACATAACTTTTAAAAGTCAATGTCTGAAGTCAAAGTCTGAAAATGAAATATGAATACAGAGAGACAGTGAATAGTTCAGAACAAAGTTTTAGATGCCTAAAACTCCCTCTCTCTCTATCTATATCTCTACGTAACTCTGTCTGTCTTTGGAACTCTTGTCGCTCTTTCTCTTTATCTACCTACCTCTCCGTCTCTGTCTCTCCCTGACTCGCTCTCTTTCGCTCTCTCAACTTTCGCTGTCTCTATCAGTCCCTCTCTCTGTCTCTGGCTATCTCTTTCTCTAACCCTCTCTCTCTTTCTCTAAAATGGCGGCAAAATCGTCAATGGTAGAAATACCTGGCTTCTACAGTTAAGTAAAAATCCTTCTGGAGCCTATTCTAAAATTCCAGATTATAAACCCATGGTTACTTTCTCAGAAGATAAATCGTAGCAGAGAGATATCAACATTCACAGACCAATCATACACATTCTCACAGGTCACAAATATCAGAGTAAAGAGACAGAATTTTCACAATAGCTCAATTAAAATACTGAACAAAATTTTTCATTCTCCTTCGAAAACTTTATCTGTGTTGTTCCATTTAAGTCAATTTCCACTGATTAATTTTAGAGGCATTAGCTATTCTTAGAGACGTATATTTCTTTGTGCAGATGACCTGCTTGCTGAAATGGTTACATTTTTGTACAGAATCGAAAGTGGTGGAGAACTTGACATGATGCCATCTCCATCTGCTACGTGACCTCAGACATTATCCATCCTTTCTTTCAATTTTCAATGTTCGTTATTTAACCGGTTTTTGGAAAGAGACATTACTGGATGTTTATTTTTCTTTTATTTCAAATGAATTGAATTACTGTCGAATTTATCTGGACGGCTTGAAACGATCTGAAGTTATTCTCGACATGTATCCATTGTTAAGTTTCTAACCGTAATCTTGTATTGACTTTCCTCCCCATTTTTAGTTTTGGGAGGGGGATTAGTCATCCTCAGATATTCCTGAACAAAAACTAATTGAGTGTTTTAGCCCCTTTCTGATCTTTTGGACTTCACTTAATTTGATTTTTTTTTTTGAGACATTCCGGGACAGTCGTTAGCCGTAATTGTTGGCAGTTTTGTGATGTCTTTCGCCAGTTTGCACAATCTGTACTGCCGCTATCTTTACCCGCTTTATTGCTATGCTTAAAGGAGTCAGAGCTCAATTCCTTTAAACTAGCCTGTCTTCCAAATGGTGTGAAGGTTTAATTTATGTCATTTGTACTTCTAACTTTATTTGTCTTATCTTTACTTCTGTGTATCTCACCATTTTTCTCTGTTCCACAGAAATCACACCCATCTTTGAATATTGTTTTTTTTACCAGAGTATTTTGCTCTTTAAAAACCAAAAAAAAAGAAATTACTCATTTGGCCTTGATACCAGATTCATTGGATGTTACCTCACCGTCTGTCCGCCTTGCCGAGTGACTCTAATTTTTGGCGGTCAAAGGTTTGACTACTCGCCTTGTCCACCAGCTCGAGCGCCGTCCAGCTCAGCAACATCCTTCCAGACTTACACTAAATGTTACGGGTGAAAATATTCACACGAAGGCCTGAGTATCAGTAACAAAGCAGTTTATTATGTCAGAATTCTGGGAGATAAGATCTGGGAACTCCGCAGTCCCTGACAGCATCTTATCCCACTTAAGCTTAAACTCACATGGATTAATATACAGATTCAAGGCGGATAGCCTAATGAGTTGGTTCTTTTCCCATATGCGCATTCCTTTTTTTTTTAAGACCGTGGCTGTTTTAACTATTCCTTTCTCTGTCAATTTTATACCCAATTTTAAAGCATTAGTTTCCCCCCAGTGGCCATTTTTCTTCTCCTAAATTTTTATGCAATTCCCCCCCATAATAATCTCAGCTGCTTAGAGTGTTCCGGATACTGTTCACAAAGCGTTTGCAGTGCACTGCCACTTTCAAAAGTGGCGCCTAACGTATTACCCATTATACCCCTTATCTGATGCCAGACGGTCCTTCTGATTACAATTTCAATAGCGATCCTAGATCACTAATCCAATTTTGAATTTATTACAGGTTTATCCTGCCCTGTTTTCCAATTGGTTAAGGAAATTACGTGTGTGATGTTTTATGTCAGGGTCCGCACGCTTTTTGCCCTGTTTATGTGTTGTTAAGTAGAGTTATCCGCATCTGCAGGAGATTATAATTTAAATCACGGAGTAATTGCGCTCCGTACAAGCCAGTCAACAGCTCGAAGGTGACACCGTGAAGATTCTATGTCACCCGCCTTACAAAGTTAACGGGAACCTTTTATCGCGAAGGTTTTACGTAATAACAAGGACCATGTTGGCATCGATACCTCTTTACTTTTAACTATTTCTTAGGGACCCCAACCCTTGTTCTTTAGAGGATTTTAACGGTTCTTTTGAGGAATTTAACCTCAGGGACTCCAACCCAGCTCTTTTGAGGAATTTATCCTCAGGGACTCTAACCCAGCTCTTTTGAGGAATTTATCCTCAGGGACTCCAACCAAGTTCTTTGAATATCTGGAGTTCGCGGGACTGACCTGAATCTCGTGGGGACGTCTCCAGCAGCAGGCAGTAGGACAGGCTCGCGACCGGGACAGCGAAGGGGAAAAACCAAAGTGAAAAAATACTCACATTTGGGGGCTCTATTTTCCCCACGCGTCTGGAGGCGATCTGCTGCTTACACCGTCTGTTTCTGTCGACGAACCAGATATGCCCGCATTCTCCACCAAATGATAATTTCTAAATTTTAAAGTCCGGAGGTAATCAGCAGTCGAACACCAGATAATTTCAAAGAGCCTTTTATTTACCGCGGGGCTGCAGCACAAGTGTAACTGAGTTACAGCAAGTGAAAAAGCAAATTTTTCTTAGATACAGTTGACTATATATTCTTACAAAACCGCTCAAGCCTTTCAATCATTCGTCATACAATTAGCTCATTACGCCCCTCCTTCATGTAATTATTTCTTCCCATCATTAGTAATAGTTGGTTCACATGTTTCATAGTATAGCAAGTCTTTATCGACAGTCCTGAGGTGTGTAGTTCTCACAAACAGTTAGACTTCCACGGATAGTTCACAGGCTTTCCAGACAGCCAAGGCCGTGATATCGCCTTCTCACAGAAGCGATTCATTTTAAAATGCACGTTCACATTTTGCACAAACTTGACATTCCATTTCCCATCAAGCTCTGATTTTATAACATGACCAAACTCTCATTCCATTTCCCATTAAGCTCTGATTCTAACTTGAGCCAAACTCTCAGTACTCCAAGCCCTTTTTTATGAAGTCCATATACCTTTTTAACCACTTTCACAACTTACCTTCCAACAATTTTTGTACAGCTGTCACTGCTCTTGTATCTCCACCTTTTAGCAATGTGCCATCTTTTATGTTACCTCTTATGATTCTTCCTACGAACATGCGCACTTCACATTTTTCTGCATTCAATTCATCTGTCACATTCATTACACCACCCTGTCATATGCCCTATGAATTCTATCTCTGTTCCATTTTCAGTTCATAATGTTTCCAAAATTCATGCCAACTGTAAATTCTGAAAATGTACTTTACACACCCAAGACTCGAAGGTAATCAGACTCTTTATTTGAAAATAAAGAATGTGCAGGTTTAGAGGGAGAAGGCAAGAGAATGGAACCAAGTGAGTTGCTCATTCGGAGTCAGTGCAAGCACGATTGGCCTCGTGCATCTTAACAATTCTCTGATTCTGTCATTTATATTTATCAAATGTCACGACATGAGGGAAAATATATTTGTATATACCTTCATCAGCTGGACTACTGTATAATGTAATTTTTTTATGCTTTTCAAAATGCACAATTATTGAGCTGGCAAGATGGTTCCAGCTAGTCACATGCTGGCTTCAAGAAACTTTTGAGCAGTTTCAAAGTTAACAAAGGCTAACACCTCAAATGTATGGAATATAACACTCTTTGCATAGTCTAAACATTCAAACACAATGATCCAGAAGACGGTCTTAATGTTCCAGCTAAATTTGAGCAAAGACGGCCCTTCGCAGGCCCCAATCTCCAACAATGGTGGTAAGGCCGAAGTATTAACTGTTTTAATATACAGTATCACACGGTCAAGATTTGGGCTAGCTGACCTCCTTTATCTCATATCACATCAAAGGCATTACCCTCAACCAACTCTGTTCAACAAACTCAATCAAGTTAGTTAAATACAATTTAATCACCAAGACTACATTATCTGAGTTTTACTGGCATTCATTTTGAGAAATTAAGACCATTTTCACTAGAGCAGAGAACACTAGGATGACAGGAAGCACACGTTTATTAAAATAATTAGGACCATATCCAGGCAATTTTCCACTCTGTTGGTTCAGTGCCAGCGTTGTAGCAGTGCTGGAACAGCTTGGCTGGAGATACGATCATTTCTAGTTCTGGTCTCCAGCATTGAAACCAGGATGTCGTTGGGGCACAGAGCCTATTCTGTGTCCAGTGCATTCATTCATTCATTCATTCATTCATTCATTTCTTTACATATCATGTGGTGAATAGAGTTGGCTGAAGTTCCAACACCTGTGATGGTGCAGATTTCAAAAGGAAGGCAAGGTGGATCCTTCAATTCAATCCCATCTTTTGCACTTTTCAGTTGGGCTCTGACCTTTTGGGGTTTGTCCGAATGACTTAGTTTTGGAATCGTGTGCTTATTTTGTGTTCCGGATTTATCTGGTTGGCACCACATTTTTGTGTTTCTTCTGGCATGCTCCTCAACGCTCCTCACTCTTCTGTACTCCTCAAAGAATCAGGGTGAGTTATCTTGCTTGATGATGATGATGGAGTAATTAATTTTCAGGTGTTGGTAGAATATAATTTGACTGTTACTGGTGCCTTGCTTAGAGCAGTGGGGGTACCACATGACATGGTGGACAATGTTCCTTTTTTTGTGCAAATCGTATTAACACGGTAAGCAGAGACTGTGGTATCTCTCTTTAAATGAACTCCGATTCCTACTTCTGGTGTTTTCATCACATGAGCAGCCATTTCTTTGTAAAAACTGAGGTCAAATACTTAATGTTTCTGCCATTCTTCCTATCTAGTACATGCTTGCCTCTTTCAACTCTTGATGGCTGTTGCAACATTCAGGTCTTGGGTTTAGTGGTTGTCAGTTATTTATGTAAGTAAACATTGTGAGCTTTATATAGGAGGGGAATTCTGTGTAATTGTTTGAAATTAAAACAGAAAATACTAGAAACATTTTTTTTTATAAATGTTTTTATTGGGTTTTTTTTGAGCAAGGTATAATTACCGTTATGTTCACAGAATAAGTAACACATATATACACACACATTTAGAGGAGAAGGGCACACCCCAACATAAAACAAAATACAATAACATATGCAATGGAATAACTGGTGGGGTATTGTGCACCAGCTCGACAGCGGCATCTCTGTACATCTGGCAAAATTACCCACCCCACAGAAGTAGGAGACTGCCTGCGCCCAGTCCCCCCGACTGGGAGGGCAAACACACCTTTGGGTGCCGGGAGGAAAATCACAGCGTGTGATATTTGGGTGTGCTGCTGTCGCCCACCCTTCCCGGATGGGTCTCGCTGCCGTCCAACGCTCGCCCCCGCTTCTGCCGCTCCTCCCGTCCTCCATCTCCAGTTTCCTCATTCCCCGCTCCTGGAGATGTCATGCACATTTTGGCATCTTGTGTCCTCCCTCCGGCTCCAGCTTCCCTGCCCCCCCCCCCCCCCCCCCCCCCCCCCACCCCCCTCCACGGTTTGCCTCCGTCTCCCCAGGTTTAGCTGTCTCTCCCCCCCACCCCCCCGTGGTTCGCCCCTCCCTCCTCAGGTTTAGTCGTTCTCTCTCTCTCTCTCTCTCTCTCTCTCTCTCTCTCTCTCCTCTCCCCCCCCCCCCCCCCCCCCCCCAAGTTCATCTCTCCCCTCCATGCCCCGGCTACCTTCTCCCGACCGTTTTCCCCTGATTCTTGGCCACACGGCTATTCTTCCTCTTGTTCGTTAGCCACAAACAGGTCCCGGAACAGTTGCATGAATGGCTCCCACGTTCTGTGGAAGCCGTCGTCTGACCCTCGGATGGCGAATTTGATTTTCTCCATTTGGTGAGATTCCGAGAGGTCGGACATGCAGTCTGCAGCTCTGGGTGGTGCTGCTGACTGCCAACCAAACAGGATTCTACGGCGGGCGATCAGGGAGGCAAAGGCAAGGGCATCCGCCCTCCTCCCCAGGAATAGATCTGGCTGGTCTGAAACCCCGAAGACCGCCACTATCGGGCATGGCTCCACCCTCTCCCCACCACTTTGGACATAGCCTCGAAGAAGGCTGTCCAGTACGCCACAAGTCTGGGGCAAGACCAGAACATGTGGGCGTGGTTGGCCGGGCCTCTTTGGCACCGTCCACATCTGTCCTCCACCTCCGCGAAGAACCTACTCATACGGGTTCTTGTTAAGTGGGCTCTACGTACCACTTTTAGTTGCGTCAGGCTGAGCCTTGCGCACGTGGCGGTGGAGTTGACCCTATGCAGTGCCTCGCTCCAGAGTCCCCACCCTAGTGGGGAACAGCAGTGCAAACAGCAGCGGGGACAGTGGGCATCCTTGTCTGGTGCCCCTGTGCAGCTGGAAGTATTGGGACTTGGTATTGTTGGTCCGTACGCTCGCCATGGGAGTGTTGTATAGGAGCTTTACCCAAGCGGTGAACCCTGTTCCAAGCCCGAACCGCTCCAGTACCTCTGAGGTATTTCCATTCGACTCTGTCGAAGGCCTTTTCTGCGTCCAGGGAGACGATCACTTCTTGTGTTCTCTCCCCGGAGGGGGTCATTATCACGTTCAGCAGGCGCCTGATGTTCGAGGTAAGCTGTCTACCTTTGACGAAGCCCGTCTGGTCCTCTGTGACCACCTCAGTTACACAGTCTTCTAGCCTTTTGGCTAGGATTTTGGCCAGTATTTTGGCGTCTGCGTTCCGCAGTGAGATGGGTCTGTATGACCCACATTCCGTTGGGTCTTTGTCTTTCTTAGGTATCAGCGAGATTGAGGCCTGTGCTAACGTGGGTGGCAGTGTGCCCCTAGCTAGCGAGTCTGTGAACATCTCCCGAAGGTGCGGGGCCAGCGCTATCGCAAATTTTTTGTAGAAGTCCGCCGGGAATCCGTCCAGTCCCGGCGCCTTCCCCGTCTGCATGGAGCTAATGCTGTCCATGATCTCTCCCAGTGCTAGTGGTGCTTCCAGGTCCCGTTTTCTGCCCTCTCCCACGACTGGTATGTCCAGTCCATCAAGGAACCAGTTCATCCCAGCCTTCCCCGTTGGGGGCTCTGAGGTGTACAGCTCTTGGTAGAAGGCCTTGAAGGTTTTGTTAATCCTCTCTGGTTCTGTTTCCAACATGCCTCTGGTACCCCTGATTTGTGCAATTTCTCTGGTGGCTGCCTGCTTTCTCAGTTGGTGTGCCAACAGGCAGCTGGCTTTGTCTCCGTGTTCGTACAGAGTCCAGCGCGCCTGGTGGAGTTGGTGCACTGTTTTCCTGGTGGAGAGCAGGTCAAAGTTCCTTTGTAGTTCTTTCCTCTCCGCCAGGAGTTCTACGGTCGGGGTCTCGGAGTATTTACGGTCTACCTCCAGTATGGAGTCGACCAGCTTCTGCCTTCAACCAGACTGGTCAAGTTCAGCTAATGCAACAGTGTCCAATCATGCGCCACCTGAATCCCTTGTGTAGTCGGAAATATCCTGAGCTCACAACATTGGTACAGATACTAGCCGTGGGGGCATTAAATAGTTTCACCCAGGAAATAAAAGTAGGACCAAACTCAAGTTGCCCCAAGACCTCAAAGAGGTAGTTCCACTCCACACGGTCAAAGGCCTGCTCTGCATCCATGGAGATGATTACTTCCGGCACCTGCTCCACAGAGGGCAATATGACCACTTTCAAATGCCTCCTGATGTTGGACGACAGCTGTCAGCCCCTGACAAATCCTGTCTGGTCTTCAAATCATTTCTGCTAGGCACCCCTCCAAACAATTCGCCAGAACCTTCGCTAGTATTTCGCATCAGTGTTTAATAGTGAATAGGCCTATAAGACCCACACTCAAGGAAAGTCATGTTTGACTAATTTATTAGTGTTCTTTGAAGGAACAACATGTGCTGTGGATAAAGGGGAGCCTGTAGATGTAATGTACTTGGATTTTGAGTCGGCATTTGATAAAGTACTACATCAAAGATTATTGTAGACGCTAAAAGTTCATGGTGCGGCGGGGGGCCGGGGTAACATATTAGCATGGATATAGAAAATTGGTTGTCTGTAAACAGAGTATGCATACATGGGTCTTTTTCTGATTCACAGGATGTGATGAGTGAAGTCCTGCAGGTGTTTATGCTGGGACATCAACTTTTAACAATTTATATCAATGATTTAGAAGAGGGGAGCAAAGGCATAGTGGCTAAATTTTCAGATGAGACAAAGATAGGTCGGAAAGTAAGTTGTAAAGAGGACATAACGGTCACAAGTGGTTAGCACTGTTGCTTTACAGCGCCGGGTCCCAGATTTTATTACTGGCTTAGGTCACTGTCAGTGTGGAGTCTGCACGTTGTCCCCATGTCTGTGTGGATTTCCTCCGGGCATTCCGGTTTCTTCCCACAAGTCCCGAAAGACATGCTGTTAGGTAATCTGGGCATTCTGAATTCTCCCTTGGGGTACCCGAACAGGCACCAGAATGTGGCGGATAAGGGCTTTTCACAATAACTTCATTGCAATGATAATGTAAGCCTACTTGTGACAATAAAAGTTATTGTTATTAAAAAGAGATTGTAGACAGATATAGATAGTTTGAGTGGGCAAAATTCTGGTGGGTGGTGTATAAGATGGGAAAATGTGAAATTGTTCACTTTGGCAGGAAGAATAAACAAAGCAGAGATTTACTTAAATGGAGCACACCAGCAGAATTCCGAGGGGCAGAGTGATCTGTTTTCTAGTCACAAAACGTTAGTATGCAGGTACAGCAAGTAATTAAGACTAATGGATGACCATCTTTTATTACGAGAGGAATTGGACATAAGAGTAAGGATTTTATGCTTCAGTGTTACAGGACACTGGTGAATCCACATTTCAAATCCTGTGCAATTGCGGTCTCCTTAATAAAGGATATAAATGCATTGGAGGTGGTTCAGAGGAGGTTTTCTGGACTAATACCTGAAATGAGCAGGTTGTCTTTTCAGGAAAGGTTGGACAGACTGCTTTTGTCCAGTGGAGTTTAGAAGAGTGAGGGTGACTTGATTCAAGTATATAAAATCCTGAATGGTTTGACAGGGTGGAAGTGGAAAGGATGTTTCCTCTTGTAGAGACACTGTTTTAAAATTAGGGGTCATCCTTTTAGGACAGAGGTGAGAATTGTTTTCTCCCGGGGGTTATGCGATTTTGGAATTCTGTCGCAGTGGAGACAGCTTTGAATATTTTTTTAAGGCAGAGATAGATAGATTATTGATAGGCAAGGGAATCAATGGGTAGAGGAGAATGTGAAACTTAATCAGATCCACTATAATCCTATTGAATGGCGGAGCAGGTTCGAGGGGTTGAATATGTTCCTATTTCGTATTTTCATATACAATGTTATGTAAACTGCCCTGCAGCAAATAAGATTAAAAAGCCCCTCGGAGTGCCATTTGTGAGAGAACCAAAAGTTGATGACTTTTGTTTTCCTAATATTGAGCTTGAGGAGGTTGCAAATCATGCACATTAAGGGTGCAGTGGGTTTGCACTGCGGCCTCACGGTACCGAGGTCCCAGGTTCTATCCCGGCTCTGGGTCACTGTCTGTGTGGAGTTTGCACATTCTCCCCGTGTTTGCATGGGTTTCATCCCCACAACCCAAAGATGTGCAAGCCAGGTGGATTGGCCATGCTAAATTGCCCCTTAATTGGAAAATGAATTGGGTACTCTAAATTTTAAAAAAAATAAACATTTGGAAAGGAGAGTCGGGTCAGAGTGATAGCAGCATATGAAAGATGGCCTGATGCCTGCAATTGCTGTCACTGAGCTGCAGCAGATGGGTAAAAAGAAGACAGATCCTTTGGGGACCCTACAGATGATGCTTTGGGAGGGAAAATAAGCTTTTGTTGGTGATGTACTCATTGCATTTGGGTAATTTAAAAATAGAGCTGTTTTGTTGGACAACACAGGAACCATGTCGAACCATATTGCAGAATTTGAAAATTCGTAGGAATGAGACACCAAAATCAAAAAGATGCCATTCAGCATCAAAAACCTGCATTTATATGGTACCTTGCTGCAGAAAAACAACCCCAGGCTATTCCGAAAAGCATAAAAAGACAAAAATTGACTAAGGACCAATGAGAAATTAGAAGGGATAACTAAAAGCCTGATTAAAGAGGTAACTTTTAGCGAGGATATTAAAGGAGGAACATAGAACATAGAACAGTACAGCACAGAACAGGCCCTTCGGCCCTCAATGTTGTGCCGAGCCATGATCACCCTACTAAAACCCACGTATCCACCCTATACCCGTAACCCAACAACCCCACCCTTAACCTTACTTTAATTAGGACACTACGGGCAATTTAGCATGGCCAATCCACCTAACCCGCACATCTTTGGACTGTGGGAGGAAACCGGAGCACCCGGAGGAAACCCACGCACACAGGAGGAGGAGAGAGGGGTTTAAATGCAGAATGTAGGAGTATTAATCAAAACCTGCCACAGAGTCGCATAAGCAAGTATTCGAGCAGGTGAATAAAAGCTTGATCAAAGAAATGTGTAAAAGAATGCCTTAAAGAAGGAGAGAGCAATAGAGAAGCATTAGGGGCTGAGACAGGTAATGGAGCAAAGTGTCATTAGTATACTTGTGGAACCAGACCCAAAGTGAAAGAGCTTGGACAATGGCAGCCTGCTGGCACAAACTGGGTGCAGAGCTCAAGGCCAGTTACAAATTGGACTTCAGCCCCCCCCTCCCTTTAGATTAGACTACCAAGTTATAGGTGTGCTGTGCATTCCTGCTCAGTTGACAAAGCAGTCATCAGTTTGATGGGGCAGAGAAGCAGGCAAGGAGAGTGGGAGATGGCTAGGCAGCTGCTGACAGTAGTCTCGGACTGTGATGGAGCCCAGTCATTATTGAACTATGATAAACCTGAGACTCTGTTCATTTACCAACAATTAAACTTTGTGTCTGTGACGGGTGCAGTTTTGCCTTCAGCATAAGAATAATAGTTCATTGTGCATTGTATGTCATAAAGCTGCTGCCTTTACAACACAACCTGACATTTAAATTAACCGGAAAAATGCCATGGAAGAATCACGAGAGAAAATAACAACATAATTGCACCTACATACTGATATTTAACTTGACCCATTTACATGTTCTATAAGTAAGTACGTTCATTTTAATTGTACATTTTCTCTTTGTTTGCAAGGTCTTTATTACTTGCTGAGATTGAAAAGGAAGAGAAGGAAAAGGATTGGTACTATGCACAGCTTCAAAATCTCACAAAGAGAATTGATAATCTCCCTCTCACAGAAAATGTAAGTTGAATTTCTACTGATTATTAATCATTTCTATAGATAGAAACATGTAATTTTGTAAATTTCATTTACTATTAGCTAAATAAACTCTAATTTGTAATTATTAATTTCATTGGATTTTTTTTATTATTTCATGGGACGTGGTGTCACTGGCTGGGTCAGCATTTGTTGCCAACACGAACTGACCTTGAGAAGATGGTGATGAACTGCCTTCTTTAACCTCTGCAGTCTATGTAGTGAAGGTACACCAGCAGTGGTGTTAGGGAGAGTATTCCAAGATTTAGGCTGAGTGATAATGAACAAACTGAAACGTGATTCCAAATCTTAATGGTGTATCACTTGTGGGGGATCTTGCAGGTCGTTGTGATCTTTCGTGCCTGCTGCTCTTGTAGGTTACAGGTTTGGGAAGTTCTGTCAAGGACGTCTTGACATGTAGCTGAAGTGCATCGTGTATATGGTACACACTGTAACTATGATGCACTGAAGGTGTGTGGGCTGAATCTTTCAGATGTTGGATGGGATATAAATCAGATGGGCTGCTTTGTCTTGGTTGGCGTTGGTCTTCATAGTGTTGTTGTAACTATCCCCATCTAGGCAGTGGTGAGTATTGTAAATGGTGACCAGGCTTTGGGAAGTCAGGAAATGAGTACTTACTCAGAATTTCCAATTTTGACCTGCTCTTGTCGTCACAGTATTTATATGGCAGGCCTAGGCATGTTTCTGGCTATAGATGACCTCCCAGAGTGTTGAGGGAGAGGATTTAGCATTTGTAATTTCATTGAATACCACCTGAGTTAGTTAGACACTCTCAATGGAATTGGTCATTGCCTTCCACAAATGTTACTTTCCACTTAGCAGCAGTGCTGTTGTGCAGATCTTGCTGGGTGGCATAGATGGCTTCAATTTTTGAGAAGTTGTGAATGGAGCTGAACATTGCCATGATTGACGTACACCTCCACTTCTGACCTCATGATTGTGTGAAGGTAATTTCGAAAGCAACTGAAGATGATTGGAAGATGGAACTCCTGCAGCAATGTTAGAGATTGAGATGATTGACCTCCAATCTCTATGTTGGGTACGATCCCAGCCAGTTAAGTGTTTTCTCCTATTCTTTTCAACATCAATTTTACTCCTTGATGCCTTACTCAATCAAACATTGCATTGATGTCACGGACAATCCCGCCCACCTAATCTCTGGAATTCAGCTCTTTTGGACACATTTGGATTAAGTCTTTAATGAAATCTGGAGCCAGGTGGTCCTGACAGAACATTAACCGATTATCAATGAGCAGATTATTGGTGACTGAATGCTGCCTGATTGCTGTGTTGCTCACGTTTTCCATCCCATTGCCGACTGATAGTCAGCTAATTGGCCAGTTTGAATTTGGCCCTTTTAAGAACAGAATATATTCTCTTTTCCACTTTAAGTGAATGTCAGTTTTGTCACTGTGCGAGAATAGCTTAGCTGAAAGATACCCAATTAATTCTGGAGAAAATGTATTGTTGTTGGGGCACACATACTTTCTGTATTCAGTGCACTCATTCATTCCTTGATATCACATGGACTGTATCAAATTGGCTAAAGATTGACTTCTGTGATGATGGGGATCTCAGGAGGTGATGGTTTATGCAGTAGGTAACTGACTGATGATAGTTTAAAATATCCTGGGCTTCACCATCAAGAATATCTGGATATGCATAGAGCCTTCAACTCTTTTGTTTAATTGTCCACCACCGTTCACAATCGACAGGACTTCCGGACTTTTGCTTCATTGGCTGTGGGATTGCTTAGCTTTGGCATGCAAGTAGTCCTGTGTTGGTAACTTCTCACTTTTGGCCATGCCAGGTGCTGCTCCTGGCATTCTCTTCTTCAATTCTCATTGAATCAGGGTTGATGATAAAGGTAGAGTGAGGGATATGCCAGGCTATGAAGTTACAGATTGTGGTTGAATAAAGTGCCTCATAAATGCCCAGTTTTCAACTGCTAGATTTGTCCTGAATCTATCCCAATTAGCACAGGTAGTGCCACACAGCACAATGGAAGATGTTCTCAATATGAACACAGGAACCTGACTGCATAAGACCTGGCTTCTAAGGTTGGTATAACGTTATTAGTGCCTGAACGTTCTTTTTAGGATTATGACAGAATGACATTTTGCGTTACACAGCAGCAAAATTTTATTTCTGGCACTTTTATTTTAATGAAGCAACTGGAGATGGGAGAAAAGGTAATGTTGGTACTTACTGCATTATCAAACATAAATTCCGAAGAGACTGTTGAACAGAAGATGTAGGCAGGCTTTAGAGAGATCTTCCTGAATGTGAATCTGCAATTGCTGAGGCCTTTTCGCTGAAGATGATTTGAAAGGTGAGAAGTGTTAAGTAATGGGTTAAGAGACATTGCAATGAGTTGTCTCATTTATGTTAAGTGTTCAATGATTGTCTCATTTATGTTAAGTGTTCAATGATTGACACTGATATGTAAAGGGGCTTCAGGTGGACTCTGGAGCTTGTGATGATCTGTAGAGTTCTGTGCAGAGTGAGTTTGAACCATTAAAGGTGTGTTGGTGAAAAAGGAGCTGAACTCTTGCCTCTTCATACCACAGCATCTAGTACATGTTAACAAGAAGTTGTTAAAGCAGGATCGAGGCAGAAGAGAAAAATATGTGTGCAACACCCAGCAGTAAATTTCAAAGATGGAATGGGTGAAGCCTGATCCATTATTTCCTTGTAATACGGAAACTATAATTCTATTGATTTGGTCATCTTTGGACAGTTTTCTCTGCAGACGGACATGACTAGAAGACAGTTAGAGTTTGAAGCACGGCAAATTCGATCTGCAATGGAAGAACAACTGGGAACGTGCCAGGATATGGAGAAACGAGCTCAGGTAGTATCAATATTGTGCAATTTTAAAGAGTATTTGATATCTTCAGAGAGAATAATTAAAATATGAAATAACTTGAGAAAATAACTGTTGAAAAAATATACTGAAGGAATTGAGTAGTTTGTTATTTCCTGTTTCATTTGGCAACTGTTGTATCATTTTAAATTTAAATCTCAAGATAAATTGTCAACCTGTTTTATAAGTGAAGTGAGTAGGTATTAGTTGTGTATGTTTTGTGATAGAATAGTCATGGATTTCAAACTCATCTGATGTAACTTTTATAAAAAGTAAAGGAACAGTTGTATAAGCATACAACATAAAAAATGCAAAAGATATAAGTATTATAATGGTGCAGCTTTAATTGGATAGGCGAGAAAGTTTCTTTTTCTAACTTTAGTTCATCTTAATGCAGATGAGAGTAGTACGAATTCAGCAAATAGAGAAGGATATGCTTCGTTTGCGACAGCACTTACAGTCGCAAGCAGCAGAAACTGAGGTCAGTATGTCTTTTATAATTTGCTATTTAGTGTTGAAATTACGAATTTATTCTGATTGTATTGGTCGTCTTTGAAGGTCAAAACGTGGAGCCTAAGCAGTTTTCTTTCCAATGTTCCATGTTGGAACCTTAGTTTACATAGTTACTCGTTGTAAGCTGGAGTATCAGCAACAAACTAGAAGGCTTCAGGATCATTCCATTTTTGAAACATGTTTTACGCTTCAGAATCATTCCAGGGCTTGATCGGAGCTTGTGCTCCAGCCCACAAGCTATAACCCACAAGTGCGGTCATGGGGTCATGGAAACTCTGTTTGCCCGGGCAGTGGGCTATATAAACTTTGATATGGGCCAGGCCCAACAAGATGCCCGGGCAGCAGGATTCTCTGTCATAACCAGAATGCCCCAGGTCTAGGGAGTAAGGTACATGTTGCCTTGCCTGCACCGGGCCATCAGGGAGTGCCCTCCATGAACAGGGAGGGGTTCCACTCCCTGAACGTCTATCTTGCATGCAACCTCCACTTGAAGATCATGCATGTATGTGCACGCTTCTTCGAGGGCCACCCCAGGTTGGCTGATTGGCTCTTGGGGAATAAGGGTACTTGCTGAGGACCTGGCTAATGACACCAGTATGGAGGCTGGTGACCAATGTGGAGACCCGAGACCCGATGCTCATACGGTCACCTGAGCTGTTATTGAGTGGTGCACCAGACGTCTGGAAATGCGGTTCAGATGCCTCATCCGCTCTGGTGGTGCAGTGCCGTACACTTTGTAGTGGTCTGCTGTGCCCTCCACAACTTGGCACAGCAGCGGGGAGACATCGTGGAGGGGGAGGAACATGTGGTGGAGGGTGGGGATGACAGTTGCGCCGTGAATATGGTAGTCCTTTCGGAGATCCCCTCCGAGGTGACGTGTTTTCTTGGGAGGGGGCACCACCCCGTATGGGCCAGCACCATCGGATGGATATCCTGCAGGAAATGGACATGTTATCAGTGTCTCGTTATGCTCTTGGCGTAGCATAAGCTGCTTCCTTGATGTTCACTCTGACAAAGGAAGGTTCAGACGTGGAGATAACTTCAACACATTTATTAAACTATTTACAATTCTCCTACTCTGGTTCGCCTCTACTGTTAATCCTTCTATAGCTACTCAGACTGGCGAACCAGTCTGCTACTATCCACGTGGTGGGTGTGATGTTGAATCAACCCTGTGTCTGTACACACTGAGTGTCTCCACTGGAAAGAGGAAGATCATGTGTGCTGTGTCCTTTATATATGGATTAGTGTAATGCCCCCCTGTGGTAGTGTCGCCTCTGTGTGTATCGTGAATGCCCATTGGTTGTGTCCTATCTTACTGACCTATTGGTTGAGTGTCTGTGTGTCATGTCTCTGGTGCTCCCTCTAGTGTCTAGCTAGTCTACGTGTACTTACATTAACGCCTTGTGTATCTACAGTGATGTATATCACCACAAATCAGTGGGAGGGATGGGTCAGTCTGTAAGACAGTGACAGCAGGTCATCGGGGTGCGGGATGGTGGATCCTCACCTCTGCGAAGTACGCCAACTTCTACATCAGTGACCAATCTGTTCTTGGCCACCCCTACGACCTCCTGGGCCTATTCCCCGTGGGGGGTGAGGACTCTGATATCTGGCACCCCACTGCCCGTCTGGGCTCTCACGTTTCTTATGGGCCAACTTCTCCTGTCGGGATACACAGGGGGCATCATTAGGCAATGGGTGCAAGTCCTCCTGGTGACGCTCCCCGAGCTGACGGTCGCTGCCCTATGGCTGACCCTCCAAACCCCTTGGGGAAACTGGGAATTTTGTCTGGCCTCAACCACATCCAACAACTTGGGCCCTGAATCGTGGGACTGGTCTCCTTGGTGGCATGGCTTCAAGCTGTGTGGTGTTTGCTCTGCAGGATTGGTTTAAGTGCTGTTGAACCCTTGTTAGCAGGGAGCTGGCAGGCGCGGTCCTGGTGAATCAATCGGGACCATCATTTGCGCTATGAAGCCCATGGGACCTAGTTAAGTGGTCCAATTAACGTTTAATACCGGTGACAGCCTCGCCGGGTCAAGCGTCGGGAATATTGTGGCAGTTTTCGCTCGCTACTACACTTAGAAACTTTTCCATTCAATCGTACCCAAAATATTTTGTGCATTTCAGAAGGAGCACAGTTAATTTTTGTTGTTCAGAGATGCTGTTGAAATACTGGATGACAGCTGAGTTATGTAATTTAACAATTTCCTAATCACTTCCATGGATTACCTTTCTCCGCACCAACTTGAGTTTTAACTTGTAGCCCCTATGTAGAACTTGGTGAAATGCATTTTAGTTTCTCCGATGTCAATATTTTAAAAATGCTAACAAGCTGACAATATTGTGATCAGTAAAGAACAGAAAATAATAGGGTAAAAATACATTACAGCTAATACTGAAATCTGAAACAAAAACAGAAAATACTGGACTACCTTAGCATGTTTGACAGCATCTGTGGAGAGAGATCGGAGCTAACGTTTCGAGTCTGGATGACTCTTTGTCAAAGCTAGAAAGAACTGGAAATGGAGTCGGATTTATACTATAGTGGGGGACATGGAGAAAATAATAGGGCTTCAGTATAGTTTCTGGTGAGCCTCCCCCAAATTGCCACAGTGCACATTTACAAATCCTGGGTAAGGACAGGATTGGATTAATCTTTAAGGTTTGCGCAATCAAATAACCTGAGAAGATTCACAGTCCAAGGTTACACGTGAACCATGGTCCTTTCAACTAGGTATCGAGGAGCTGCAGGTACTTATGGAAATGCTAGTTTCGAACAGTGGGGCTGGTTTAGCACAGTGGGCTAAATAGCTGGCTTGTAAAGCAGACCAAGGCCAGCAGCGCAGGTTCAATTCCAGTACCAGCCTCCCTGCACAGGCGCTCCGCGGAATGTGGCTTTTCACAGTAACTTCATTTGAAACCTAATTGTGACAAAAGCGATTTTCGTTTTCATTTCATTTCAAATGAAGTTCAGTCGGAAACACAATCTTCAGGATAAGAAAGATGGAGAGAAATTTGGACGGCACATTACAACTCTCTTAGCATTGTGTTTTATTAAATATGAATGTTCAGAATTACTTACATTAGTCATCTTTATGAATTATACATTTATTTTTTAAGCAAGTACAGTACATTATCTAATTCATTCAGAGAGTAGGCACACTAAAAATAATTTGGGAAATAATCTGTATCTGGTAAAAAGAAATCCGTATTTATGTTTAGAAATTCTTTATCAGGGGTAAATGAAACACCCAATGTAAAAGATCAAGGAAAACTTGAGTGCAGCTGTGTAGCGTGCATAACTTCACTTTCCCAGCTTCCGTATGCCCATAGCTAGATCCCTATGTCTGAACGCACACGCCCCATTATAATTCAGCACCCCCAAGCAAAAGAATCTTGCTGATAAATTTTCTGCAATGATGCTGGTTCCAAAATAAGACTAAGATTGAGAACATAGTTCAGCCACAGTAGGTAACAAAGTAATTGTTCTAATTGTGTCTTTGATATGGAAAAGTTACAAGTATAACCAGATGAACCTTCGTGATGTTTAAAAGCATGTTAACTGAAATGAATGAAAATCGCTTATTGTCACGAGTAGACTTCAACGAAGTTACTGTGAAAAGCCCCTAGTCGCCACATTCCGACGCCTGTCCGGGGAGGCTGGTACGGGAAACGAACCGTGCTGCTGACCTGCTTGGTCTGCTTTAAAAGCCAGCGATTTAGCCCAGTGAGCTAAACCACCTATTAAATCGTCTATTAAATATTCAAAATTATTTCAGACTCAATAGAATAAGAGTTGCATTTATATAGCACCTGTTGCAACCAGTGAAGTACATTTGAGTTGTGGGCACTGTTGTCATCTTTGTCATCTACATGACAGAGCTTTCGGGCCAGAGTTTAATGTCACATTCGATGAACAGTTCCCCGGACATGTTAATCTCTTGGTACTCCACTAGAATGTAAACCTAAGGCTATGTACTCAAGTCTCTGAAGTGGTACATATGAATCAGATGAGGCTGTTCCCACTAAACCATAATCAGTAGTGCATGATTTTCATTGCGATATTGAATATGTTTTTCATTTTAATTTATAGCACTTTTGATATGTTAGACATAAGTATTCCTCCTAATAGACAGCTTCTTCGAAAGAAAATCTTAAGAACACTTATTTTTAACGGTAAACTGTACAAAATGAGTGCACTAAATAGGAAGAATTTTTCTGTCTGTCCTGAGGCTATTTTGTATTTTATTATATTCAGTGAGCTATTCAGTGGGTCTTATTGGTGAGACATTTTCAGGATGCTTGTCATGTGACCAAAGGCTCTCAGAACTGCTTGGGCATTCTCATCCCCCAGAGGACCTTTTATATCCTGTCATTTTAACAGCACAGTCAGAAAAAGACTGTAGCTTTCTGAGCGCCTCCTTTGTGTCTGGGTATTGTGATACACTGCTAGACCTCTGGACGTGCAGTACTTTCATCAAGTCATGTCACTGAGGTGGTGTTTGCTGCTCTTAGCGCAGAGGCTCCAGAGTAAAGCAGCAATCACAGTTCTATTGCAGAGATGCAGCATGGAAACAAGGAAGGTTAAAAAAATTCTCACTCTTTTATGTTTTAAATATAATGCTACGGTTATTCTTTAAACAGAAGCCAACGCAAACTAAACATGAACAAACAGTGTCACATGATGCAGAACGACCGAGTGATTGTCAGGAAACACCAGAAGCTAGCATGGGTACTACAGGGAGTGGGCAGGTAAGGAGAATTGTGATTTTATATCAATTAAGAGGATCATGAGAATGCACTGCAGCAACACAGATATGTACATGTGTCCCCCCCATCTGCCTCTCTCTCTCTCTCTCTCTCTCTCTCTCTCTCTCATCTCTTAAAATGACCTTGATAATTTGGCTTTGTCCTCTGCACATTTAAGTGTTTCTTCATTGAAGTATATTTTCCATAATATTGTTAAATTAAATTTATGGGGAAATTTTTTAAAATTATGTTTTACAATAAATATTCCATAATGGAAATACCGGTAACCTGGTTCTAATTCAATTGGTTAAGTGTGATGCAGACATACTGCTAAGGATTAAAGGTGATAGCGTGATGAACATTTTGGTATATACAGTCATGCTCACTCTTTAGATTAGCTTTCTTTAATCATTGCTTTACTTTAAGCACCTTTACTTTAAGTTGGACTGCTGAAAACGTTTTCTGCTATATTGTAGGCCTAAGAATTTTTAACTTGTAAAAAGAGAGAGGAAATGCAGAAGAGGAAACCATTTGCATTATAAAATGAAATTAAACCCTGAAGGAATGTGAAATAAGAGCACTATATCTTATTAATTTAGATTTATATACCAACTAGGAAATAATATGAATAGGGAAGAAAACTGATACTTGTTAACTGGATCTGATATAACTGAACCAAACAGTGGCATAGTGGTTAGCATTGCTGCCTCCAGTGCCAGGGAACGGGGTTAAATTCCACCTTGGGTGACTGTCTGTGTGGAGTTTGCACATTCTTCCCTAGTCTGCGTGGGTTTCCTCCGGGTTCTCTGGTTTCCTTCCACAGTCTAAAGATGTGCAGGTGGGTGAATTGGCCATGATAAATTGCCCCTTAGATCCAAAAAGTTAGGTGGGTTACTGAGTTATGGGGATACAGTGGGAGCCTGACCTAGGTGGGGTACTCTTGTCAAAGCATCAGTGCAGACACAATGGGCAGAATGGCCTCCTTCTGCACTGTAGGGATTCTATGACCTATCCAGATCTGTAGGTGGATCCTTTGTTATCTAAAATGAGCAGTCAAATCACAATGATGACTGTGTGTATGTTTTCCTGCGGAGCAGTATCGATGATCCATCCTGAAGCATCTCTCTTAAATTGATGGGTCATTTATTGTTTTAGGATTTGAGCAGTAACTGTTATATTAGCAGCAGCCAAGCAAAATTAAAGAAAATTTTCATTGTTGCTTTGATAAGTAGATTAGTAACTGTGGATCAGTGTGCAGCACATAGCACCTCTCTGTTTAAGTACAGTGTTACCAAAATCTATCCAAATTTATATGTACCTAAAGTCTACTTAATGACACCACTCCTAGGAATAAAATTCAATTTTGAAATAACTTCCTATGCTAAATAAATAGCTTCCAAAACCTAATAACTAATTTAGAATTCTATTGAACGAAGATTTACTACAGAATAGAGGTAGACCTTTCAAAAATTAGATCAAATTGGGTCAGGAAGGGAAGGTTAGTGATCAGGAGTTCAGTGTGAATGTTGTGGAAGATATAACAGTAGGTCTAAAATATAGCGTAAAATTTTAAGGATGACGAACAATTAGCACTCGACATCTTGAAAGTCGGCGTGAAATGGCCAACAGCTCTCCAACCCAGCTAGACACAGCGTTACACAGCACTCATTCTGGAGCTAAGTCCTACGATTGTTGGAAAGGTACGTTCTGGGGGAAGGAGCATAGGGGATGTTCAGGTGTGTCAGGAGGGAGGCGATCATGGGGGATATACCAGACCTTCCCTTCCTGCCCACTTTTTGTTCTGTTTCCTACCCTACCTGTCATGGCGAATGGGGATGCTTTATGTCTTCGACAGGAATTATGAGATTATAACTATGTGGAAGCTGAACAGATTGTCTCTATTTTCACAACAAGGTGTGACAAAGAAGATGGTTTTAAGGAGATGGCTGGTAGTTGATAAAATGAACTTGATGGTATCTATACTTTGCAGCATCAAAACGTAATGAGCTGTTTTGGTAGAGGAGAGCAAAGCTCTGTAGAACTTGAATGTGGTTGTTAGTGGACAGCTAAAGCAATTGTGACTTAGTCAAAAGAATTGTACCTGAACAATGGCAATGTTAACTAAATGTACATGTAGTACATAACATAGCAAACTGTTCCAAGGCACTTCTGGGACATTATTCCATAAAGTTTTGAAAGCAAGTAACTTGAAATATTTGGGGAAACTAACCAAAAGCCGGGTCAAACAGGTAAGTTTTAAGGAGAATCTTAAAGGGGAAAAGAGGGATGGAAGGACATGTAGAGTTAGGAGGCAAATTGCAGAGCTTTGGACCATGGCAGCTGAAGGCATGCCTTCCAATGGTGAAACAATAAATACCGGAAATGGAGCAGAGCTGTATCTCTGGAGGTAAATGAGAATTTTAAAATCAAAACATTGCTGGCAACGATCATAAAACACAAGGGTGATGGATGAATGGCACTTTGTGCGAGTTAGGCTATGGGGCAGCAGAATTTTGATGGACTCGTAAACATTGCGTGTGCAAGGTGGGACACTACCAAGGTGGAAAGCTACTTCAACTATCGTTTCCTCTAGCTATTTACCATTCTATACATGATTCATGTACCCATAATAAACTTGGCAGTAAAATTGAAGCCCATAGGTTTAAAGGGATCGGGGCAGCATGGATATACAATCGAGTAAAAGTGGTAGTGTGTAATTGTTTTCGAGCAAGCTGGTGTTAAAATCATTGCTCTTTTTGACAGTCTTGGAATTAGGGACGCAATTTCAAAATTTGTAGATGAGACAATTCATGTAAAACGAGTGGACAGTGAGGAGGATTGCAACAAACTTCAAGAGGAAGCAGACTGACTAATGAAAGTGGGAAGACACAGCAGATGATCACTCAAAGCATTGTGCAGTGATGATTTTGGGATGGAAAATGAGAGACAATATAAATTAATGGGACAATTTTAAAAGGGAGTTCAAGAACAGAGTGAGATGGGGAGTGGCAGTTCAAGCTGCTATCAAAGCATATGTGATTCTTGGCTTTACGAATAGAAGTCTAGAATATGCACAGGGTCGTTATATTAAACCTTTTGAAATGGCAGTTAAATGTGATAATCAGCATTAAGCTTTGAAGAAGGTTCAGAAGACATTGTTCTCTGAAGAATAGAGCAGCTTAGGGAGATGTTCATTAGAAGTGTTTAAAATCATGTAGGTTTTCAATCAAGTAAACCAGGAAAAACTTTCTGTTGGTGAGTGAGTCAGTAATCAGAGAATACGTTTAAAATAATTGGCAAAAGAACAAGTAGGAAGAGTCTATTTGCACAGCAAGCTGTTAGGATGTTAGCTGTTAGGAAATGCACTGACTGCAAGGGCAGTTGAAGTTGATTCAGTAATAACTTTCAAAGTGCATTGGATGTGTACTTGAAAAGAAAAGGCGGCACTGTGGGGAAATGGGATAATTTTCAGTGAACCATCACAATAGGCTGTTACAAGTTTCTACATTATTTCTGTCGAGGCTAAATGTCATCCTGTTATGAAATATTCTGTGATGACACAGTAGTGCTAGAAGCACAATTTTAAAAGTATTTGAAGTATGTATTTCTGCACGTTCATCCAATTAACAAAAATGATCTTGGAACAAGATCAGTTTTGGGAGCGTTAATCTGCTTGAGGTTGCAGAGCTACATTTCTGTTACTCCAATAACTTTTATCGAACAATAAAATGGTTTCATAAATATAAAAGTAATATTTTATATTGGACAACTTAAGTCACCAGTAATGCAAAGCAACGTCCTTGATGAAAATCCTAATTTTTTTTTTAATATAGAGTACCCAATTCTTTTTTTTCCAATTAAGGGGAAATTTAGAATGGCCAATTCACCTACGTTTCACATCTTTTTGTGAGGTGAGACCCACACAAGTACAGGGGTAATGTGCAAACTCCACACGGACCGTGACCTGGGGCCATGATCAAACCTGGGTCTTCGGTGCCGTGAGACAGCAGTGCTAACCACTGTGCCACCATGCTGCCGATGCAAATCCTAATTAGTGGACAAAACTATGGCAGATGGAGTTCATTGTGGACATATGTAATGTTATCCACCTTGATCCCAAGAAAGATAAATTGGAGACATTTTTACTTGGTGAAATAGTGGAGGTGGACAGCGGATATTCGAGGATGCTCGCCATGGAGGGATTGGCGGGGAGGAAAACTTTGCAGGGGCAGTTTGACAAGTTGACAATGGGGGGGCAGTAGGGCAACTGCGTAGGGCAAGAGGGGTGCAATATGAGTATGACGAGAAGGTGAGCCGCATGCTGGCGCACCAGCCGCATCCACGGAAATATTGAATATACAGACTGGGGCTGGAGATGTGGTGTTGGAGCTGGGGAAGATAAATGAGGCATTTAGGGAGTACTACCAGGGACTGTACGAGGTGGACCCGGGGAGAACCATGGGGCGGTTTCTGGTCGAGCTGGAGTTCCCCCAGATGGAGGAAGCAAAGAGGCAGGCATTGGAGGAGCCCCTGGAAGGTGCTGGATAGTCTCAGGGGTATGAAGTCAGGGAAGGCCTCGGGGCTGGACGGGTACCCGGCGGAATTTTGTAAGGAATTTGTGACGGACCTGGTATCATATCTGTTGGGGGCGTTTAATGAAACGCAGGAGAAGGGGAGCTGTTGGAGACGATGATGCAGGCAGTAATCACGCTAATTCCAAAAAAGGGGAAGGACCCGTTGGAACGTGGGTCGTATAGGCCCATAATCACTATTGAACACTAATGTGAAAGTGTTGGGTATGTTCTTGGTGGGGAGAATGGAGGAGTGTGTCCCGGAGGTGGTGCAGAAGATCAAACGGGCTTTGTGAAGGGCAGGCAGCTCACGAGTAATACAAGACAGCTGTTGAATGTAGTGATGAATCCGTCAGGGGCTCTGGTACTGGAGGTGGTGGTGTCCATGGACGCGGCGAAGGCATTTGATTGGGTGGAGTGGTGGTACTTGTTCGAGGTTTGGGTTGGGCTGAGATTTGTGGCATGGATGTGGTTGCTGTATGCGGCACCAAGTGTGAGTGTGCTGAGGGGGAACGAGTTCAGGTTAGGGACATTAGGGTGTAGCTGGGATACACGCTGCTGGAGAGCCTGCTGGTTCGAGATATGGAAGGGGAGGGAAGATTTGGACAAAGAACAAAGAAAAGTACAGCACAGGAACAGGCCCGCCGGCCCTCCAAGCCTGCGCCAACCATGCTGCCCGTCTAAACTAAAATCTTCTACACTTCCGGGGTCCGTATCCCTCTATTCCCATCCTATTCATGTATTTGTGAAGTTGCCCCTTAAACGTCACTATCGATCCTGCTTCCACCACCTCATCCGGCAGCGAGTTCCAGGCACCCACTACCCTCTGTGTAAAAAAACTTAACCTTGTACATCTCTTCGAAACTTTGCCCCCTAGTAATTGACCCCTCTACCCTGGGAAAAAGTCTCTGTCTATGCCCCTCATAATTTTGTAGACCTCTATTAGGTCGCCCCTTAACCTCCTTCGTTCCAGTGAGAACAAACCAAGTTTATTCAACCTCTCCTCATAGCTAATGCCCTCCATACCAGGCAACATCCTGGTAAATCTCTTCTGCACTCTCTCTAAAGCCTCCACATCCTTCTGGTAGTGTGGCGACCAGCATTGAACACTGTACTCCAAGAGTAACCAAACTAAGGTCTTTACAGCTGTAACATGGCTTGCCAATTTTTATACTCAATGCCCCGGCCAATGAAGGCAAGCATGCCGTATGCTTTCTTGACTCTTCTCCACCTGTGTTGCCCCTTTCAGTGACCTGTGGACCTGTACACCAAGATCACTTTGACTGTCAATACTCTTGAGGGCTCTACCATTCACTGTATATTCCCTACCTGTGTTAGACCTTCCAAAATGCATTACCTCATATTTGTCCGGACTAAACTCCATCTGCCCAAGTACAAACGATCCAAATCCTGCTGTATCCTCTGACAGTCCTCATCACTATCCACAATTCAACCAACCTTTGTGTCATCCGCAAACTCACTAATCAGACCAGTTCTATTTTCCTCCAAATCATATATATATATGTTTGGGGATATATGCAAGTGGCTGGGGGTGTAGGGAAGCGAGCGGGTGGTGAAAATCAAGGAGAAATGCGAAGGGGAGTTCGGAGGTCAGATCAATCGGGGAGTATGGAGTGAGGCACTGCGTAGGGTAAACGGGTCCTCCTCCTTTGCAAGAATGAGTCTGATACAGTTATAGTGGTGCACTGGGTGCATATGACTCGGGGGAGAATGAGTGGGTTCTTTCAGGGGTAGCAGATGAATGTAAGAGGTGTGGGTGGGGGTCAGCGAATCACGCGCACATGCTTTGGGGTTACGAAAAATGGGGAAGATTCTGGGCCAGGATAGTGGAGGAGGAGGCGGACCTGGATCCTTTGATGGTGATATTTGGGGTTTCAGAGAAGCCGGAGCTCGTGGAGAGGAGGAAGGCCGATGTCATGGCCTTCGCCTCTCTGATTGCACTGCGACAAATTTTGCTGGAGTGGCGGTCGGCATCGCCACCGGGGGTAGCAGCTTGGTTTGGGTGACCTGTATGACTTCCTGCAGTTGGAGAAGATAAAATATGAGTTATGGGGCTCAGCAGGGGAGTTTGAGAAAAGGTGGGGGATGTTGTGGCCGTGTTTGAGGAGCTGTTCATCGCAGGGGTGGGGTTGAAAAAGGGGAAAACATTTGTACAGACTGTATAGTCGATTGCTGGGAAGTATGTTTCCCGGGGTACTTATTTGTTGGAGCCTGTTTTGCTACATGTTTGTAATAAAATACATTTCTTATGTTAAAAATTATGTGGGGAAAACCATGAGCTGTAAAGGAGCAAAAACAACTTGTTCAAGTACACAAATAATTGAAAGCTAGTAAGACGGATAGAAAATGTAATAAAGGTCTAATAGAACATTGGCCTTTACCTCGAGGAGGGTGAAATACAAAGTGGAGGAGGTTATGCGTCATCTGTATAGTGTTGCTCGTTCTGGTGAGTGCGCTTTACACTCAATTGGCTCTGCTTTATTACTTAGCTCTAGAGTCGCCAGGTATCCTTATGATACCACCACGAGGTTCATCAAGTTGAGATCAATGACTCAACACACCAATTAGTAAGGTTCAAATCAAAACAAGTTTATTTATACACAGTTAATCGCTACTCATGCATACAATACTAAAAGACTAGGCTATTCCTACCACTAACAGGCCAATACTTATCTGGATAAGGGAACCCGCTGGGTCAGGGAACAATGGCCTCTTGCTCGATTTCGAGTCTGCAGGCTTCCAGCTAGTACGGACTAAGGGGTCAGGAGCATCTATCTCGTAGTGTGCGTTGACTGGACACTTAGTTGATGGTGCAGCAGTTGGCCAGGCCTCTCCTTCTTATGGTCAAGTTCTTCGAGAGCTGCTAAGATGTTCTGCTGGGAGGGCCGGCTAAGAGAGCGAACTGACCTTCGGGGCTCTATCTTATAGTCCTCGGGGGCTTCGCGCCCTTTTGGGCGGACCCCAAGCTTACTTCCAATCGATTGGATCCCATACCAATCGATTGGTTTGAATTTCCCAATACTAGGGCTGTTTCCCGATCGCTGGGCGGTCCTTGGGTGCCTGTTTGCTTCTTTTGTCTTGGACCCCTGTTGGCGCCGAGGAGTCTAGCTTTTCTACGATCACCTTTGATTGTTACTATTGTGCCTGGGAATCGCTCATTAATATGCATGTCTGCTGGTTTCAGTGCTGTCTGCTTTCTTTGCAGGCAGAATACACAGGAAAAGTCGGCAAACTGCTTGTTTCTCTGGGATTGTCCAATTTTCCCTGCTGTGTTTCTCCATTTTAACTTGGAAAGTGGCCAACTCAGGTGGCTACAATAGAGCCTCAATGAACCTCATGTGGAGTACTGTATTCAATTTTGGAAAGGATATATTTGCCTTGTAGTAGGTTCGGCACAGATTCACCAGAATGAAGCCACGTCTTAAGAATGTTAAATTATGAGGAAAGGTTGGATAAACTTGGTTTGTATACCCTATATTGAGGGATTATACGATTGAGGTGTTAAAAATGTTAAAGTATTTGGTAGAATTAATGCAGAGAAACTATTTCCTTTAGTAGGGCAATCAAGAACGAGGAAGCATAAAATTAGAGCTGGGCCATTCAGGATCAAAATTTGGAAGTACTGTGGAGTTAAGACATTTGAAGCTTTTAAGACTGACATCAATAGATTTTTGTAGCATAACATGCATGTGGAGCAATCGCAGATTGATGGAGTGAATGTAGAGATTAGCTATAATCTGGGTTAAGGCTGAATTAGCGTTCAGAAACTGACTGGTTTCTAATCATATTTTGTAAATGTGTTAGTTGATGTACATTTTGAAATTAGCCAATTTTACTTTTATTTCTGTAAATTATAAAATAAATATATATTTAATAATAACTATAATCACTCCAATAGAAATAATCATAGCAAGTTTACCAACACCTTGAACTCGTAACCTCTGCTTATTAATTTAGTTTACAAGGGCCACCATAATCTTAGAGTGGGAATGGGGGATTTAGCAGAAACAATATAACTGATTTAAATGTATAACATGAGCATTTAAAGTAAGTTTTTAAAATTAATTTGTGGGGTTTGATTGTCACTTGCAAGGCCAAAGTTTATTGCTGATCCCTAATTGCGCTTGAGCTTCCGCCTTGAACCACTGTGGTGTGTGTGATGATATGCATTAGCAATCATGTATATAATGATGTAAACGATCTCCAACCAGCAGGTGGCAGTGTGAATCTATCATTTGACTCTACCTCGAGGATTTGAGAGTTGGTTGTGTTCGTGGATAGTCATACTTGCAGTAGCTCTAGGATAATTTATCAGTATTAGTAGTTTGCAATATATTTCTTATAGTTATCTTTACCACACATTTATTTTATAATAAAATACTTTAACTAGTCAAGAACTCAATGTTCTCCTGTGCATCATTCATACCGGCCAACCACCAGAACGTAACATGGTACCAGGAGAGAAGATCTACTAAGCTTCTTTGAAGATTCAAACAAGTAAAGGTAACTCTGAAGACGAAGAAGGTTAAAAAAAGAAACACATCTTCTACTCGCCTTGTGAGCTACTGATGACTAGTACTCAACTCACTGACAGACTTCGAAGTCCAGGGTGGGAAGTCTGAAGGCACCACACCAACTTTGAGTCACTGGTAATGTGGATGAGAATTGACGTGTATTCAAAAAGCAATTCATGTTGCAGTCCTTGGTCTGCAGGCACAGCCTGATGAGTGACGCATAGTTTTGCTGCTCACCATATCAGGTTCACAAGCGATATACATATCTAATGCGTTCAATTTCGATAATGAGGCAGATAGCAAGAACTTTGAGGAAGTTGTAAAGCAATTTAATCGGCATTGCACTCCAAAACAAAATTAGACGTTTGATCGCGACATACTTTGCATGCGCACCCAGAAGGCAGGCAGATTGTTTGATAGTTTTCTGATCGATTTGTGATTGAAGGCGCAGTCGTGTAATTTTGCTCCCCTACAATCATTGATGATCCGCGATCAGATCGTGTTCAGGATTTGTAACGACAAGGTATGCAAAAGGCTTTTAAAAGAAAATGGCAGACACCGCTATTAGTGTAATGATGCACTTAAGTATGAAAAGTGGTCCCAGCACCGGCGGTCATTTTAAGCGACTGACTGAATCCTCCATTTCATGTAAGCTATGCGGCAAGCTACATTTGCCACAACTGTGTCCAGTGTTTGGAAAGATATGCTCCAAATGTAAAAGCAAAGATCATTTTGCTTTACCAGTAGAAGCTTTACCAGTAGAAAAGCGTTTTACGTCGACATGACTTCTGGTGAGGACGAGGATATTCCAGATATGCAAAATGACAATGTTTTAAGGACTATTTGCAGCAACAGTAAAGTAAATGCAGAAACTCCAAAAGACAAATGTACAGTTCCATTAATGATTAATGACACATTAATTAACTTCAAACTCGGCATGGGAGCGAGGGCCAACATTGTCAGTTTGTCAGATTTAAAAGAGCTAAGAATTAAACTGAAAGTGTAAAATAAGATAGTACCACTGAAAGACTACAATGGAAATGAAATTACTACGCTAGGAGCATGCGAGCTCGATGTAACACGGTTGCACAAGTGATTAGCACTGTGGCTTCACAGCGCCAGAGTCCCAGGTTTGATTCCCCACTGGGTCACTGTCTCTGCGGAGTCTGCACGTTCTCCCCTCGTCTGCGTGGGTTTCCTCCAGGTGCTCTGGTTTCCTCCCACAGTCCAAAGACGTGCCGGTTAGGTGGATTGGCCATGATAAATTGCCCTTAGTGACCAAAAAAGGTTAGGAGGGGTTATTGGGTTACAGAGATAGGTGGAAGTGTGGGCTTAAGTGGATCGGTTCAGACTCGATGGGCCGAATGGCCTCCTTCTCCACTCTATGTTCTATGTAACTGAAGAACAAAGTTCACACAGTAAAAATTTCCATTGTGGAGTTGGAATGTTGGTCTCTACTAGGAATAGAAGTGTGTGAAGCACTTGAGCAAGTTAAGCGAGTTTACAGTGCAGACTTTACTGTAACCAGACAACGTGCCCCAGTAGATTCCATGTTAAAGGAATTTCCTGGGATATTTCAAGGCTTTGGCACTTTACCTTTCACACGGGCAGCAGGGTAGCATGGTGGTTAGCATAAATGCTTCACAGCTCCAGGGTCCCAGGTTCGATTCCCGGCGGGGTCACTGTCTGTGTGGAGTCTGCACGTCCTCCCCCTGTGTGCGTGGGTTTCCTCCGGGTGCTCCGGTTTCCTCCCACAGTCCAAAGATGTGCGGGTTAGGTGGATTGGCCATGCTAAATTGCCCGTAGTGTCCTAATAAAAGTAAGGTTGGGGGGGGTTGTTGGGTTACGGGTATAGGGTGGATACGTGGGTTTGAGTAGGGTGATCATGGCTCGGCACAACATTGAGGGCCGAAGGGCCTGTTCTGTGCTGTACTGTTCTATGTTCTATATCATATCCAGTTAAAAGAGAATGTGCAACCAGTAATACACGCACCAAGACATGTACCAGCTCCATTGAAAGACAGATTGAAGGACGAGCTAGGAAGGACGACAGCTTCAGGAGTAATCAAACACCTAGAGGAACCTACAGATTGGGTAAACTCTATGGTCTGCATCGAGAACAGATATAACAACTGGCAAATCTGTATGGACCCCAAAGATATGAACCTCAACATTAAAAGAGAACATTATCCAATACTGAAGAGGGTAGAAATCGCGTGAGATGTCAGGAGCAACATGTTTTAGTAAGCTAGATGCTTTATGCTTTTATGGCAGCTCAAGTTAGACAAAGAAAGCACAAAGCTGTGTACTTCCGCACTCCATTCGGCAGATATTGTTTCTTTTTTTTAATTACTTTTCCACAGTTACTAAGCCAGGGCTCTGAGAGTGGACAGGGGCGAACTCCTAATCCAGTTCCTTGCCTGCGCCAAAAACCGATTCAAATTCAAATTGAATCTGATTCATGGTCCCCACAAGAGAGACATACCAGATCTGAGCCAAAAGGCCAAGCAGATACTACACTTGATCTTAGCCAAAAGGCATAGAAGCGATCGGATATTGTTTCTTAAGGTTGCCATTTAGTGTCATTTCTGCATCAGGGATTTTCCATCGGGCAATGGAGCACATCGTTGAAGGCATTCCAGGAGTCAGAGTTTAGGGATGTTGATGACATAATTGTCTGGGGAGCAACACGAGAAGAACATGTCAGGTTTCTCAAAAGTGCTGAAGAACATTAAAAAGAATGGCTTAAAGTTGAATAAAGCCAAATGTTAATTTGGTGTTGACAATATCACTTTCTTGGGAGAAAAGTTTTCTGCAAAAGGTATACAACCTGATCAAGAAAAAATAACGGCAATCTTGAATATGCCATGGCCCAATGATAAAAAAACGTATATTTAGAATGTTAGGAATGATCAACTTTGTTGGAAAATTTATTCCTAATCTCGCAGCAAAAATTACACACCTCAGAGAATCACCTCAAGAAACAATCAAGAAAGATATGATATTCCAATGGACAACTAGACATGAACAGGAACGGCAAGCATTACAAGAAGCATTGACGACGGCCACACTGCTGACATTTTTTGACCCTACGAAGATAGCGACAGCTGCATCGAAAGATGGTTTGGGAGCAGTTTTCTTGCGACAAGACAATGAACAAAATTGGCTTCCAATTGCTTATGCTTCCAGGTCAATGTCGAATACAGAGTGACATTATGCTCAAATTGAAAATGAATGCTTAGGTTTAATTAATGATCTTACTAAGTTCCACGCCTATGTATATGACTATTTATAGTGGAACTAACCACAGACCACTGGTCGCAATAGTTTTTTAAAAATCTGAACGAGATGTCCCCCAGGATTCAGCGCGTGATGATGAAGCTACGAAGATATGATTTTGATCTAATCTACATGCCAGGCAAGCAACTCATCTCCGCTGACGCATTATCTCGAGCCACAGGCATGAAAGAGATAAACCAGATGGATGAGGATGTTCAGGTTCATGTGAATCTTGTCACTGAGTCGCTTCCGGTATCTGATGACAAATCAAGATTGATAAAGGAAGAAACAACCAAAAGGTGATAACATTTGTCCACGAGAGATGGCCGAAAGGTTCCTGCTCCAGCTGTTATAAATTTAGGGCAGAATTAAGTGATGCAAATGGGTTTTTGCTTCGACAATAACTCCACAATCATTAAGGTGGCTGATTCTTCAAAAAATCCATGAAGGGCATTTGGGAATGGGAAAAGTTCAAGAGACGAGCCAGGGATACAGTTTATTAGCCGGGCATCAACCAAGATATTCAAGTAATGGTAAAAAACTGTACATAGTATAGGAAGGTGAACAACTGCACACAATGCAGGAAGTTAAGAAACTGCACAACAGTGTAGGAAGCTTCAGTTCATGCTGTCGGAAGAATCAGTTACTCGAAGGTTAGAAAGGAAACCGATCTTTCAATAAAGGAGGCAAAGGAGATTTGATGACAAATCTACAAGAAGGCTTCCGCCATTACAAACAGATGACACAGTAAGGCTAGAAGATCCAATTGGGAACGGATGGTTACAGTATGCAAGGGTACTGCAACAGGCAGGTCCTCATTCATATCTGATCATCAGTGATGACAGGAGCCTTTAAACAGAAGAGCTCTGCTGAGGGTTCAGCAACCTTTTATGAAATCCAAAGACAGTTGAAAAAGATACATTTTAGCACACAGATCCAACGCAAAGTAAGAATGCACAAACTTCAAGAAGAACGACAAGAAACAATTGCACCAACAAATGAAAATGAAACACGGCCACAAGTTCAAACACTTCTCAGGAGATCAACAAGGCAAAGACGTAAATCTGAGAGACTGAATTTGTGATGAACTGTCAATAGTTAAATGTTCTAAAGAATTATGCATATCATATTGTATTGTAAAACAAAATCATGCATGTAAATAGTTACATTTCCGAAGGAAAGGGGATGTAATGATATGCACAAGCAATCTTGTATATAATTGCACAGTGTTTTGCACAGCACAGTGGTTAGCACTGTTGCTTCACGGCTCCAGGGTCCCAAGTTTGATTCCCGGATTAGGCCACTGCCACAGCGGAGTCTGCACATTCTCCCCGTGTCTGCGTGGGTTTCCTCCGGGTGCCCCGGTTTCCTCCCTCAAATCCCGAAAGACGTGCTTGTTAAGTGAATTGGACATTCTGAATTCTCCCTCTGTGTACCCGAACAGGTGCCGGAGTGTGGTGACTAGGGGATTTTCACAGTACTTTCATTGCAGTGTTAATGTAAGCCTACTTGTGACAATAGTAAAGATATTTTAATTATGTAAACGACCTCTGACCAGCAGGTGGCATTGTAAATCTACCATGGGACTCTGTACCTCGAGTTAGTCATATTAGCGGATAGTCATACTTGCAGTAGCTCTTGGATAATTTATCAGTATTAGTAGTTTGTAATATATTTCTTGTAGCTATCTTTACCACTCGTTTATTTTATATAATACTTCAATTAGTCAAGAACTAAATGTTCTACTGTGCATCATTCTTATGGCCAAGCACCAGAACATAACTTTGTGGTGCAAGTATATCCATGGTGTTGTTAGGGAGGGAGTTCCAGGATTTGTACCCAGCGACAGCAGAGGTGATAGATTTCCAAGGCAATTTGTTATGTACTTGGAGGTGATAGTGTTCTTCTGTGTCTACTGTCCTTGTTTTTCTGGGTGATAAGAGTTAGTGGTTTTGGCCGGTGCTATTGAAGGAATCTAGGCAAGTTGCTGCAGTGCATTTTGTGGATTGTATTCTATGTCAAAGCTTTTGTTGTTGCAAAATCCTTCTCATTAATGTCTGTGGGATTGCTCTCCCAATTGTGGCGCAAGTCTCAAACGTTTGTGAGGAGAACTTTTCAGGCTCAATGGGCAGGGGTGTGTGTGGGGTGTACCTTTGTTTTTTCTGGCACCGAGGTCAATGTCAACTAGTCCCTCCAATTTTATTCTTCTTTGACTTCTCTGTAGCTTTTCTGATACAGCTAAGAGGGTTTCTAGGCCAATTTAAAGGGCAGTTAAAAGTGAACCACATTATTGTGGGTTTGGTAGGCTGGATCAGGGCATGATCTTCACTCAAGGACATTAGGTTTTTTTACAACAATCCAGTAGTTTCATTTTTTTTTTCAAATTAAAGGGTACTTTAACATGACCAATCCACCTACCCTGCACATCTTTGGGTTGTGGGGGTGAGACCCACATAGACACAGGGAGAATGTACATACTCCACACAGACAGTGACCCGGGGCCAGGATTGATCCCGGGACCTATGCCCTGTGAGGCAGCAGGGCTAACCCACTGCGCCACCGTGCTGTCCCTCAATCCTGTAGTTTCATGATCACCAATCAGAGACTAGTTTTTTGTGCCATATTTTATCAATCAATTGAATTTAAATTCCACCAGCTGCCATGATGGGATTTGAGCTCGCTTTTCTGAAGGCCTCTGGATTACTAAAGGACATTAGATTTTTTTATGGCAATCCGGGGTGGGGGTGTTAGAAGTAATTCTTCAGATACTCAAATCCCAAACCATATCAACTTCTGTAGCTGAATTTTGAGACTATTTCTGAGCTTTTTTCTTTTCTGTTTCAATTTAATCGATCAGGAAGCTTTGAACCAGTATGTTTGGGTGCTACATTTTTGGATATTATCTTGGGATAATGAGCCTTCAAGTGGGAATCTCCTCTATACTTCCATTTTAGTGGAAGCTTTAGGAGGAGCATCAGAAGGATGTTTGGGTTGTGCCAGAGGCAGACTGCACCCAGCTTCCAGAACGTTCACACATGTGATCACAGGTAGGCAGACACCTACTGGCTCTTTAAGAACTGCTTATTGGAGGTCAGCAGGGAGCCAGATGCAGAGCTGTGCTTTCTGATTCAAGCACTCCTGTGGATAGTGTAAGGCAGGGGTGGGCAAACTTTTCCGTGCAAGGGCCACATTCAGAAATTCACAATTCACAAAGGGCCGCATAGTATATTAAGTAAAATAATTACTTCACCCGGTTATGATCCTGGGCGCCTCATATAGAACATAGAACAGTACAGCACAGAACAGGCCCTTCGGCCCTCGACGTTGTGCCGAGCAATGATCACCCTACTCAAGTCAACGTATCCACCCTATACCAGTAAGTAACCCAACAGCGCGCGCGCGCCCCCCCCCCCCCCCCCATTAACCTTTTTTTTCCCGCGGGCCGTAGTTTGCCCACCCCTGGTGTAAGGGCATAAGTGTCCCTTGCGGAGCTTGACTTGGGTTAGGAGCTGTACTCTGGAGGAACAGGAATTACTGACTTCAATATCAAGTAATGCATGAAAATAATGATCTTTGTTAGACAACTATTGAACGATTTAAAAAAAAAGGTAACTTTACATCCATAGTTTATAAGAATTATATATGAGCATATGCAATATTACTGGTCAGGTAGAAAAAAAAGTGGCAAATGGAATAGTGTGGAATGATGCACTTGAGGAGATCAAAGAAGGCAAAGGATTACACAATAAATGGAACGATGCTGAGCGATGCAGGGGAAGTGAGAGACCTTGGATTAATTGTATTAGAGTGGGGACCGGGGAAATTGACAAGGATGTTACCAGGAGTGGAAAATTGCAACTATGAGGAAAGATTGAATAGTCTGGGGCTGTTCTAGGAAATGGAGGCTGAGGGGGGATTTGATTGAGATGTACAAAATTGTCAGGGGCTTGGATAGAGTGGATGGGAAGGGCCTATTTACTTTAGCAGCGAGGTCAATGACTGGGGGACATAGATTTAAAGTGATTGGTAGAAATAGTAGAGGGGCGATTAGATATTTTTTCAGCCAGAGGGTTGTGGGGGATCTGGAACTCCACTGTCTGAAAAGGTAGCAGAGACTGAAACCTCTACTCATTTAAGAGGTGCCTGGTGGCATAGTGGTATTGTCACTGGACCAGTATACCAGAGACCCAGGGTAATGCTCTGGGGACCTGGGTTTGCATCCCACCATGGCAGATGGTGAAATTTGAATTCAATAAAAACCTGGAATTAAAAGTCTTAATGATGACTATGAAACCATTGCTGATTGTAAAATTCCATCTGTTTTTTTTTCCTGGAAGGGAATCTGCTGGCCTGGTCTGGCCTACATGTGACTCCACACCCACAGCAATGTGGTTGACTCTTAACTGCCCCCTCAAGGGCAATTAGGGATGGGCACTAAATGCTGGCCCAGCCAGTGACGCCCACATCCAATGAATAACAAAAAGATAAGTACCATAACCGCCACGACCAGGGACCAAATGCTAGAAAGTCAGATTAGGCTGGCTGACTTGTATATCGGTTGGTGCAGACACAATGGGCCAAGTGGACTCTTCCTGTGCCATAAACCTTCTATGATTGTATGATTACAAATCTTAACCACAAATTTGTATGTTCATGACTGCCTCCCAGACAGTATAACACCCCAAATTAATCTGTTAATTTCTCCTTGATTCATACATCACTGAGTCTCCGAATAACCTTGCACAGTGGTGGACACTTCAGTTATTGGCCTTTCCTGCCTTGGTCTTGCGTGATTGACAAATCCACTCTGGTTGCAGTCTTGACTGTTGGAGGCAATTTCGTCCAATTTCTGGCTTCATTCCAGCCTTTCAAGGCTTCTATGCAGACTTTCACAAAACATGGATCTGGTAAACATGAGCCCTATCAAATTCTCCTCACAGGCAGTGGGCGGCTTTGCAGACTTCACAATATTCAATATGCGCAATATGAATCTTTTGATTGTATCTCCCATCTGTCATCGATCAGGTTGTATGTCCATCAAACAAATCTCTTGATTCCACATCATAATGACCACCCCAGGTGCAAGGTTATTTGTTGTCCTGGCTTGTAGTTCATGGGTTATTGAGTACATAGTAAGAAAAGGCTTATGCTAAATAAAGACACTTTTGGTTTAGTCTCATTGAAAAAGGAAAACTGATATGGCTGAAATACCAGCTGTGAATAGCCAGTATAAAAAAGTCTGGGAAAAATAAGTCGACAGTTAATCATATCATTAATAATATCACTACTGATTACTAATGATTAATTATTTTACTTGATCAACGCACAATCGTACTTAATTTTAAATCAAGATGTGCAAAGTAACTTTAAATATTCAATACAGGCTTAATACAAGTTTTCTTCAAACTACAAACAAAGCAGAAATAAGTGCAAAATACCAAATGGCAAAAATGTGTAGCTGCAGGCGTACAATGAAGTGCGTCCTGGGTCTGGTATTGCCAGTGGTGATAATGGTCTCTGCATAGCGAGATGTTTTTCTGAGCTCACTTCCTCCATATGTGTGCTAATAATACACAGCCCCAGCAGAGGCTTAGTTAGAAAACTAGTCCCAAATTGTCATTTTCGAAAATGCTTGTAATGTTCCTGAAAAACAGTGAATGACACAACACTGGAAGATTTCATAGCATTTCAGAAACAATACTTTTGATTTGACAAGGTTAATACTTCTAATTCAATCCAATGTGTTTTAGGGTTCAGGATCAAGGGTTGAACAAGATGCTGCTAGTGTGATGAGCTGTAGTAGTTCCTACTCAGTTCCACGAAGACTGACAAGTCACCTGGGTACCAAGGTAACCGAAGATTCCAGACTACAGGTCGCTACATTGCATTTTTTCTAATACGTCAATTTTAACAATGCTTTGGCTGTTTTATCAGTATGTTTAGCTATTTTCATTAACACATGCATGTTGTACTCCTTACTGTGCCTTTTGAAAATATTTACAAAATGGTGCTTTATGTAATGTTAATTGGCAATCATTGCTGCTATACTCAACATATGAGAAGAACTAAAAGGTCAGAGTAAGGATTATATTTGAATCAAACTTGGTGTCAAAACGAATTCTAGAAAAAAATCAAAAGAAACCAAATTACTTCATCTAGCAATGATATATCCAAATCACTTCTATATTGTAACCAGCAAAATCTCAGGACAGCATTTTACACACGGATAAAAAGTGACCTATCACCTGGAATTCTGGCATTAATCTGAATATTATTAATTCCAGCAATATTTTGTCATATTGCTTCCAAATCCACTTGCAGAAATAGCAATACTTACTTTTCTGTAATTTGTTTGCTGGCTGTTACACTTTGTTTCCTTAAAGGTTTGATTTTTTATTGGTCTTTGTAAAAATTGGTGTTACCAGCTAGTTATACGGTTAATCTAGAAGATAGTGTAGTACCAATAAATAGGACTAAACAATTGATCAGTAAATATTTAAATACAGAGTTAAACCTTAAAATGTATTTACTGTAATGATATTGTGTAGATATGGATTACCTTTTATATGATTTTCAAGTGAGCAGAATACGCATTACTACACAAGTGAATAAACTGAAGGGACATATTGATTTCACATTTAGAGATGTTGGGAATCTCAATTGCAGTTGGAACTCCGTATCTCTCAGTCAGCAAGAGCATAGATTAGAAGACTATGTTGAACTTCTTCAAATGGAAGTAGAACTGGTGAACAGAATTCTTCCATCACTACTCAGCCAATAATTCAGCACTATGTGGCAATTTCTAGTGAGGAGAACCCCTGAGATGCAGCGAGCAAACAGCCTGCTTTTGGTGGCCTCACCTCCTGACGTTTAAAGCTTGGTAGCATTAATGGTGGCAATCTCATATCAACAGTATATTTAATCCAATGCATGATCATGTTAAAGTTTATGTAATTAAATTGCTGGATTTCATGGGGGAAGGGGTGAAGAAATCGCACTAGCTTTGATAATTAACAAAGAACAATACAGCACAGGAATAGGCCCTTCGGTCCTCCAAGCCTGTACCGGTCATGATACCACCCTTGGCCAAAACCCTCAGCACTTCCTAGTGCCGTATCTTTCTATACCCATTCTATCCATGTATTTATCATGATGCCTTTTGAACTGTGTTAATGTGTCTGCTTCCACATTGCGTTCCAGACACACCACCCGCTGTGTTTAAAAAAAAACCTGCCTCGCACATCTCTTCTAACTTTGTCCCACGGTCCTTAAACCTATGCCCCCTAATGACTGATCCCTCCAACCTGGGAAAGAGTGCCTGCCCATCCACTCTATCCATGCCCCTCATAATCTTGTAGATCTCTATGAGGTCGCCCCTCAACCTCTGTCGTTCTAATGAAAACAGTCCGAGACTATCCAGCCTCTCTGCATTGCTAGCACCCTCCAGATATTAGTAGTAGTTAATTGATAATTAAATTCTAAACATCATCCATCTGTGGATCTATTCTGGAAACAAAATGCTGTGCAAAAGAAGAAAAATTCTAGTTCACCTTAAGCCGTGGGTTCTAAACTTAAATGAAATTCAATTTACATGAAATGAGTATTTGCTGTAGTAATTAGTAAATGAATGATTCTTGATTATTCTTAAATTTCCAATCCAACTAATTAATACTAGACCTCAAGTGATTGTATTATACTTGGATATAAATCGTAGCTAATTTAATGTGGAGATAGGGGATGGCAGAGAAGGATGCATTATGCGTGGCTATCTAAGAAAGTTAAGGATGGTATCAAATTGAAAGAAAAGACCTGCATTGCTACAAGGATTGGTGGTAAGCCAGGAGATTGGGAACATTTTAGAAACTATCAAAAGATGCTTAAATAACATCCCAAGAATAAGAGGAAAGCAAGGGGGAAAAGGAAGTGTTAAGAAAGATAATGGAATCTTGATTCAAAGATGAAATAGAAAAAACATCCAGACAGTAAAAATACAATAACCAACACTGATTTCAGAAGGGACAGTCATATTTGATTAAACTTAATTTTTTGATGAAATAGCAGCGAGGGTGGGCAAGAGTGCTGTAGTAGAGGTAATATATTTGGACTTTTCAACGGGTCTACAAGAAGGTACCTCATGGTAGGCTATGAGCTAAGATCAGAATTGTGGAATAACATAATGAATAGCAAACTGACTACAAAACAGGATAGCTTCCCAGACTGCCAAGAGGTGGGAAGTTGTATTTCTCAGGGATGGTTGCTGAGATCACTTTGTTCATAATTTGCATAAATGAGTTGCACTTGAGAACCAGAAGTACAATTTAAAAATTTGTGGACGACACCAAATTGCTAGGTAATACTGTGGAAGAAAGTGACAAAATAAAACAAAGATATCAAGATAGATAACGTAAGTATGATAAGTGTAAAAGCTATAAAGTACTAGAATAATAAGAATCTGAATGGGGTAGAGGAACAAAGTGACCTGGAGGTATGGATGCGCAAATTGTTAAAAGTAGCAACACTTAATCACATTGTGGCACTAAAGGAGGCCATTCAGCTCTTCCAGACTGTAAAACAATCAGTCCCATTCCCCCACTCCGTCGCCCTGCAAATTTATTTCTCTCAAGCCTTGTCCAATTTCCTTTTGTAATCATTTATCATCTCTGCTTCCACCAACACCCGCGATGTTAAACGTGTTCCTCTGGGGCGAATGGTGGCCCAGCAGTTTCCACTCTACCTCACAACGCCAAGCACCCAGGTTCGATCACGGCCCCAGGTCACTATCCGTGTGGGGTTTGCCTGTGTCTGTGGGGTTTGCCTGTTTCTGCATGGGTCTCACCCCCACAACCCAATGATGTACAGGGTAGATGGATTGGCCATGCTAAATTGCCCCTTAATTGGAAAAATGTTATTTTTTAAAAAGCTGTTCCTCACACCCACCTGCATCTCTTGCCCAAAACCTTAAATCTGTGTCCCAAATCCGTGTATCATCAGTGAATGTGAACAGCTTTTCATTGGCTACCTTATCTAAACCTGTCATAACCTTGCACATCTATTACATTATCACATCTCTCCTCAATCTGCTCCAAGCAGAACAGCCCGGCTTCCCCAATCTAACCTTGTAGCTAAAATTGCTCATCCCTTGAACCATTCTTGTAAATCACCAGTACACCCTTTCAAGGACCCTCGCATCCTAAAGTGTGGTGGCCAGAACTGGTGCAATACTCTAGTTGTGGCATAAGAAGAGCTTTACATAGGTTCAGCATAGCTTCCCTGCTTCTATCCTCTTGGCTCTATTTATGAAGTCGAAGATTGCTTAAGTTTTGCTAACTTCTCTCTCAATATGTTCTACTATTTCCAAAGATCTATAGACATGAATTCCCAGGAGCCTCTGACCTGGTACACTATTCATAACTATGCAGTTAGTCTATATTGCCTCTCCCTATCCCTTCCATTACCTCATACTTACCTGTATTAAGTTTCTCTGTCACATATCTGCACATCTGCTTACCTTTCTATGACTTGCTGCAGTCATAGAGGTTTACAGCATGAAAACAGACCCTTCGACCCAACTTGTCCATGCTACCCAGTTTTTACCACTCAGTTGGCATCAGCCACAGTTCCAAGTTTGGAATCATCAAATTTTGAAATTTTACTTTATATTTCGACATCCAACTCATGCGTACCAAAAAGCTTGAGGAACACTACTGTCAATCATCCCCCAGTCTGAAAAATAACCATTTACCGTATCTTTTTTTTAAATGTTTTTATGGAAGTTTTTACACTTTATACACTATACCACTATACCCAGGTCCTGGAACAAGTTGGTGAATAACCTCCACGCTTTGTGGAAGCCATCCTCTGACCCTCGGATGGTGAATTTGATCTTCTCCAGGTAGCAAAATTCTGATAGTTCTGCCAGAAAAGTCTGCAGCTGTGGGTGGTGCAACTGATCATCAGACGAGCAGGGTTCTCCGGCAGGCGATTAAGGAAGCAAAGGCAAGGACCCTCATCCCCATGAATAGTTCTGGCTATGATCCAATACCCTGAAGACTTGCCGCTCTTGGACATGGCTCCATCCTCACCCCCCCTATTTACTGTGGCCTGATGTTTTCTGTCCTTTAGCCATTTTATCTATTCCATGAGCCTCAATTTTGTTGACCAGTCAGTTTGTGGTACTTTGTAAAACACATTATTAAAATTCAAACAGATAACATTCAATAATTTTCCTTCATCAGCCTTCTGTCAGTTAATCGAAAAATTTAAATTGAATGAGTCAAACACAACCTGCCTTTACAAACTTGCCCCTTGGTTTTTCTCCCCCCGATTATCGTTTGCAGAACCTTGCACATCATGGATGTTGAACTGACCAACATGTAGCATTAGGAATGTGCTTGCACCGTTTCTTGAATGAGGGTGTCAGATTTACCACTCTCCAATCTTCCCACATACTGCGGGAAGATTATCCAGAGCTCTTCTGCTATTTCCAAGCCTACTTCGTTCATCAACCTGGGATGCAAGCCACCTGGACCTGGCACCTTATCCACTCTTCGCATAGCCAGTCTTTTCAGTGCATCCTTTCTGTCAATTCTCACCCCATCCATTGACTCGAGCATCCTCCTCCTCCTCCTCGATAATCATTGGAACAAAGTATTTGTTAAGTATTCCAGCCTTGCCCTGTGTCTTTAAACATATGTTACCCTCTTTGGCCCTAAAAAGCCCAACAGGATAATATAATTTAAAAAAACAAACAAAGCACAGGAGTTCACTTCCAGAGAGATAGAACTGAAGAGTAGAAAAGTTGTTCAATTCATATCGAACCTTAGTCCAACCACATTTGTAATACTCAGTTGTTCAGCTGAACTTGAGTGTTGCAGAAAGGAAAACTTGGCAGTTAACTGTTCTGTGTTGCATTCTTCATGGCAGTGCCTCCACCAATAAGAATCCACTTGCCAACTAAGCAGCACTTATGCAATATAAATTGTTGTTCCCCTGTTGGTAAGAGCGATGCTGATGAGTGCAAGACAAAAAGCTTTGCTAGCATGTTAGGGGAATACTTTACACTATTCTGGAGTCCATTTAGGAACATTGGAGAAAGTGCAAAAGAAATTTCATAAAATTATACCAGAAGTGAGAAGATAACATTTCTGGAAAAGCTGAATAGGCTGTGGCCCTTTTCTCTATAAAAGAGATGGCTGGGGCTTTAAGATGATGAAAGGCTTTGATGAGCATAGAGATAGAAGAGAAAATGTTCCCAGTTTTGGGGATTCCAAACTGTAGGCCATAAATCTAAGATGGCCACTAATAAATCCAACAGGGGTTCCAGGAGGAATCTATGTGCCCAAAGAGTGTAGAACATGTGGCCAAAAGGAATGACTGAGGCAAACAGCATAGATCCATTTTAGAGGATAACAATGAGAGGCAAAAACAAATAGAAGGCTATGCTGGTGTGGTGGGGTAAGTTCAAAGAAGGTTGCGAGGATATTAATAAAGGATAAACACTGCACCACCAGTGTAGGCCAGAAGGTCAAATCACCTGTTTTTTTAACTTGGACACACAATGCAAATTGATGAAATGGTAGCATGAAAATGAAATGAAAGATTAACTGGACAGATCAGACCCAATTCATGAAATCTGTGTAATTCCCCATCAAATATTCTGGAATCTAGAGCGTCAAAGGAGAGTTAATAAATCAGTTGTAGTTTATAATATTTATCAAATGAATCCTATCTAGTGGCAGGAAGGCATCTGATTAATTTCAGTTTAAGTGGATTTGGGCCTTCTGATATTGTCTAATTACAATATTGTTTTCAATAATACAACACAAATATGGGGTTAAATGTAGCACCATTATCTAAACACAGTTGAATCAATAAGAATAGTCCTAGCCCATACCTGCTTAGATGGCTGGTGGCTTAATTCGAGGGAAATGTCCACCTGTCACAAATTATCAGCAAATGTTTATAGAGATCTTGAAACGGAGCATATTATATCCTTAGATTTACTGTTTCTCTGGAGGGTGTTTTGGCTTCATGTCATTAATTGTTGACCCGAAAATGTGAACAGGATTTAACCTTTTTGGTTCGCTTCGGCTATAGGTGGAAATGGTATACTCGCTGCTCTCAATGCTTGGTACACACGACAAGGATGATATGTCTCGAACTTTGCTAGCAATGTCTAGTTCTCAGGACAGCTGTATAGCTATGCGTCAGTCTGGTTGTCTTCCGCTGCTGATACAGCTTTTGCACGGCAATGATAAAGACTCTGTGCTGCTAGGCAATTCACGTGGCAGTAAGGAGGCCCGTGCAAGGGCTAGTGCTGCACTACACAATATCATCCATTCGCAGCCGGATGACAAGAGAGGAAGACGGGAGACACGTGTTCTTCACCTGTTGGAACAGATCCGTGCTTACTGTGAGACATGCTGGGAATGGCAGGAAGCACATGAACGAGGCGTGGATCAGGATAAAAATCCAAGTATGACATTTTCTGGACAGTTTTAAATGTGAATTAGTTTTGCTGCACTTTTCTGTAAAAAGAAGTAGCCTTTAAGAAAGAAATAATGTGGGCAAGTTCTACTTTTTAAATTCTTCATTATAATATAGTATGTGTATATAGCAACTACTTGTTAAAAATGTATTGATTAAAAGAACTTTGTAATTATGTTTCTACGGTAGGTTTCTCTTTGATATCACAGCTTGAAGACTTTTGTAGTTATATTGTAATCAATCATCCTTTTAGTTTAGTGTGTTGCACTTGTGATGCTGCTATGAGTGTGAGGGGAAATGTAATCTGTCCAATATCATGTCTGTTTTCTCCTCTAGGTATAATAATTTGTCCTGATTTTAGATATTTAAACAGAAGTATAACAGTATTATATCTGCATCAAGTTCTAAACTATACCTCCCTACAACTTCATCCTCGCCTTCTCCAGTTGTGGCTAATGGTAAACGCCAGCATTTACCAATGCTGCTCTGTGTATGGGCGGCATGGTAGCACAGTAGTTAGAACTGTTCCTTCACAGCACCAGAGTCCCATGTTTGATTCCCGCTTGGGACACTGTGCGGCGTCTGCACGTTCTCCCCGTGTCTGCGTGGGTTTCCTCCGGGTGCTCTGGTTTCCTCTCACAGTCCAAAGATGTGCAGGTTAGGTGGATTGGCCATGCTAAATTGCCCTTTAATGTCCAAAAAGGTTAGATGGGGTTACCGGGTTATGGGAATAGGGTGGTGGTGTGGGCTTAGGTGGGGTGATCTTTCCATGGACGGTGCAGACACGATGGACCGAATGGCCTCTTTCTGCACTGTAAATTCCATGTCTATGTCTATTTATTTGAACTACATTAACTTATTATTCAGTAATGGAATATTGAACCTTTTGTCTTGCTTCTGTCCCAAATGCAACACATCAGATCAGTTTTTGTTTGCTAATGGTTTTAATTGACTTTGGTGATTTCTGGAGTTTGTTAGGAAGTCATCCTATAGTGAAGTAGTGAAAATATATAATTGAAATATGAATTACCCCTTGTTTAAGGTTTATGTATGCATTATGTTGCTGTAGTGCCATCTCCAGTGGAACATCAGATCTGTCCTGCGGTGTGTGTACTTATGAAGCTTTCATTTGATGAGGAACACAGGCATGCAATGAATGAACTCGGTAAGGAATGCCAGTCTTGCCTACTAGATTTGTGTGTAAGTGCCATAGTCTGTACAAGTTGATGTATTCAAAAATTGATTGCACCAGAAGAAATGGTGAATTACTTTAGCGGCCCCTGGTGTGAGAGCAATTGCTGTGTCGTAGAAATTTCATCCCATTTTTGGACTCCAAATCAGAGCATCATACATTTGATTTCCAACATTTTGTGACGGTGTGCAATGGTGGGGAAGGGATAGAGGAGAGACAAGAAATAGAACAAGGAACTTCACAGAAATGCACCTTCAGTTAATGTAAGTAATAATGGTAAAATTATAATCTCCACCATCTACACTTCCAATCTGCAGCTTAAGAGCGAATTGTCATTATGAAAGTAGAAGGTGGCAAAACCTAAAAGAGTAACAAATCTGAGTTTTGTGATTTTTGGCCTGCTAATGCTGACTGTTGCTATTATAATAAAGTAGTAACTGAGCTCGTTTTGCTAAACTTTTTATATTCTTAAGAAAGTAACATTCAATTTTTCATGTCAATTATCTGATGTATTTTGTTAAAATCAAGGGCAGCACGGTAGCACAAGTGGATAGCACTGTGGCTTCACAGTGGCAGGGTCCCAGGTTCGATTCCCCGCTGTGTCACTGTCTGTGCGGAGTCTGCACGTTCTCCCCATGACTGCGTGGGTTTCCTCCGGGTGCTCCAGTTTCCTCCCACAGTCCAAAGATGTGCAGGTTAGGTGGATTGGCCATGATAAATTGCCCCTCGTGACTAAAAAGGTTAGGAGGGGTTATAGGGGCAGCACGGTGGCACAAAGGTTAGCATTGCTGCCTCACGGTGCCGAGGTCCCAGGTTCGATCCTGGCTCTGGATCACTGTCCGTGTGGAGTTTGCACATTCTCCCCGTGTTTACGTGGGTTTCGCCCCCACAACCCAAAGATGTGCAGTGTAGGTGAATTGGCCACACTGAATTGCCCCTTAATTGGAAAAAAATAATTGGGTACTCTAAATTTATGGGGGGGAAAAGGAGGGGTTATTGGGTTACAGGGATAGGGTGGAAGTGAGGGCTTAAGTGGGTCAGTGCAGACTCGATGGGCTGAATGGCCTCCTTCTGCACTGTATGTTCTATCTACTGCTTTAAGATTGAACGTTGTGTCATGTCATAACCTTGCCTGAAGAACATGTTATGCTAATAAATTACACTAGATTACTCCTATAAGAAAGCCCTCTAAAATTGATAATTAGGACCTGCTTTGCCCAGTCTCAAGAGGGGAAAAGAATCAATAATTCATTAGCTATGATATGAGAGCAGTTCATTGCTGAGGTCACGGGGGTGGCCTTAAGTTTTAATTGTCTTCATATTTTGCAGTCTTGGATCCTGGTCAATCATCATACTTACACGTCCGATGTAAGTATCTTGACGTCTTGGTCACCCTCCCCTATTTTTCCATCCAAATCATTAATAAATGCACAAAATCCACAAAAAGCAGGGGCCCTAGCACTAAACCCTACAGAACCCCATTGGAAACAACTTTCCAGTCACAAAAGCATCCATCAACAATTACCCTTTGTTTCTTACCACTGAGCCAAACTTCTATCCAGCTTATACATTACCCTGGATCCCATGGGCTTTTATTTTTTAACCAGTCTGCAATGCTGAAACTGGTTAAGCGACTTGCTAATAATGATGTAGACCACATCAACGATACTACCCTTATCAACCCTTCTTTTATTTCCTGCTTTTTGTGGTCTATATTACTAATTTGGACATGAACAGAGGCTGAATGATCAAGACGTTTGCCGGCATCACAAAAAATGGCCACAGTAGGTAGCAAAGACGAACGTATCTCTCGTGCTCTCTTCAGGTACATGACCGAAGAGGGTGTTGGTGACCATGCACTTCCACGTGTTGATCCATGGTTATGCTTAGCAGGGTACTGCAGTGAATTTATGTTACCTGCTGCAGGTTCTGCCTGACCAGGAGACTTGCCTACTTTTACCACCTGCCATAGACATATTGATAATCAATCTGTATGGAAACATGAAAAATGGTAGCATAAAACTATAATGCCCACCTGTAAGCTTCTTTGACATGGCCACACGGTAGCATTTTGGTTAGCACAACTGCTTCACAGCTCCAGGGTGCCAGGTTCGATTCCTGCTTGGGTCACTGTCTGTGTGGAGTCTGCACGTTCTCCCCGTGTGTGCGTGGGTTTCCTCCGGGTGCTCCGGTTTTCTCCCACAGTCCAAAGATGTGCGGGTTAGGTGAATTGGCCATGCTAAATTGTTCTTAGTGTCCAAAATTGCCCTTAGTGTGGGTGGGGTTACTGGGTAATGGGGATAGGGTGGATGTGTGGGCTTAGGTAGGGTGCTCTTTCCAAGAGCCAGTGCAAACTTGATGGCCCGAATGGCCTCCTGCACTGTAAATTCTATGAAACGTCTAAAACAAAATCGCTAAGATTATTGAAGCATGGAGTTTCTATACATCCTTGTGGTTGCCTTCATAATTTACCACCTTGAATGAGGAATGGCCTTCCATCAAGATCTGGCTAAGTTTTTTTTTAAAGACAGTGATCGATCCATAACCATGATTTTGCAATCAGAAATGGCACTCGCACTCACTATGTGTACAGTTTCCGGCTGAGTTTTCAGTGGCTTTTGAGTGACTACCAGCTGTCATCAGGCATCTGATTAAACATGGCACCCTCTATAGAGAATATGTGACTTGTGTATTTAAGGCAAGCACTGTGTAGCAATTCAGACAATCCAATTGAAGAATTCTTCTGAGATATGCAATCTAAATATTGAAGTGTGAATTAAAATATTTAATTCACTGTACAAGCATATGCAGAAAGTAAAATAAAGTGAGGGAAAAAAAGGTGGGCTTAAGAGAGAAATAGAAAAGCAAACTAAAAATTAAATCTCCTACAACAATTAAATCCTGGCGCAATGGGATTCAGCACTTGAAAAATTAAATTTTCAGTGCTAAAGATGTTGTTTTAGAGTAATTCCGACAAGCCATATTGTAAAAAAAACTCACTTAACCCTCAAGCAATATCCTTGACTTTTTCTGGTATGTTTAATGGGTATCTAAAGGGTCAATAAAGTAACTTCATGTTCTCGCATGGCTTTCACTGCAGAGTTTATTGGTAAGGTACTACTGGAGCATACCTTGTGGAAGAGCAAAGAAAACCAGACAATTTGCTGATTTCTGCATTTAACCATATAATTGTGCTGTTAGCCTCACAGTAACACAAATCTAAGATCATGTTCAGATTGTCTGTTTAAGAGGTCGATGATTATGAAAATAACAGATTACATGCAGTTTCTTAACCTTAACATACTATTTCCCATTAAAAATCACTTTAAATAACCATTTCGCTCTCATGCCAATTACACAGACGGCCCATGGCAATACTTGCATTTATGAAGCAATTTTGCTTGTGTTGGGACATTTGCTCAGAATCCTATACAGATAGGCCATCAGACGCTGTGATGGGCCCATGGCTGGTCAAACAAGGTTGTCCTGTATGAGAATGGATCTTGAGTGGACACGGGGAGAATGTGCGCACTCCACGCGGACAATGACCTGGGGCCGGGATCGAACCCGGGTCTTCGGCACCGTGAGGCAGCAGTGCTAACCACCGTGCCACCCTCCCTCAGTCTGTTTAAACCCTAAATTGCTGCTATATCTTGGACCCCATTTCCATCTCTCTTCCTTGAAAAAACCCTTGATAAACAAGGAGGTGAAAGGTTATTGGGGTTTGCATGAAGCCATGGTCAGATCAGCAATGACCTTATTGAATGGCAGAGCAGGCTCAAAGAGCTGAGTGGCCTACCCCTAACTCGTATGTCTGTACATATGTGTGTGTATATAAGCAAGTATAATAGGTTTTAAGTACAAATTGCAGCTACCATTACCTCAAGTATCACCTTATGGTCACAGGGTGATTTAAATAATGAAACCGAAAATAAACAGGACAAATAGAAAGTCTTACAACTTTTATATTTAGGTGTAATACAGTCCCCAAGCTGAAGTTTTATTTTCTGTCCTTGCACTCATAAAACATGGGTCAATTTGAAAAGCAGAGAATGAGAACTGGTTACAGCATAGGAGTTGCTCCACAGTACAGACTGAGGAGCTGACAAGTATAAAAGTGAAGCTCAGAGGTGCCATCAGTAGTGAGAAAGCATAATTTCAGAATGACATGTTCACATATTTTGATTATGAATTTGGGCATTATGGAAAAATGTGATAAATGTGTGTGTGTGTGTAGTATGCACTTGTAGGAAATATATTTGTGTGCGTGTTTCTATGTTCAGAATGGAGTGATTCTGGGGGAACTGGGGATAATTTTCTTAGTCACACACTTGTGCTGTTACTGAACGTGTTTTAATATACGAGTGGGATATTTAATGCCAAACAAATTATTTTCTTGTCTCTCATAAATATGTGTCATATCCCATTGTTTATTATGATTTATTCCCATTACATTGATGGAAGGGAATAATGAATTCACATTCATGTATAAACCTTTCACATGGAAACAGGTTCACCGTTATTTTTTGAATTATACTCACTATTGTTATACAGGCAATGAATTTATACACAGCAAGATCTCACAGGCACTGATAAGATATATGACTTGCTTTTAAAGAAAGCATCACATGAACATTGATATATTATGCAGATATTGTGTGAACCATTATCATTCATTTGTGAACAAAATATTACACTGAAATTCCACACTCTGAAATTAGGAATTAATTTTTGGGATGCTATTTCAATTAATAATATTTTAAGATGTTTTTGGTTTGTTATCACTCCTTAAAGTAATAATTTTGTGAATAAGTTTAATTTTAACTATTATTCTAATATGCAGGTGGTTTACAGGCAATTGCTGAATTATTGCAAGTCGATTGTGAAATGTATGGACTCACTGATGACCATTACAGTGTCACATTACGGCGATATGCTGGGATGGCACTTACAAATTTAACTTTTGGGGATGTTGCAAATAAGGTAGGAAATTTATTATGGATAAGTTTTGGATTTTGCATCCTCAACTAAACTTACCTGTTTTCTTCCCCGATGTTTCCACTATTTTCTGCTTTGTTTCAGGATTCTAGAATCTGGCATTTTACTCGTACTGTATTGTCATTTCAAAAAATGTAATATATTAACTAATTTGTTGTAAAGTCACATTCTGAATAAATTTACTTGAATTGGTAGTTGTGTTGAAATTAAGATCAAATTGATTTGTGGCTTCGGGCAAGAGATGTAATGGGATTGGATTTGTTTATTGTCAGTGAAAAGTATTTTTCTGCGAGCAGCTCCAACAGATCATTAAGTACATGAAAAGAAAAGGAAATAAAAGAAAATACATAATAGGGCAACACAAGGTACACAATGTAACTACATAACACCGGCATTGGGTGAAACATACAGGGGTGTAGTGTTAATCAGGTCAGTCAATAAGAGGGGAAAGGGAAAATGCTGGAAAATCTCAGCAAGTCTGGCAGCATCTGTAGGGACAGAAAAGAGCTAACGTTTCGAGTCAGATGACTCTTTGTCAAAGCTCTTTGTCCATAAGAGGGTCATTTAGGAGTCTGGTAGCACTGGGGAAGAAGCTATTTTTGAGTCTGTTCGTGCGTGTCCTCAGACTTCTGTATCTCCTGCCCGATGGGAAAAATTGGAAAAGTGAGTTGCCCAGGCAGCGGAGATGGAGTCAATGGATGGGAGGCAAGTTTGTGTGATGGGCTATGTTCACGACTCTGAAGTTTCTTGCGGTCTTGGGCCGAGCAGTTGCCATACCAGGCTGTGATGCAGCCAGATAGGATGCTTTCTATAGTGCATCTGTAAAAGTTGGTAAGAGTTAATGTGAACATGCCAAATTTCCTTCGTTTCCTGAGGAAGTATAGGGGCTGTTGTGCTTTCTTGGTACTGGCATCAACGTGGGCGGACCAGGACAGATTTTCGGAGATGTGTACCCCTAGGAATTTGAAACTCCTAACCATCTTACCTCGGCCCCGTTGATGCTGACAGGGGTGTGAACAGTACTTTGCTTCCTGAAGTCAATAAACCAGCTCTTTAGTTTTGCTGGCATTGAGGGAGAGATTGTTGTCGCTGCACCACCCCACTAGGTTCTCTATCTCCCTCCTGTATTCTGAATCATCGTTATTAGAGATCCAGCCCACTATGGTCATATCGTCAGCAAACTTGTAGGTGGAGTTGGAACCAAATTTTGCCACGCAGTCATGTGTATACAGAGAGTATAGTAGGGGACTAAGTACGCAGCCTTGCGGGGCCCCGGTATTGAGTACTATTGTGGAGGAGGTGTTGTTGTTTAGTCTTATTGATTGTGGTCTGTGGGTTAGAAAATCAAGGATCCAGTTGCAGAGTGAGGAGCCAAGTCCTAAGTTTTGGAGCTTTGCTATGGGCTTGGCTGGGATTATGGTGTTGAAGGCGGAGCTGTAGTCAATAAATAGGAGTCTGATGTTGGAGTTCTTCTTGTCGAGATGCACCAGGGATGAGTGTCGGGCCAGGGAGATGGTGTCTGCTGTGGACCGGTTGCGGCGGTATGCGAATTGCAGTGGATCAAGGCGTTTTGGGAGTATGGAGGTGATGCGCTTCATTGCTTCACAGTTCCAGGGTCCCAGGTTCGATTCCTGGCTTGGGTCACTGTCTGTGTGGTGTCTGCATGTTCTCTGTGGGTTTCCTCCGGGTGCTCCAGTTTCCTCCCACAGTCCAAAGATGTGCAGGTTAGGTAGATTGGCCATTCTAAATTGACCTTCGTGCCCAAAATTACCCTTAGTATTGGGTAGGATTACTCAGTTTTGGGGATAGGCGTGGGCTTGGGTAGGATGCTCTTTCCAAGAGCCAGTGCAGACTCGATGGGCTGAATGGCCTCCTTCTTCACTGTAATTTCTATGATACTATGATGACCAACCTCTCGAAGCACTTCATTACCACTGAAGTCAGGGCCATTGAAGACTGAAGTCAGATGCTGTATTTACACATTGAGTGGTAATGACCTGGAATTCGCTGCCTATACGAGTTGTGAAATTGAGGACAAAATAAATTGAATGGGTATTTGAGGGGAAATTAACTCGCAGAGCTATGGGAATAGACCATGGAATGGGACTGACTGGATTGCTGAACAGGGATCAGGATGGACTCAGCAATCTGAAGGACCTCCTTCAGTTGTGGCTCAGTGATTCATTTGTGTGGCATAGCAACATTCTGCACGACCAAAGTGCTCCCTATTCACTAGGCTTTAAATTCTTAACCACAGGCAAATTAAAATGTTTGTGTATCCTACTTCAGCAGTTGGCATCCTTGAATCTGAGAGCAGGAATTCATAGGAATGCAGTCTCAGAATTTTGTGGGATCAGATCTGCTGCACTTTTGATGGCTGAACAAATCAATTTTGGAAAGGCAAAGTCTGTCAAAGTGTCATATAAAGTTATCCCTTGCCAATTGTGCGGGATGATCTCCTCTGGCACCTTGTTTGCAGGGTTGATGTCAGCTGCGAGCCACTTGTTATGGTGGCAAATTCCTGCCTACAGTTGCCGTCGTTCTTTGCATCAATTGTCAGCTAGAGCTTCCATTTGTCACGATTGAAATGTTTAAGCAACATTGGCATTAAAAAATTAAATTATTTAATGTCAGAGTAGCTTCTGCAATATTATTTCCTCTTCACAGGCCACACTATGCTCTATGAAAGGCTGTATGAGAGCAATGGTAGCTCAACTGAAGTCAGAGAGTGAAGATCTACAACAGGTAAGAATACTTTTTAAACCCAAGTTTCAATGGAAGGTCAGTTAATTTCAGGGTATATAAAATTCTTAAAACAATCTCTGAAAATCACTTTGGGTAAACAAAACCATTTGAAACAAGATTTCTCCTGAATACATTGAACACCATAAACAGATCGTTATATCGGGTTACTGCCTTACCAATTTGAAAATATATTGGAAACAATGGCACAAGTAATGGTTAAGAATGTTGGTCATAATGCTATCTTTAACGTGGAGGAAGATAGCGCACTCAAACCCTTAAATTTTCCTTGAGCTAGATGTACAGTTTCTCACCTTTTAATCAAAAGATGGTCATCTCTGTATATTCAAATCTAATATGGTGTCACAGCATAGCCATAGCCATGACTGAAAAGTTCTTGCCATCATGAATTTTTATTTTATAGCTGGCTTTTATTGTTAATTTTCTTTTATTTAATGTAGTTTACATAGAACAGTACAGCACAGAACAGGCCCTTCGGCCCTCAATGTTGTGCCGAGCCATGATCACCCTACTCAAACCCACGTATCCACCCTACACCCGCAACCCAACAACCCCCCTCTTAACCTTACTTTTTTTAAGGACACTACGGGCAATTTAGCATGGCCAATCCACCTAACCCGCACATCTTTGGACTGTGGGAGGAAACCGGAGCACCCGGAGGAAACCCACGCACACAGGGGGAGGACGTGCAGACTCCACACAGACAGTGACCCAGCCGGGAATCGAACCTGGGACCCTGGAGCTGTGAAGCATTTATGCTAACCACCATGCTACCCTGCTGCCAGTTTATTCCAAATTTATTCAAACAGTTACAAAACATAAACAATCCGGGGGAAATGCTCCCCATCTCACGATTCTATCGTTTGTCCAGGTTTTTCCCCATTTTCACCCCACCCCTTCCCCCGCAATGAACAGCTCCTCAAACGTGGCCATGAACAGCCCCCATCTTGTCTCAAAGCCCTCCGATGAACCCCTCAGTTCATATTTCGTCCTTTCCAAACGGAGAAAGTCATATAAGTCTCCTAGCTAGGCGTTGCCAATCGCCATTCCAATACGATCCTTCGCCGCGCAACCAGTGAGGCAAAAGCCACAACATCGGCCTTCCTCCGCTCTATCAGCTCTGGCTTCAATGATGTCCCGAATATTGTCACCATCGGGTCCGGCCTGACCTCACTGTTAGTGTCATGAACAGTTCCACCCAGTATCTCTCCAACTTCTCACAGCCCCAGAACATATGTGCATGGTTTGCTGGTCCCCACCCACACTTCTCGCACTTGTCTCCCACTTCCTGTGAGAACCGACTCATTCTCACCCGAGTCATATGCTCCCTGTGTACCACCTTGAATTTTATCAGGCTAATTCTCGAACACGAGGAGGTCACATTTACCCTGCTTCGCGCCTCACTCCACACTCCCCAATTTATCTCCCCTCTAAGCTCCCCCTCCCACTTCTCCTTATTCTTCACCACCTGCTCACTCCCCTGTTCCCCCAGCCATCCATATATGTCTCCAACCCTGCCCTCCCCTTCCACATCCGGGAGAAACAACCACTCCAATCGGGCTTACTTTGGCAGCTTGGGGAACTCTTCTGTGCAGACCTTCCATGCAAAGTCCCTTGACTATCAATTTTCAATAAGAATATTTTTGTATTGATGTGAGAAAGCCTAATGACTTTTTTTTAAAATAATTTTTATTGAAAAATTTTGAATTTATACAACAACGAACCATAACAAAATACCAAAAATAACAATAATATTAGCAGTCATAAACATTCGGCCCACCCCCATGAACAACACAGCATTTTACCAAGATACCTATCTTTGAGCCAGGAAGTCCAGAAAAAGCTGCCATCGTTTATAGAACCTTTGTATTGATCCTCTCAGGGCAAATTTGACCCTCTCCAATTTTACAAATCCCGCCATGTCACTGATCCAGATCTCCACACTTGGGGGCCTCGCATCCTTCCACTGTAGCAAGATCCTTCGTCGGGCTACTAGGGACGCAAAGGCCAGGACACCGGCCTCTTTCGCCTCCTGCACTCCTGGCTCTACTGCAACTCCAAAAATCGCCACCCCCTTCCAGAATTCTTCCAGTGCTGGGCATGCCCAGAACATATGGGCGTGGTTCGCTGGACTCCCCGAACATCTGGTGCACCTGTCCTCACCCCCAAAGAACCTACTCATCCTAGTCCCAGACATGTGGGCCCGGTGCAGCACCTTAAATTGGATGAGACTAAGCCTCGCACATAAGGAGAAAGAGTTGACTCTCTCCAAGGCATCCGCCCAAGTTCCGTCCTCTATCTGCTCCCCGAGTTCCTCCTCCCATTTAGCCTTCAGCTCCTCCACTGACGACTCCTCCACCTCCTGCATTACCTTATAGATGTCAGACACCTTCCCCTCTCCGACCCACACCCCCGAAAGCACTCTGTCCATCATCCCCCGCGAGGGCAGCAAAGGGAATCCCTCTACCTGTCGCCTAGCAAACGCCTTTACCTGCAAGTATCTGAACATGTTCCCTTGGGGAAGCCCAGATTTATCTTCCAGTTCCCCCCAGGCCCGCAAACCTCCCGCCAATAAACAGGTCTCTCAATTTACTGATGCCCACCCTCTGCCACCCCCTAAATCCCCCATCCCTGTTCCCTGGGATGAACCGATGATTGCCACCCAATGGAGCCTCCATCGAGCCCCCTGTTTCCCCCCGATGCCGTCTCCACTGTCCCCAGATTCTTAGGGTCACCGCCACCACCGGGCTCGTGGTAAACCTCTTAGGGGAGAGCGGCAACGGCGCTGTAACCATGGCACCCAGGCTCGTACCTCTACATGACGCCATCTCCATTCTTTTCCACGCCGCCCCTCCCCCCCTCCATCACCCATTTACGCACCATTGACACATTGGCCGCCCAATAGTACCCCAGAAGGTTGGGCAGCGTCAGCCCGCCTCTATCCCTCCCTCGCTCCAGGAACACACTCTTCACTCTCGGAGTCCCATGTGCCCACACAAAGCTCAAAATACTGCTAGTCACTCTCCTAAAGAAGGCCCTGGGGATAAAGATGGGCAGGCACTGAAAGAGGAACAAGAACCTCGGAAGCACCGTCATTTTGACGGACTGCACCCTCCCCGCCAACGACAATGGCAACATGTCCCACCTCTTGAACTCCTCCTCCATCTGATCTACAAGTCTGGTGAAATTATGTTTGTGAAGAGTCCCCCAGTCCCTGGCCACCTGCACACCCAGGTACCTAAAGCTCTCCCCTGCCCGCCTAAGCGGGAGCCTACCAATTCCTTCCTCCTGGTCTCCAGGGTGCACCACAAACACCTCACTCTTGCCTAAATTTAGTTTATAACCTGAAAAGGTCCCAAACTCAGCTAGCAGCTCCATCACCCCCAGCATAAATGCTTAACAGCTCCAGGGTCCCAGGTTCGATTCCCGGCTGGGTCACTGTCTGTGCGGAGTCTGCACGTCCTCCCCGTGTGTGCGTGGGTTTCCTCCGGGTGCTCCGGTTTCCTCCCACAGTCCAAAGATGTGCGGGTTAGGTGGATTGGCCATGCTAAATTGCCCGTAGTGTCCTAAAAAGTAAGGTGGGGGGGGGGGGGGGGGGGTTGTTGGGTTACGGGTATAGGGTGGATACGTGGGTTTGAGTAGGGTGATCATTGCTCGGCACAACATTGAGGGCCGAAGGGCCTGTTCTGTGCTGTACTGTTCTATTCTATATTCTATTCTATTCTATCCCTCCCACCGGGTCCGCCACATACAGTAACACGTCATCGGCATACAACGACACTTTATGTTCCTCCCCACCTCTCTGAATCCCTCAACGCCATCGCCAGCGGCTCGATTGCCAGTGCAAACAACAAGGGGGACAGGGGGCAACCCTGCCTGGTCCCTCGGTAAAGCCGGAAGTACTCCGACCTCCTCCCATTTGTGGCCACGCACGCCATCGGGGCCTCATATAGCAGCCTTACCCATCTAATGAACCCTTCACCAAATCCAAACCTCCCCAACACCTCACATAAGTACCCCCACTCCACTCTATCGAAGGGAAAGCCTAATGACTTGAGAGATCAGTTCCATCTTGTCATGCATTAGAGGTGAATGAAAAAATAAAATAAATGGCAAACCCAGTCCAATTACCTACTGAATTATTTTCATTGTCAAACATATTTTTCTGTTATAGGTAATTGCAAGTGTATTGCGGAATTTGTCATGGCGAGCAGATGTAAACAGTAAAAAGATCCTGCGAGAAGTTGGAAGTGTGAGTGCGTTAATGGAATGTGCACTGGTTGTGAAAAAGGTATCCGAATTCTTTCACAAAGATTAAAATGGCAGCTATGTTCCATTCAAACTATTCATACATGACTTTTAAACTTTAACTCTCTTGCCATCTTACCTACTTAAAATCTAAATTCAATTTATTTGCACAACTTTGACAAAACTACTCTTTCTTAGTAAAATAATCATTATTTTTGTGACCGATTATCCTTTAAGAGTGCATTTAGTATTGATTTGTTACATAACTTGAGGTTACAAAATTATGAAATGTCTTGAAAGAGTATATAGACATTTTTCTATTGTTTTTGCATCATTAACAAGATCACATGGATGCAAGGTACTTATTAGAAGAATGTATGTGTTACATGAAAGAAACTTTGCAACTGTTATTAGGGTCATATATGTTAGCACATAGGTGACTATTGAACATAATGTAGACAGAAATTGTTAAGTATTTAAACAAGAATATAAAAGGATACAGTAAACAACCAGGTTAAGAAATGAAAGGAGAGTCCCATTGGAGGACCTGCACAGGCAGGATGGGCCAATTGGATGCCTCTACTATGAATTCTAAAACAGTGGCTTGCATGAGAAAATTATTTGAGTTCCTGATTACTTGCAAGTTCCAGTTTTAAAGGTGGATGCAGCATTGCTTTTGATTCCAAGTACTTGTATTTGCTCCATAAGGCGGGCTCAAAATGGGAGTGCATGTTCCAAGCGCCAAAAATCAGACGTGATCATGTCAATGCCTGATACCTAAATTTAACTCTAGTTAAGTAGAGAGTCCAAAATCTTAGATCCTCAACCGTGCCATTTTGTAAATCTTCATAGTTTTCTGTTGGTTTCACTTCTGTGAATACGGTTAAGAGTTTTCTCGGCTCCCGTGTCTGTGTTTTGTTTGATACGTGAAAAGAATAAAATAACTTGTGTCCACTTGAAAATTTGTGGAATATCATTTTCTATCTGTACTTTCTCTTGGAACTTGAAGATTAATATCGCCAAGAAAATATTTCCAAAGTGAAACTTGTGGTTCATAAAAAATACATAGTAGTTACAACATGGAAACGAAGTCACAGCTGTGCCATGTATTGGTATGTTGTGCATTGATTTCATCTATATTATTTTGAATCTCAACTAAATAGTGTTAGTGTTAACAGTAGAGGTGATGCTTGGCATTTCGCTATGGGGATTGAAAATTTGTGCAAATGCTAGCCCTTCTACCAATTGCTGAGCAACACTGACCACATGGCAAAAAATCTTGAAAGATAAAGAATAAACTTTTATTTTAAATGTTACCAAATGTATTCTGAGGAAAGGTTGGACAGGCTAAGCTTGTATCCACTGGATTGCAGAAAAGTAAGAGGCGACTTGATTGAAAGTTGTAAGATCCTGAGGGGTCGTGACAGGGTGGACATGGAAAGGATGTTTCCTCTTGTGGTACAATCTCAAACTAGGGGTCACAGTTTAAAAATAAGGGTCGCCTGTTTGAAATGGAGATCAGGCAATATTTTTCTGAGGTCATGAGTCTTTGGAACTCTCCTTGAAAAGACGGTGAAAGCAAAGACTTTAAATATTTTAAGGCCGGTGTGGATAGATTCCTGGTAAACAAGAGGGTGATAGGTTATCGGGGGTAGCCAGGATGCAGACTGCTACCAGATCAGCCATGATCTTATTAAATGGTGGAGCAAATTCGAGGGTCTGAATGGTGTATTCCTACTTCTTGTTCGTAGATCTTCCCACCTCGAGCAGAGTGAAAACTCAAATGCTCTTACTTATTCAGATCTCTAACATTGAGGACAGTCACTGTTGGAACATGGATGCCCAACAGGCATATAAATATCTGTACCTATTGTTGCAAAATGGAATTGTGCAATATAAATGTCTGATTAAATTTGACAGCATAAAGATTGTATACACTATTGTAATATACATTCAAGTGCTAGCTATCAAGACTTATATAATCTTTCTAATTACTTTTTGTGGGAGACAAAAATTCTGATAGAAATTAAAAATGTTGAAACATTTAAATGTATGATATGTTGAAAGATGCGCAACATAAAATCAATTTTACATACCATGGAAATGCTCAAAAAGTCTCAAGTGTCCTGCTAATCAAAAAATTAAAATTGTATATTAATTATTCCCTCATTTTTAAAGGAGTCAACCCTAAAGAGTGTCCTTAGTGCCCTTTGGAATTTATCTGCACACTGCACTGAGAATAAGGCTGACATCTGTGCTGTCTGTGGTGCTCTTGCATTTTTGGTCGACACTTTAACCTACAGAAGCCAAACTAATACGCTCGCCATTATTGAAAGTGGAGGTGGCATCCTAAGGAATGTTTCTAGTCTGATTGCTACAAATGAAGATCACAGGTATGTGCAATCATTCTTCTTTTGTAGAAATAACTTATCATTACTTTACTTTAAGGAAAATCAATCGCTTAGATATCAATAGGCTGGTTTAGCACAATGGGCTAAGACAGCTGGCTTGCAATGCAGTACAAGACCAGCAGTGCGGGTTCAATTCCCGTTCCAGCCTCCCCGAACAGGCGCCGGAATGTGGCGACTAGGGGCTTTTCACAGTAACTTCATTGAAGCCTACTTGTGACAATAAGTGATTATTATTATTAATTATGGTGATTTAAAGGATAACTTGGGCGGGATTCTCTGAAAATGGGGCTATGACCCCACGCCGGCGGGAAAACAGGCGCCAACGACTCCGGCATCCCCAAGGTGAGGAATTCTCACCTTTCTAGAGGGCTAGTTTGCTGCCGGAGTCGTCCCCGATGCTCGGGCCGGCACGAGTTCACGCATGCGCTGAATGGCCAGCGTATTTCCGCGCATGCGCAGACCAGCCTGCGTATTTACGCACATGCGCAGGGGTTCTCTTCTCCATGCTGGCCCCTGGGCAATATGGCGCATCCCTAAAAGGACCCGGCGTGGAGGAAAGAAGGCCCCCACGGAAACAGCCCACCCACAGGATCAGTTGGCCCTGATCGCGGACCGGCCCCGGATACTCACCTGCCAGGTCCCGCCGTGCGTGAGGTGAGTAATTCACGCCGGCGGGACTTGCCAAAAATGGACGGCCACCCCGCCCATCGGGGCCAGGAAAATCACCGGGGGTGGTTGTCAACGGCCCCCGACCAGCATGGCGGGAATCCCACCACCGTCTGAAAAACAGTGCTGGAGAATAGGGCACGGGCAGCGGGGCGGGATTCGCGCCTCCACCCGGGGATTCTCCAGCCTGGCGGGAGGTCGGAGAATTCCAGCCCTTAACTTTTGAGTGTTATAGTCATCTACACGGCATTGTTATTCCTGTGGGGAACAAAATAACCAAATTTATCCAAAAAAAAACCAAATGAATAAATTATCAACAAGATTTAAATTTTTGGGGGCAGCACAGTGGTTAGCACTGCTGCCTACGCGCTGAGGTCCCGGGTTCAATCGCGGCCCCGGGTCACTGTCTGTGTGGAGTTTGCACATTCTCCCCATGTCTACGTGGGTTTCACCCCCACAACCCAAACATGTGCATGGTAAGTGGATTGGCCACAATAAATTGGGGGAAAAAAATTAGGTACTCTAAATTTATTTTTTTTAAAGATTGCATTTTGTGTAACTTGTACTTAATACAAATCGGGCGGCTCAGTAGCACAGTGGTTAACAGTTGCTTCGCAGCTCCAGGGTCTCAGGTTCAATTTCCTGGCTTGGGTCCCTGTCTGTGCGGAATCTGCACGTTCTCCCCATGTCTGCATGTTTCCTCTGGGTGCTCCGGTTTCCTTCCACAGTCCAAAGATGTACAGGTTAGGTTGATTGGCCATGCTAATTTGCTCTTAGGTTAGGTAGGGTTGCTGGGTTACGGGATAGGTGGAGGTATGGGTTTCAGTAGGGTGCTCTTTCCAAGAGCCGGTGCAGGCTCTAAGGGCCGAATGGCCTCCTTCTGCACTGTAAATTCTATGATTCTATGAAATCCGAGCTGATATAAATTAATAATGAATTGACAGGTATATTATGATTGGTACAAACTATAGATTGCACAAATAGCAAATACAGCAAAAACTATCTCGTGAGAATACAAGCAATTGCATCACTTCCTGGTCAAATACGACACCATGAACAATCTCAGTCTTTCCAACTCTGCCTCCACTACATTGGATCTCTAACTATTCCCACTCAATGGATCTGTTACTTGAGTCACCTATAACAGTAGCTCCACCCTTCCAAGTTCTCCGGAGACATTTGTCAGCCAAATGACATTCTGCTACAAAGCATCCTAAGCTAGGTTCACTATAGTCTTTATTGCACAGATTCTCTAGAGACCCCTTTAGCTGATCCTTTAACCACCTTTGTTAAATGGTCTTGTCGGCTCTGGCAAAACTGAAGCATAACATTAGAATTCCAATTCACAATCTCTGCTCGAACCACAGCTCCTTGTAAATGTGCCTTCTCCGTTCTTCCCCTGTTGCGACTCCTTTGTCTCAGACCACACAGCGTCCGTATCATACTTCCTGTTGGCACAGCTTGCCGGTCAAGAATCACATGGACTGTTATTTCTTATTATGCAAGAAAATTACAATTGATCTCTTTGCAATTGATCAAACATTATTTTATTTTATTTATTTTTTAAAATTTAGAGTGCCCAATTCTTTTTTTCCAATTATGGGACAATTTAGCGTGGCCAATCTACCTACCCTACACATGTTTTGGGTTTGTTGCGGTGAGACCCACGCAGACACGGACAGAATGTGCAAACTCCACAAGGTCAGTGACCCGGGGCCGTGATCAAACCCGGGTCTTCGGCGCCGTGACTCAAACATTATTTTAAAACTATTACAGATTCAATTGTTATTTTAAAGAAATTATAATTTATTTTGCTGTCCTGCTTCCAGGTCCAACAATCTGTCCACGAGTGAGGAGCTGAAGGAAATCAGTATTAGTAGTGAAATGGTTTTAGGGAAATTAATGTGATTTGAAAGTGGATAAATCTCCAGGGCCTGATAATCTTCATCCCAGAGTATTTAAGGAAGTGGCCCTAGAAATAGTAGATAGATTGGTGGTCATTTTCCAAACTTCTTTGGACTCTGAAATTGTTCCTACATATTGGAGATAGCTAATATAAACCCGCTATTCAAAAAAGGAGGTAGAGAGAAAACCGAACTATAGACCAGTGAGCCTAACGTCGGTAGTAGGGAAATTGCTAGAGTCCATTATCAAGGATTTCATTGCACAGAATTTGGAAAGCAGTGGTACAATCAGACAAAGTCAGCATGGATTTACGAAAGTAAATTATGCTTGACAAATCTTCTAGCATTCTTTGAAGATGTAACCAGTAGACCAGGGAGAACCAGTGGCTGTGGTTTATTTAGGCTTTCAGGAGGCTTTCAACAATGTCTCGCATAGCAGATTGCTTTGTAAAAAGCGCATGGGATTGCAGGCAGTGACTAGTGGGGTACCGCAAGGATCTGTAATAGGACCCCAACTGTTCATATTATATATTAATGATTTGGACAAGGAAATTGAGATTGGGGACTAGGTCAGTTTGGATTATATTCATTGGGGTTTAGAAGAGTGAGAGGGGATCTCACAGAAACTTTAAAAATTCTAACAGGAATAGACATGGTAGATTCAGAAAGAAAGTTCCCGATGGTGGGGGTGTCCAGAACTAGGGGTCATAGTTTGAGGATAAGGGGTAAACCTTATAGGATTGAGGTGAAGAGATGTTTCTTCACCAAGAGAGCGGTGAATCTGTGGAATTCACTACCACAGAGAGTAGTTGAGGCCAAAACATATGATTTCAAGAAGCGATTAGATAAAGCCCTTGGAGCTAAAGGGATCAAGGGATATGGGGGAAGTCAGGATCAGGGTATTGAATTTGATGATCAACCATGAATGGCGGAACAGGCTCAAAGGGCCAAATGGCGTACTCCTTCTGTTTTCTATTCATGTTTCTATGTATTTCTATGTAAATAGCATTTATGAATTTCAAACCTGAGACTGACCTGATCCCTCACTTACTAAACCCATAAACAAATGATGTGGATTACAAAAGAATGAAACTGATTCTGCAAGAAATCTTACAAGCACACATCCACAAATATATATCACAATTTTCAAAAACTTAAATTGGTTAATAAAGCTCTTATTGAAAAATATTTCTGTGCTGGAAGCAAGTGCATGTATATCACTCAAATAGATTTAGGTTGGATCTCTCAGCTCAACATGCAGTTTTGGGTACTGCTCAATTTACAATTTTTGATAGCACAGAATCTTAAATTTAGAACAGTTTTCTGATGCACAAAATATACTTCATAATACATTCAGCTTCTGCTCAATGCTAAAGTAGGCTTCCATATTCAAGCCCACACTTCCTTTAATACTATAATTTTTGGCCTTAGCGCAGTTTTTAAAAAAATAGTTCATGGGATGTCCTTTGAACTGAGTGGCCTGTTTGGCTATTTCAGAGGGCTTTTAAGAGTCACCACATTGCTGTGGATCTGGAGTCGTATGTAGGTCAGACCAGGTAAGGATGGCAGATTTTCTTCCCTAAAGGACATTAGTGAACCAAGTGGGTGAACAGGAGGAATGAGGAATTCCATCAACCAGAGGGTGGTAAATCTGTGGAACTCTGCCACAGAAGGCTGTGGAGGCCAATTCACTGAGTGTCTTTAAGACAGAGATAGATAAGTTATTGATTAATAAGGGGATCAGGGGTTATGGGGAGAAGGCAGGAGAATGGGGATGAGAAAATATCAGCCATGATTGAATGGCAGAGCAGACTCGATGGGCCAAGTGGCCTAATTCTGCTCCTATGTCTTATGGTCTATGAGTTTTTATGACAAACATTTCAAGGTCATCATTATACTTTTGTTTTAAGTCCAGATATTATTGAATTCAAATTGCACCATCTGCCATGGTGGGAGTGAACCCAGGTCCCCAGGCATTACCCTGGGTCTCTGGATTACTAGTCCAGTGACAATACCACTTTGCCATTCTTACATCTGAGATGTGAACTGAAGATATAACAGTTCCATGGCACAATTTAATAAAGAACCGGAGATTTTATCTTGTCCTTACAGACTTCCATGCCTCAACCAATAGCAAAAAAAAATCATCTGATCATTTATCTGATTTCTTTTTGAGGCACCTTATTGACATGAAAGGTGCATTTTTTTTAATTAATGAGGCCTTAAATTGCTGGGGCTATACTGAAAATGTTTTGGGTCTATGTAGCTTCTGATTTCTGCAAAAGATTGAAAAGCACCCTACTGACAAACCACATCAGTCAGTCTCAAACTAATTTGAAATGATTGCAAGGTGTATTTATTTACAGAAGCAAGAATAAATGATTAAATAAAATGACACAGCCCTTAATTCACATTGATGTTTAAGGCTAAAGAAAAAAAGTATTTTGAATTTCTTGATATTGTTTCATGGCAACATGGAAGACAATTTGATTCCGTGGATATAAAATCAATATAGAACAAATGTTGGAAATCTGAAATAAAAACAGATTGGTGGAAAATCTCAGCAGATGAGGTATCATCTGTGGAGAGAGAAATGAAAGTCAGCAACTTTAGTCTCTCACTTCAGATCCTGCCTGATCTACGGAGAATTTCCTCTTTTTATTTCATTATTTCTTTTTATATGCCTCCCAATGATTTGGACATATGGCTTTACCTGATGAATTTTTAAAAATGACTTATTATCTTTATTCATTCTGGGAAGTCTCAGCATACAGACCTGTCAACGGAAATAAATTCTTGCCTCCCAGAGACCTAACCACAGCTACAGGGCAAAGATTCCCTACAATAGGAAACAGCTTTATTGCAGAATGCCTCTTGTAAGGCAACCTCCATAAATAATGGCTTTGTCTATTTCTTGCAAAATAAAACTTACAACATTATAAGTCCACCCCACTCTGCCTAACTTTACACTGCGTTCTTTCCCCTTCCCTATTCATCATCGCCCCCCCCTCCCCACCACACACTTTGCCCCTTCTATCCTAGTCTCCCACCCCACAAAGCACTTCAAGATTGTATTCAAATTAATTTGAAAGGACAGTCCACATAAATAATCTGAGACTGTTTAACACATTATTCTTATTTTCTTGGGCTTTTTTTGCCTTGATTGAAATTATTATAAGCTAGTGTGTATTTAGTTTGTAAATTGTTTTATAAATAATTCTGTTTTCTACATAATTCTGTTTTCTACTCAGACAAATTCTACGAGGAAACAATTGCCTGCAGACGTTGCTACAGCACTTAAAATCACACAGCTTGACAATAGTTAGCAATGCATGTGGAACCCTTTGGAATCTCTCTGCACGAAATGCCAAGGATCAGGAATCTTTGTGGGACATGGGAGCAGTCAGCATGCTCAAAAATCTAATTCATTCTAAACACAAAATGATTGCTATGGGAAGTGCTGCAGCTTTGAGGAACCTAATGGCCAACAGGCCTACTAAATACAAAGATGCCAACATTATGTCCCCAGGATCAAGTCTACCATCTCTGCATGTTCGAAAACAAAAGGCTCTAGAAGCAGAGCTGGATGCTCAACAATTATCAGAGACTTTTGATAATATTGATAATTTGAGTCCCAAAACATCCCATCGCAACAGACAAAGACACAAGCAAGGCAGATACAGTGAGTATGTTTTGGACTCTGGAAGGCATAATGATGATGGGGTATGCAGGTCAGAGAGTTTCAACACTGGAAATTTGACTGTACTGTCACCATACATGACTTCTTCAATGTTACCGGGTTCATCAAGAGACAGCAGGGGGAGTGTAGACAGTTCCAGAGCAGAAAAGGACCGAAGTGCAGAAAGAGATCGAAGAGGAACAGATGCTGCTTCCTTTCCTATTTCATCTGATAATGTGCCAGATCCTTTGAAAAGAATTGGGAGACAGATTCCTACCACTGCAGCTCAAATAGCAAAGGTGATGGAAGAGGTATCAAGTATGCATTTATCGTCCGAGGACAGAAATTCAGCATCTGCTTCTGACCTACATTGTATGCCAGAGGACAGGACTGCAATGAGACGAGCATCATCATCTCATCCCAATTCAAACATTTTTAACTATGCTAAACCGGAAAACTCCAACAGAGCCAGTTCTATGCCTTATGGGAAAATGGAGTACAGGCGGTCATCAAATGATAGCTTGAATAGTGTTAGCAGCAGTGATGGCTATGGGAAAAGAGGGCAGATGAAACCATCAATAGAGTCCTACTCAGAGGATGATGAAAGCAAATTCTGCAATTATGAAAAATATCCAGCTGATCTTGCCAACAAAATTCACAATGCTAATCATTTAGATGACAATGACGCAGAATTAGACACACCAATTAATTACAGTCTTAAATATTCAGACGAACAGTTAAACTCTGGCCGACAGAGTCCGTCACAAAATGAACAGTGGGCACGGCAAAAGCATGTTGTGGAAGAAGAGATGAAAAGGAATGAACATAAACAGACCAGAACTCAACCCTCTGAATATTCTATCTACTGTGAAAGTACCTGCAGTGGGGATGAAACACATATTAAATTCCAACCTCGATTTGGTCAGTCAGATTGCTCTTACAGCACCAGGACACATAACAAGTCAGAGCAAATTAGAGTAGATCCGGAGCACAGAATGAACCAGAAAGTTAATCCATCTCTTTGCCAGGTAGATGATTATGAAGATGACAAACCAACCAACTACAGTGAACGGTACTCTGAAGAAGAGCAGCACGAGGAAGAAGAGGACAGGCCCACGAATTATAGTATAAAGTTTACAGAGGAAGAACACCACATTGAACAGCCAATTGATTACAGTTTAAAGTATTCCTCAGAAATTCCCCCACCTTCGCAGAAGCAATCTTTTATGTATTCAAAAGGTCCTTTGATTCAAGACACAACAAAGGATCATACAGCATCAAGTTGTGGAAACTCGCCAAGTTCCAAAATTACATCTTCACAACAGAGGCGACTTCACCCTAGCTCTGCACAAGGTAGAACAACGACCACTCCTGCAGTACAAAAATCATCCACATGTAAGGCTCCTTCAATTAACCAAGAAACTATGCAGACTTATTGTGTAGAGGATACTCCCATTTGCTTTTCAAGATGTAGTTCATTATCATCTCTGTCATCAGAGGATGAAATGGAAGGACGTGGTCAAGTTAAACATGTATCAGATGATGGAACCGCTTTGCAGATTATAGACCTTAAGGAAAGTCATGGACAGTTATCTGCTGAGGCAACAATAGGTGAAGGTTCCTCTGCTTCGCAGCATACACGAATGAAGCAAATTCGACTGCAGGCCACCAATGTGTCTCAACCTGATGTTTCTAGGCAGAAAGCTGTTGAATTCTCTTCAGGTGCCAAATCACCATCCAAGAGTGGAGCACAGACCCCTAAAAGCCCACCAGAGCACTATGTGCAGGAAACTCCTTTGGTGTTCAGCAGATGCAGTTCAGTCAGTTCACTGGGGAGTTTTGAAAGTCAGTCAATTGCCAGTTCCATTCAGAGTGAACCCTGCAGTGAAATGGTGAGTGGAGTTATAAGCCCAAGTGATCTTCCAGACAGCCCAGGGCAGACAATGCCTCCTAGCAGAAGTAAAACTCCACCACCGCAACCAGCTCAACTAAAGAGAGATGCACATAAGATCAAGGATCAAACCAATGCTAAAAGCCGAGACACTAGCCAACGGCAAGAGGTTGTGAATGCAGCAGTCCAAAGAGTCCAAGTTCCTCAGGATGGTGATAGCCTGATGCATTTTGCCACAGAAAACACTCCAGATGGATTTTCTTGTGCATCAAGTTTAAGCGCTCTGAGCCTTGATGAGCCATTTATTCAGAAAGATCTTGAGCTCAGAGTAATGCCTCCTGTTTATGAAGATGATCATAGGAGTGAAGAACTTGATAAAGAAGAACATACAAGTGTGAGAAATAAATGTAAAACAGAGAAAGCTGCAGAACCTGAGAAAGATATACTCGAAGATGATGATGATGACGACATTGATATCTTAGAAGAATGCATAAATTCAGCCATGCCAACTAAATCTTCCAGTAAAGCAAAGAAAACTGCTGCTAGTACAACATCACGGATACCACCACCTGTAGCAAGGAAACCAAGTCAGTTGCCTGTATACAAATTGCTTTCTAATCAAAATAGAGTCCATGCTCAAAAGCATGTCAGTTTTAACCACGACATATTTAGGGAAGATATGCCTCGAGTCTACTGTGTTGAAGGAACTCCAATAAACTTTTCAACAGCTACATCTCTAAGTGACCTTACTATTGAGTCGCCTCCAAATGAGTTGGCAAATTCAGAAGGCATTCGATCTGAATCTGCAATGATGGAGAAAAGAGATACTATCCCAACAGAAGGCAGGAGTATGGATGATGCTGAGATAGCAAAAGGTCTCAATCCTGCTCAGCCAGGGCAAGATGATAAATCTGAGGAAGGTGATATTTTAGCTGAATGTATAAACTCTGCTATGCCAAAAGGAAAGAGCCATAAACCCTATAGAATTAAAAAAATGTTGAATCAAATGCAACATGCATCGACATCTGCGAACAATACAAATCAACAAGAGGCTGAGAAAAGGAAACCAACATCTCCAGTGAAACCATTGTCTCAGAACACTGAATTCAAAGCACGTTCATTACAGCAAACATCTATTCCTGATCCTCAAAGTAGCTTTTCTGCTGAAGGCAACTGCATAGAACACAGAAAACACACGGAAAAGGCTAACAAAAGGCAAACCACAAAAAATGCTGCTGGGGATTTTCAAGATAAACCACCAAGTAATGATAACCGTATTCGTGGAGGTTTTGTATTTGACTCCCCACATCATTATACTCCAATTGAAGGAACTCCATATTGTTTTTCACGGAATGATTCACTGAGCTCACTGGACTTTGATGATGATGATACCGATCTTTCAAAAGAGAAAGCAGAACTAAAAAAAGAGAAAGGCAAAAAAGACAAAACTTATAATGATGTAAAAAATTGTAACAACGAACAAATTCCTAACAGTCAGCAACCCACTGATAGAATATCGCCAGGTCAAAAATCCTTAGTAAGCAGAGGTCAGTCAAAATCTGCATCACAGAGGCAGGCCGTTTTCTCCCAAACACCAAAAGACAGCAACGACCGAGAAACAGTTACAGATGAGAAAATGCAGAATTTTGCCATTGAAGATACTCCTGTCTGCTTTTCTCGTAATTCATCCTTAAGCTCTCTCAGTGATATTGACCAAGAGAATAATAATAAAAAGGCAACACAGCATAGAGAACAGGGAGAGCAGACAAATAGTCAAGCTGCAGTTAACAGACCTCCAGCCTCTGGCTATGCACCCAAATCATTTCATGTTGAAGACACACCTGTGTGCTTTTCCAGAAATAGCTCCCTTAGCTCTCTCAGCATTGACTCTGAAGATGACCTTCTACAAGAATGTATAAGTTCGGCTATGCCAAAAAAGAAAAAGCACCTTGCGAAAGGCAAGAATAACTGGGAAAATACAGGAAGTGATACTTCAGCATCAATAGATGAGGCAGATGAGCCTATGAATTTAAGAGAACAAGTACAAAGCCCTATTTCAGAACAGGCCTTTTCTCCAGATTCTGAAAGCTTTGACTGGAAAGCCATTCAAGAGGGTGCTAATTCTATAGTAAGTAGCTTGCATCAAGCTGCTGCTTGCCTATCAAGACAGGGTTCTTCTGATTCTGACTCCATTCTATCACTTAAATCTGGGATTTCCTTAGGATCGCCATTTCACCTTACACCTGACCAGGAAGAAAAACCATTCAGTTCCAATAAAGGCCCTAAAATTGTCAAACCTGGAGAGAAAATCACCAGTGATAACAAAAAGAATGAGGAGGAAAATGTTAAAGCTATTCGAGGAGGAAAAAGGGTATATAAAAGTTTAATAACTGGGAAGGCCCGTTCAAATGTTGAGACAGCTTCCAGTCATCCAAAACACACTCAACAGGCACACATGCCTATGATCTCGCGTGGAAGGACCATGATTCACATACCTGGTGTAAGGAACAGCTCACCTAGCACCAGCCCTATTCCGAAGATGCCACCAAAAAATACAACCTCTAAAAGTCCAAGCCCAGGGCAACATTCAAATAATTCACCAAGAAGCATTAAAGCACCAATAAAATCAGAATCAAGCCCATTAGGCAAGCAAACTGGTGCTCAGGGGGCATCAAGCAGCAAAGGACCTTCTAGGTCAGGATCTAGAGATTCTACTCCTTCCAGACCATCCCAACAGTCACTGTCGAGACCAATGCAGTCTCCTGGTCGAAATTCCATATCTCCAGGAAGAAATGGGATCAGCCCTTCCAATAAGATATCGCAACTGCCAAGGACATCGTCTCCAAGTACTGCCTCAGCTAAACCTTCAGGATCAGGAAGGATGCCTTACACATCTCCTGGTAGATCAATGAGTCAGCAGGGCACCGCAAAGCAAACAGGTCTAGGAAAGGGCACACCATCTATTACAAGAAGTGAATCTAATTCTAAGGGGCTAAGTCAAAGTGCCAGTAGCTCTGTACCAGGTAAACGAGTGGAACTGTCAAGAATGTCTTCAACAAAGTCAAGTGGCAGTGAATCTGACCGATCTGAAAGACCGACATTAATGCGTCAATCAACTTTTATAAAGGAAACCCCAAGTCCAACATTGCGGAGAAAATTAGAAGAGTCCACTTCTTTTGAATCTTTGTCACCACCTTCTAGGTCTGCATCACCAACTAGATCACAAACTCAAACTCCAGTTTTAAGTCCAACTCAGCATCTAGATGGGATACCCAGTCATTTACCAAATCAAACCAGCAGCTGGAGAAAAGTACCTCCAAATCAGAATCTCTCAGTGGAACATCTTGAAGGGAGGCCTATGCGGAAACATGACATAGCTCGTTCTCATTCTGAAAGCCCTTCAAGGCTTCCTGTAAATAGATCAGGTACATGGAAGCGAGAACATAGCAAACATTCTTCATCTCTTCCTCGAGTTAGCACATGGCGACGCACAGGGAGTTCTTCATCAATCCTGTCAGCTTCTTCAGAATCTAGTGAAAAGGCTAAAAGTGAAGATGAAAAACCACATCAAGGGAATTTTGCACATGGTAATAAACATACCAAGGAAAACCCAGCTCCTTTGAGGGGAACTTGGAGAAAAATTAAAGATAATGAAATTTCACAAATGAACAACCACCCTCCTAATTCTTCAGCTTCAAATAGTGTTGAATCCAAACATTTAGTTTACCAGATGGCACCTCCTGTGTCAAAGACTGAGGATGTGTGGGTGAGAATTGAGGACTGCCCAATAAACAATCCTCGGCCTGGAAAATCTCCAACAGGTAATACACCTCCAGTTATCGATGATGTGCCTGAAAAGTTGCTTTTAAGTGATGAAGAAGGCTCAGGTGATGGACAGAACAAACCAGCTTCAGAACATAGAACTCCTCATGGTGTAAGAATGGAAAAATGTTTAAATTCATTTACGCAGTTGGATAGCCCAGAGAAAAAGTCAACAGAAACGAAATGTGCTGTGAACAGTTCTGCTATCTCACCAGAAATTGAGGCCACAGTTGTCACCGAGCGTACACCTTTTAGTTCAAACAGCTCAAGCAAGCACAACTCACCTAGTGGTACTGTGGCTGCAAGAGTAACTCCTTTCAATTATGTACCCAGTCCTCGTAAAAGTAGCACAGATAACAGTTCCACACGGCCATCACAAATACCAACACCTGTAAACAACAACAAGAGAAAGGAGAGCTCTAAACCTGAAACCACAGAGTCTAGTGGAAATCAAAGCCCGAAACGACATTCTGGATCATATTTAGTAACTTCTGTTTGAAATAACTGTGGTTGTAGAAAATCAATTTATGATGTATGATTTTGGCACAATTACCTGAATGAGTGGTTTTACAAGAAATATTGATCAACTTGGAAGCATTTGTAAATATCTCTACTTTTTTTCTCTTTGCCGAGGGTCTTAGTTAAGGAAGCCATATTGATAGGGAACAATATAGATGCTGGTGGATATTTGGCAGATGCTTTTGATTAGGAGGTTTGAAATTATTCCTGCAAGTCATAAAACCAACACATTGTACAGTCAGTTTTACTTGTATTATGTATTAAGAGTTCATGCCATAATCCCTTATGTATTGCTTGGCTTATATAACTTAAAATACTTGGAACGTGTCTAGGTAAGTCCATTAAAACGTATCAATCTTGTTCAACATTTTAATAGCAACAAAATGGTCAGGGAGTTTTAAAAATTAGAAATTAATTACATACATGCAAAAAAGTGAATGAAATGAGTATTAATATTACATGTTAGTAATTGTGAAGTATCCTAACCCTCTAAGCAATCATGCAGCTGTGAAATTCACAGCCCTATGATTTCTGCTGCAACAACCTTCCCCAGCCTGCTCTTCTGCATGATCAGATTGGATGGTATGTTGTTTGAAGCAATGACTCTAATTCTGTGATCACATGATGTGCATAGATAGCTAAGGTGTATTAATATACACTGCTGTGTGTGTGCTGCAAAAAGAGATTGTCTGTAACCTTGCAGCTTTGGACTGGAGCATTTTCTCCTGATCTAGATTCTAGTAGTTAGGGCCATTGCTATGCTGTAACTTGTTGTATATTGTTATTTGAGGTGAGATGGCTACTCTTTTATGAATGAGACAGAATTGTTTCCGAAGAACTAAATGAAAATTTCAAAATAAATTATTACTGTATGTATTTTTGTGTCAGTTGAATTTTTGTGTATACACCTTACACAGAAGAAAAGCAGATTTTTTTAAATGCGATTTTTGGGCTCACTTATTAAAGAACTATAGGGCAACACGGTGGCGCAGTGGGTTAGCCCTGCAGCCTCACGGCGCCGAGGTCCCAGGTTCGATCCCGACTCTGGGTCACTGTCTGTGTGGAGTTTGCACATTCTCCCCGTGTTTGCGTGGGTTTCACCCCCACAACCCAAAGATGTGCAGGGTAGGTGGATTGGCCACGCTAAATTGCCCCTTAATTGGAAAAAATGAATTGGCTACTCTAAATTTATTTATTTTTTTAAATTAAAGAGCTTTAGTGTGAGTTACTAGGGAAAAATTATGACTCCATGACTTGATGATGGACAATCAGCAATGAAAGCTTGTAATATGAAGGAAGCCAGCCATCCATCATCTCTGTGCAGCTCTTTTCTAGAGCAATCCTAAACTAATCCAGTCTAACTTCCTCGCTGGGAGCTTTTACCTATTTTTTCTCTTTGAGGATGTAATCATCTTCTGACTTGAACACAATGTTAACCTGTTTCATCTTCTAACAACCCTTACTGTAAAAAAAAAAAAAAAAATTCTCCCGTGTCCTCAATCTCTTTAGACTGATTTTACATTATTATTGTCATGGTGGAGGAGATTGAAAGGTTAAGGGAGAAGTTGGAGAGAGACATAATTTGTTGTTATTCGTTGTTTGGAAACTGACTCTGTGGATCATGTCACCAAGGAGCAGGAAAAGTAGAAAGATAAATCTTTGAGGGAGCTCCAGAGATGACAGCTGTGTGAGTATGAAAAGTATCCATTGCGAGGGTTCTGCAACCATCCTTCGACATTGGGTAATAGAGAAGGAGACATATAAAGATAAAAGAATCAATGCTAGTAATAGAAGCGATCGTTCATGACTTCGGGCAGGGCACTTTCGGTGCTGTGAGAAAGTGTTACAATCCTATTGGATATTGTTGGAAACAAAATATTTTAAATTCCAGTGACCAAATTGATTGAATTGCATGACGAATTGTTAAGACTTTTACTGTAACAAACAAGCCATGAGCAACATTTACCCGACGTTACCTAATTGGCGACTAATACTCTATACACAAAACAAATTACCCTTATTAATGTTTTAACACTTCTGATCACCCCACCCTGCATCAACATATGCATTACAACACTCAGTGGATTACAATCTTTATAGAAAACTGTCCACAGTCACACCTAGATTCCAATGGATTCACGTCTCTCCTTTTCACAGAATCGGAACATTGAGAGACGTCAAAAGATGCTTCTCTCAATTTCCAGAGAATTTCTGAATTGACAACCAGCAGTAAAATCCATGATTTTTTTCCAGCCTCGCCAGGAGAAATTTTCCACAGTCTTTAGATTGCCACAGGATGCATCTCTTTGACCAGAGCTCCCGTTTTCTGCCTGTTCGCTCGCCCAGGTCCCACAGGCTTCTTTCTGCTGACTACACTAGCTGTAACATTTTGTATCAGTGAGACCTGTTTCTTTCTGGCCAAACACTTGGAGACAAGTCAGTCCACTTTCAGCCCAGCTACTCCTGTCTTTATTAGCACTGTTCTCCCAGTAAGTCTCAACCTAAACTAACACTAATTTCAAAGACGTTAGATAAACTAAGGAATGGGTGATAGCTGGAGATGGCATATTGTTGTTTAATGGGGAGTGACTTTGAAAGGGTACAGGACAGTGACACATGAAGAAAGAACAAAGAAAAGTAAAGCACAGAAACAGGCCCTTCGTCCTGCCAAACCTGCACCGACCATGCTGCCTGTCTAACCTAAAACCTTCTACACTTCTGGGGTCCATATCCCTCTATTCCCATCCTGTTCATGTATTTGTCAAGACGCCCCTATCGTACCTGTTTCCTCCACCACATCCGGCAGCGGGTCCCAGGCATCCACTACCCTCAACCTTCTCTTGCACATATCCTTTAAATGTTGCCCCCTCACCTTAAACCTATGTCCTCTTGTAATTGATTCTTCCACCCTGGGAAACGCTTCTGACTATCCGCTCTTGTCAATGCCCCTCATCATTTTGTAGACTTCTATCAGGTCATTCCTCAACCTCTGTCATTCCAGTGAGAACAAACTGAGTTTATCCAACCTCTCCTCATAGCCAATGCCAGGCAACATTCTGGTAAACCTCTTGTATACCCTCTCCAAAGCCTCGAGATCCTTCTGGTAGTGTGGCGACCAGAATTGAACACTATACTCCAAGTGTGGCCTGACTTAAGGTTCTATACAGCTGCAGCATGACTTACCAACTTTTATGCTTAATTACCGGCCGATGAAGGCAAGCATACCGGGTGCCTTGACTACCTTCTCCACCTCAGTTGCCACTTTTAGTGACCTGTGAACCTGTACACCCTGATCCCTCTGCCTGTCAATACTCCTTTTTTGTAAAATATATTTATTCTCCATTTTTACATTTTCTCCAAAATTTACATCCCACCCACAGGCAGTAAATGGAAACAAATACAAAGTCAATTTCCTTAGCAACAACAATGCCATCCTCCCACCACCCCAAGCAACGACCCACCTGACAATATAAGCATCAAATAGAACAAACCTTCCCACGGTGGGACAAACAAAGGAGAAATAAAAGAGAAAGGAATTAGGAATCGCCTATGGTCACCATTAACCTATAGACTCCCTCCCCCTAACATTTAATGCCATCCAATCCCCGAAAAAGTGCCGTAGATGACACCTATGCATTGCAAGCCCCCCGGCTCCTCCCCTCCACTTCCTATTACAAAAATCCTCCCTCCATCCCCTGTTTCCACCCACCCCCCCCCCCCCCCCCCCCATCTTTCCTCCCCGGCTAGACTCATCGGAACCTATTCTGCCAGGCTCTGATGGCCGCAGCCCCTCCCCCACCTCACTCACGTTCACTGGCCGGCTTAAACCATCCAGCGTGGAGGCCCCCGCCCGGGTCTCTCTTCCCCTTGCCCGGTCCCAGGAATACCAGGAAATCCCCTTTAGCACACAAACCCCGCATACACACCCAAGCTCCAAAGAACCATCATTACAAGTGAAAGCCCCCTCTCTTCCCTTGTCCAAGTATATTCAACGTTGGCTCATTTAGCACATACACCCACCGCAGTGAAAAAATACAGCTACATGAGGCTACATCGGTACATGACCACTTCTCAATTCTGCCACAGTCCTTTTGCCTTCGCAAACTCCTCCGCTGCTTCTGCCATCCCCAATAAAAGTCCTTGGATTTGTAGGTCACCCTCAACTTAGCTGGGTATACTATGCCGCACCGCACCTTACTGATATGCCGCACCTTACTGATGTACAGTGCCTTCTTCACCCGGCTGAAGGCAGCCCGCCTCCTCGCCAGCTCCATCGTAAAGTCCTGATATATGCGTATACCAGCTCCAGCCCACTGCACCACCCGCTTCTGCTTTGTCCAGCACAGGACCTTCTCCTTCACACTATACCTACGAAAACACAGAGTCACTACCCTTGGCGGCTCACTCCTTTGGTACAGGCCTCCACGACCGGTGAGCCCGATCCAGTTTATATCGGGAGGGATCATCACCCTCACCCAATAGCTTCGCCAACATCGTGGCAAAATACTCAGTCGGCCTCGGGCCTTCCACTCCTTCAGGAAGACCCACAATCCTCAGATTCTGACGCCTGGATCTGTTTTCCAAGTCATCCATTTTGGCTCGCAGACCCTCGTTGATCTCTTATCACCTTCCGCATCTCCTTCCCCATCGAGGTAAGTTGATCGCTGTGCTGCAACAATGTCTCTTCCACTTCCTTCAGCGCCTCGCCTTGCTCCCGTACCTCTGCCACTGCGCTCAATACCACTGCCCTCACTGGGGCAATCACCTCCTCCACCAGCACTTTCAATACCGCCCCCATCTCCTTCCTCATCGCCTCCATGTGTTTTGTGAACTGCCTATCGACTTCCACGACCATCACCTTAGTCATTTCTTCCACCGTGGGCAATGCGGCCTCCCCTGATGCCCCAGCCTCCATTTTTCTTGCTGTCCCCACGGTGACCTTCCCACTCCCCAACGGACTTTCAACTGCTTTTTTCACAGCCGTTTTTTTACTTGTTCTTGACATCTTCCTTCACTGTGCCTTCTCCCTGCTTTTGCCACCTGTTACCTCTGGGACCAGGCGTTAGACCCTGAAAATACCGTTCCTGGGCGGGAGCCCTCCAATGTGCGGCTGCCTCCCACCCGCTGCCACCGGAAGTCGATCGCCTGTCAATACTCTTAAGGCTTCTGCCATTTTCTGTATATTTCCCATCTGTATTAAACCTTCCAAAATGCATTACCTCACATTTGTCCGGATTAAACTCCATCTGCCATCTCTACGCCCAAGTCTCTAACTGATCTATATCCTGCTATATCCTCTGACTGTCCTCATCGCTATCCGCAATTCAACCAACCTTTGCATCGTCCGCACATCAGACCAGTTAAAGGGCAACACGGTGGTGCAGTGGTTAGCACTGCTGCCTCAAGGCACCATGGATCTGGGTTTGATCCAGGCCCCGGGTCGTTTTCCTTGTGGAGGTTGCACATTCTCGTGTTTGCATGGGTATCATCCCCCAAACCCAAAACGATTTGCTGGGTAGGTGGATTGGCCACGCTAAATTGCTCCTTAAGCTGAAAAAAAAATTGGGTACTCTAAATTTATTTTTTTTAAATCAGACCAGTTATGTTTTCCTCCAAAACATTTATATATACTACGAACAGCAAAGGTCCCAGCACGGATCCCTGCGGAACACCACTAGTCACAGCCCTCTATTCAGAAAAGCACCCTTCCACTGTTGCACTCTGGCTTCTATGTCCAAGCCAGTTCTGTATCCATCTTGCCAGCTCACCTCTGATCCCGTGAGACTTCACTTTCTGTGCCAGTCTGCCATGATGGGACTTGTTAAAAGTCTTACTGAAGTCCATATAGACAACATCCACTGCCCTACCTTAATCAATCACCTTTGTCACTTCCTCAAAAACTCAATCAAGTTAGTGAGACATGACCTCCCCTTCACAAAATCATGCTGCCTCTCGCTAATACGTCCACTTGCTTCCAAATAGGAGTAAATCTTATTTGAAGAATCCTCTTCAATAATTTTGCTACCACTGATGTAAGGCTCACCAGCCTGAAATTTCCTAGATTATCCTTGCTACCCTTCTTAAACAAAGTAAGAAGTCTTACAACACCAGATTAAAGTCCAACAGGTTTGTTTCAAATCACTAGCTTTTGGAGCGCAGCCCCTTCCTCAGGTGAGTGAAGAGGTGCGCTCCGAAAGCTATTGATTCAAAACAAACCTGTTGGACTTTAACCTAGTGTTCTAAGACTTTTTACTGTGCCCACCCCAGTCCAACGCCAGCATCTCCACATCATTCTTAAACAACATTGGCTATTCTCCAGCCCTCCATATCTCACTGTATGCTATTGATGTGAAATCGTATGTATGGGGAGGGGATTAATGAGCTTGGAGATGGGAGGAACTAGGAGACAAATTGCCAAATGGCAAGGAAAGGAACTGCAATAGTTGGAAAATGATCAAAAGCTGAAAAATGTTACAGCAGTCTGCAGCCGTCCTGATGAAATGTCATCTTGACTTAAAACATTAACTCTGTTTCTCTCCACAGATGCTGCCTGACCTGCTGAGTATTTGCAGCTCTTTTTGTTTTAATTACTTTCTTTTTTTTTAATAAAACCTTTTGAGGTATTTGTGATTTTGTAACAATAACAGAAGAAACAGTGTACATACAAATTTAATTACTGTTTCTGATTGAATTAATTTCAGGCTCAATCACAAGCAATCAATGTGTATTTATTACAAGAGCAAAGTACTGTATATGCTGGAAATCTGAAGCAAAAATAGAAAATGCTGGAAGCATTCAGCAGATCACTGAACTGTAATGTTAACGTTTCTCCTTCCTCAGATGCTAGACTTGCTGAGTATTTACAACATGCGTTTTAAAGCTGACTTACATCTCCATTCATCCTATTTATCGACACAACACTCATGCAACAAAGTGTTTAGTTTCCCTTTTTTTTCTTTTGAGTTTTCATGGTTATATTGGCCTTTCCATCTGCTATACCTGAGATTTTACAGATCACAAATTCTGCCTAAAGCTTTTGGCAATAGCCAAAGACACTAACTTGTTGACATGAAAAAAAAAACGGCTGACATTAATTTTGGATCTAAAAACTGATTTAAAAAAAGACACAACCCAACCTTTACTGAAGATATATATTCTCCCAAAGAAGGAATCTGGGAACACAAAAAATTGCAGGGCATTCAGCATCAGGGTGAATTTTCAGAACTTTAAAGTTCTTTGATGTGTCACACTAACCAACTATTATGTTTAGTAACTATGCCTCTAAAGCAAATTCTTGGTAGAAGAACTAGACATGACTTCTGATGGCCTTGTGCTGCCTCTTGGTGTGTAGTCTTCCAAATGTATCTAGCTTGCATCTCGTGATTGCTCCAGAAAGAAGGCAGTTCTGAAATACACTCTGATACAAGCATTGGTGTCTATTTACGGGCTTCTTGCATCCCAATATTTTATTGATTTCTATTTTTATTTTGTCATATTTCTTGCATCAAGCTTGAAAGAAACATGACTTTGCAGATCCACAACCTATCAGAAAGAGGATTGTAAATTGGAGAATTTCGGACTTTAAAATTGCGATTGTACTTAGCAGGATTTTGGAAAAATTTGTTTTTCAAAGTAGTAGATGATTTGTTTCAGCAAAGGGGAGTCCAAAATACAGTTGTTGATATTGATCGCCCAAAACTCTGCTGCATGTGGTCTGACACATCAAATCTTGTTCACCTTGCATCTCTTCTCACTGACTTCTATCAGCTCTTGGGTAAGCAATGCCTTGATCTTAAAATTCACATCCTTGTTTTCACGTTCCTCTGAACTGTTGCCCCTTCCTGTCTCTATAATTGCCCCCAACCCCACAATCCTCAAATATCTGTGCTGTTCTACTTCTTGCCCCTTGATTTTAATTGCTCCATCATTTATGGCTGTGCCTTCAACTACCTGGTCCCTAGGTTCTGATATTCCCTTCTTGAAACTCTTCTTCCACCTTGTTTTCATCCTTTAAGTCCTTACAACCTACCTTTTTGTCATCTGCCCATGTATTTCGTTCTGTGTCTTAGTGTTATAATTAACTTTTTAATTCTCCTGAAATGCAACTTGAAACATTTTTATTCTGTTAAAATATGCTATATAAATACTCAAGTTGCTATTGTCGATACAAGCCCAGCAACACTCTTCTACCGCAGTTCTTAATTTCAGAGGGCTGATATGTCTGCAGTTTCTTGGAGTTTTGCTCTGCTGGGGCCTGGGTTTATGTTGAGAATACTCCTGGGCCATGTTCAGAGCATGGGGTTGGAAAACAACCTCAATGATCTCTAGGCTTGAACCAGAGAAGCATATTTGAGATCCTTAATCTATGAACAGTCACAGCTTCAATATTTGATCAGAGATTGGAAAAATTCCATTCCAGGACAATCTGAAGTCTAAAGCAGATATTAACCTATGCATGTGAAATAATACAGGATACTCTATCTCAAGGGATCAAGGTCAGAAGAAAAGGAGTGTCAACATCCCGAAAAAAAAGATGTTGGTTAGAAATTGCTATGCCTGCTGCTTCCCTACAGAAGAAAGGCAAGCTATTGTCAAGAGGAGACAAATATAGGAAACTCTTAACACATACCGTTTGCCAAAAAGCAGGAGGCATACCCCATGAAGTAATTCCACTGAATTCATAGAATCACTACAGGGCAGGAGGCCATTCAGCACATTGTGTCTGCACTGACCCTCTGAAAGAGCATCCCAAGGCCCAAATCCCACGCTATCACCATAACCCCACCAAGGCCAATTTATCATGGCCAATCCACCTAACCTGCACCTCTTTGGACTATGGGAGGAATTGGAGCACCCGGAGGAAACCCACACAGACACAGGGAGAAAGTGCAAACTCCAGACATTCACCCGTGGTCGGAATTGAACCAGGGTCCCTGGCGCTGTGAGGCAGCAGTGCTAACCGCTGTGCCGCCATGCCGCCTTGGGAATCTGGAAAAATTATTCTGGACATCTCAGCAACAATCTACATAAAAGATCAATAATCAAGAAATAGATTGTCTAATTTTCAGAGGAAGATTTGAAGGACTTGAATTTCCTTTCTCAGTCAAGAAACCGGTTTTCTCCCCAAGCCACACAACATCTTGACTTGGAACTATATCATTTTTCCTTTATTGCCACTGGTTGAAACATGCTCCCTAACACCACTGTGGAAGAATCTACACCCTTGGACTGCAGCGGTTCCAGAAGAATCTCATCAACACCTTATCAAGGACAATTAGCGATGAGCAACAAATGCTGGCCTAGCCTGTGACACTCCTATCCTGTTGAAGGATTCTTAAAAAGATAGGAGTAAGTATAACAGAAAAAATGTTGACATTTTTTTCCAATTAAGGGCAATTTAGTGTGGCCAATCCACCCACCCTGCACAACTTTGGCTTACAGGGGTGAGACACAGGGAGAATATGCAAACTCCACACGGAGTGTGGGAGTGAGCATAACATGATAGAATTTAACATTCAGATTGTGGGTCTGCAATTAGTACAAAGGTATGAAGAGAGTTGGCTGAAGTGGAATAGGAAATAAGTTAAAAGGTAAGACAATAGAGAAGCAGTGGCAAAAGTGATATTTCATTTTTTTAAATATTTTTTTATTCTCCTCACATTTTCTCCCAAATTTACACCCAACAGTAATCAGTAACGAATGTAATGTCAATCCCCATATCAATAACAACGATCCCATCCTCCCACCAAACCCTAGACATTGGCCCGAATGTTAACATAAACAAAGAACAAAAAGGAATCAGGAATTACATACAGTCCCCCTCCAGCCCCCAACCCCTCTAATGTTCGATGTGATCCAATTCTCGAAAGTACATAATGAATAACACCCACGTTCCGGTGGTGGCCATGGAGGAGTACGTCGCACATTTGATAGCTCCCGCCTGTAACAGACTTTTGGACCTTTTTCCCCATTTTTTTTCAGGTTTTATGGGATAAATTGGTGAAGAGTGAGACAGTAAGGAGAAATCTCCCTCCGGTGTATGCAGAATTGGACCAGAAGTGGCCATGTGAGACGGCAAAGTCCTATAAGGGAGATGCAAGCAGAGCTGGTAACATGGGACAGCATGGCGGGGCAGCAGGGCCGTGGGCAGACGACACAATGGTCGACGGAGCAACTGGTGAAGTTTTTTGAGGATTGCTTCGCCAAGCTGAAGAAGGACAAGCAGGACTCGATTAAGGTCCGATTGATCAAGTAGTTCAGAATCAGGAAACCCACAGCAGAGCGATCCAGGAGGTGGAACAAAATTTGTATGAGCACGAGGAGTATATAACTGTGCTGAAAAGCAAGGTGGGGGTGATGAACGACCACCAGAAAAGAATGCAGGAGAAGCTGGAGGACCTGGAGAATAGGTCCAGGAAGCAGAATCTCAGAATTGTTGGCCCCCCTGAAGGCAGTGAGGGATCGGATGCAAGGGCTTATGTGACAGACATGTTGGAGAAGTTGATGGGGGCTGGGGTGTTCCCTCGGCCCCTGGAATTGGACAGAGCGCACCGAGCCCTCACGAGGAAGCCCAGAGCGAACGAGCCGCCGAGAGCCATGGTGGTACGTTTTTATCGTTTCATGGACAAGGAACATGTTTTGTGGTGGGCCAAGAAAGAACGGAGCAGCAAGTGGGAGAACTGTGAGTTGCGCATCTATCAGGACCTGGGAGCGGATTTGGCCAAGAGGCGAGCTGGGTTCAATGGGGCAAAAACAATCCTCTAAGAAGGGGGTGAGTTTGGGATGCTGTACCCAGCCCGTCTGTGGGTCACACATGAGGAACGGGACTTCTACTTTGAAACGCCAGATGACATATGGACCTTTATTAAAGAAATGAAGCTGGAGGCGAATTAAAAGACACTTAAACCTTGGAGAACTAGTGTGGCGACGATTTGTGGTGATGGGTTGTATAAATTTAAGTAGCTTTATGTGAAATAATGGGCGGTGTGCATGGTTAAAGGTTGCTTTGTGTTGCAGGGACCTTGTTGGGGGGGGGGGGGGGATGGGCTTTGAATTTGGTTCTGCTTTTTGGGTGACTATTTTTCAGAAGTGATTGTTTCTTCACTGCTTTTTCTGATGTTTGTTTACTGGGGAATGTGATGTTTTTTAAATTTTTATTCATGTGGGGGAAGAGAGGAGAGAACAATAGGGAGACAGACTGCCTGGTGCCTGGGGCGGGAGCAACCAAGTCAGCATGGGTCAGCGGACTCTCGGAAGCGCAGTGGGGGGTGAGCAGATGTTAAGCTGGAGCTTGACTTGAGGGGATTGGGTTTCTAGTGTTGTTGTGGGGGGGGGGGGCTGCTTTGCTGACGGGGAGGAGCTGTTTCAAGGGGACAAATGGAAGGCCGGGAACGGTGACTGCCGGAGTGGGGACACGAGGAAGCGGAGGGCGCGAGCTCGGGGCTGGCCTAAAAAGGGTGATGGCTAGTCGGCAGGGGAGGGGGAAGTGGTTGGAAGCCCCCCGTCCAGGCTGATCACATAGAACATAGAATTTACAGTGCAGAAATAAGCCATTCGGCCCATCGAATCTGCACCGACCCTTGCAAAGACCATCCCACTTAAGCCCACACTTCCACCCTATCACCGTAACCTCTCCTATCCTTTTTTGGACACTGAGGGCAATTTAGCATTGCCAATCTACCCAATCTGCACATCTTGGGACCGTGGGAGGAAACCGGAGCTCCCAGAAGAAACCCGCACAGACACAGGGAGAGTGTGCAGACTCCGCACAGACAGCCACCCAAGCCGGGAATCGAACCCGGGACCCCGGAGCCGCGAAGCCACAACACCAACCACTGTACCACATAGAACGTGAGTGGACTGAATGGGCCGGTCAAGATGGCTCGTGTGTTCGTGCATTTGAGGGAGCTGAAGGCGGACTTGGCAATGCTACAAGAGACACACCTAAAGGTTACAGACCAGATGAGATTGAGGAAGGGGTGGGTTAGCCAAATATTCCACTCAGGACTGGACTCAAAGACCAGGGGGGTAGCGATCTTGATCTGCAAACGATTGGCATTCGAGGCAGGGAGAATAGTGTCAGACAAGGGGGTAGATACATAATGGTGAGTGGGAAGCTGGAGGGAGGTGCAAGTGGTACTTGTGAACATATATGCTCCGAATTGAGACAACGTGGAATTTATGAGGCGGGTGTTAGGTAAGATCCCAGACCTAGAATCACATAACTTGATCATGGGAGGGGACTTCAATACAGTCATTGGACCGGTCAAAATCCATGACAGGGAGGAGGCCAGCTGTGGCAAATGAATTGAAGGATTTTATGGAACAGATGGGGTGAGTAGACCCATGGAGGTTTGCCTGGATGAGGACGAAGGAGTTTTCCTTTTTTTCACATGTCCACAAGGTGTACTCTCGCATTGACTTTTTGTTCTGAGCAGGGCGCTAATACCTAGGTGGTGAATACTGAGTACTCAGCAATTGCAGTGTCAGATCATGCCCCGCACTGGGTGGACTACGGGTTAGTGTGGAAAGAGGGCAATGCCCGCTGTGGAGGCTGGATGTGGGGTTGCTAGCAGACGAAGCGATCTGTAGGCAGGTTAACAAGTCCATCCGGAACTACCTGGAAACAAATGATACGGGGGAGGTCTCTGCAACAACGGTCTGGGAAGCTTTGAAGGCAGTAGTCAGGGGAATTCATCTCTATATGGGCCCACAGAGAAAAGGCGGAACGGGTTGAGAGGGACAGGTTAGTTCAGGAGATACTCCAGGTGGACAGGAAATACGCTGAGGCCCCAGACGCAGGGCTACTGAGGGAGCGGTGGAGGTTACAGGTGGTATTTGGGCTGTTGACCACGGGGAAAGCAGTGGAACAGTTGAGGAAGGCAAGGAGGGCGATCTATAAGTACCGGGAAAAGGCAAGCAGAATGTTGGTGCGCCAGCTCAGGAAAAGAGGCGGCCAGGGAGATAGGTAAAGTAAAGAGTAGAGACTGTAATACTGTCCTGGACCCAGTGGGGGTGAACAAGGTGTTTAAGGACTTTTACAGTATATTATGAGTCGGAACCCCCGGCTGGGGTGGAGGGGAGGAGGCAATTTCTGGATCAGTTGAGGTTCCCGAGGGTGGAGGAGGACCTGGTGGAGGGGCTGGGAGCCCCAAATGAGACTGAGGAAATAATCAAGGGGCTGGAGGGCATGCAGTCGGGCAAGGCCCCGGGGCCTGATGGCTACCCGGTGGAATTCTATAAGAAGTTTTCAGAGATATTGAGCCCACTCCTGATGAAAACATTCAATGAAGCAAAGAGCGTGGAGTCCTCCCCCCAACAATGTCGCAGGCCTCGATTTCGTTGATCGTGAAACGGGAGAAGGATCCGGAGTAATGCGGGTCACACAGGCTGATTTCTCTACTGAATGTGGATGCCAAACTGCTGGCGAAGATACTGGCCACAAGGATGGAGGACTGTGTCCTGGCTGTGATAGGGGAAGACCAGATGGGATTTGTTAAGGGCAGGCAACTCTAGGCCAATGTTCAAAGGCTTCTAAATGTTATTATGATACCCTCAGAAGGAGAGGAGGTGGAGGTGGTGGTAGCGATGGATGCGGAGAAAGCTTTTGATCGGGTGGAGTGGAATTACCTGTGGGAGGCGCTGGGAAGGTTTGGGTTTGGTGAGGGCTTTATTGACTAGGTGCGGTTGCTCTACCAGCAACAGTAGCGAGTGTGCGTATGAACCGGCTGTGGTTGGGGTATTTTAAACTACACCGAGGGGCGAGGCAAGGGTGCTCCCGCTCCCCGTTACTGTTTGCTCAGGCCATTGGCCATGGCAGTGGAGCATCGGGTCATGCTCTACGCAGATGACCTGCTCTTGTACATTTCGGACCCGTTGGAGAGGATGGGTGAAGTTATAGATTGTTATAGAATATACAGTGCAGAAGGGGAGGCCATTCGGCCCATTGAGTCTGCACCGACCAACTTAAGCCCTCACCTCCACCCTATTCCTGTAACCCAATAACCCCTCCTAAGCTTTTTGGTCACTGAGGGCAATTTATCATGGCCAATCCACCTAACCTGCACGTCTTTGGACTGTGGGAGAAAACCAGAGCACCCGCAGAAACCCACGCACACACTGGGAGAACGTGCAGACTCCGCACAGACAGTGACCCAGTGGGGAAGCGAACTTGGGACCTGGAGCTGTGAAGCCAAAGTGCTATCCATTTGTGCTACCGTGCTGCCCTAAGTAATGCGAATCTTGGGGGAATTTGGCAATTTTTTTTATAAATTGAACATGGGGAAAAGCAAGATGTTTGCGATCCAGTCAAGAGGACAGTAGAAGAGACTGGGAGAGCTACCTCTTAGAATTGTAGGGGAGAGCTTTTGATATCTGGGAATCCAGGTGGCCCGAGAATGGGAGGTATCGCACAAGTTAAACCTATCCCAGTTGGTAGAACAAATGGAAGCAGACTTTAAGAGATGGGACATGCTCCCGCTATCACTGGTGGGGAGGATACAAACCGTGAAAATTATGATCCTCCCCAGATTTCTGTTTGTCTTTCAGTGCCTCCCCATCTTCCTCCTGAAGTCCTTTTTCAAGTGGGTGAATAAGGTTATTTAGGGCTTTGTGTGGGCGGGTAAAACCTCGCAAGTGAAGAAAGTGTTGCTGGAGCGCAGTGAGGGGCAGGGTGGGTTGGCGCTGCCGAACTTCTGCATTTCTGTGAATATAGCCATGATTAGGAAGTGGGAAATGGGGGCGGGTTCAGCATGGGAGCGGATGGAGGCGGCGTCATGTAAAAACACCAGTTTGGGAGCACTGGTAACGGCACCTCTGCTGTTCTCGCCGGCCCGATACTCCACAAGTCCGGTGGTAGTGGCGGCTCTGAGTATCTGGGGGCAATGGAGGAGATATAAGAGAGTGGAGGGAGCATCGGTTTGGACCACGATTTATAATAACCATAGGTTTGTACCTGGTAGGCTAGATGGCGGGTTCCGGAGTTGGCAGAGGGCAGGAATTAGAAAGATTGGGGATCTATTTATAGACAGGAGCTTTCCCAGCTTAAAGCTTTGGAGGATAAATTTAAATTCCCTGCCAGCAGGGAATGCTTTTAGGTATTTGCAGGAGCGATACTTCCTGAGAAAACAGGTGCTGGCCTTTCCGCTGCTGAGATACAGGATAGAGTAGTTTCCAGTACCTGGGTGGGAGAGGGGAAGGTATCGGATATTTACCAGGAGCTTTCGGAGATGGAGGAAACCCCGGTGGAGGAGCTTAAGGGCAAGTGGGAGGACAAGCTAGGAGGAGAGATAGAGGCGGGTCTGTGGGCGGATTCCCTAAGCAGGGTTAATACCTCCTCATCATGTGCCAGGCTCAGCCTGATACAATGTAAGGTAGTCCACCGGGCACACATGACTGTGGCCAGGATGAGTAAGTTCTTCGGGGTTGAGGATAGGTGTGCGAGGTGCGCGGGAAGCCCAGAAATCATGACCACATGTTTTGGGAATGCCCGAAGCTTAGAGGGTTTTGGCAGGATTTTGCGAAGGCAATGTCCACGGTGCTAAAAACACAGGTGGTGCCGAGTCAGGAGGTAGTGATCTTTGGAGTGTCGCAAGATCCGGGAGTTCAGGGGGCGAAAGAGGCCGACGTCTTGGCTTTGCCTCCCTGGTACCCTGGAGACGGATCTTGTTAATGTGGAGGGAATCGAAGCCCCCGAGTGTAGAGACCTGGGTTGGTGACATGGCTGGGTTTCTCAGTCTCAAGAAAATAAAGTTCGCCTTAAGAGAGTCAATGTTGGGGTTCACCCGGAGGTGGCAGCCGTTGGTCGTCTTTCTCGGGAAAAATTAAAATGTCAGCAGATGCAGCATTCCAAGGGGGGGCGGGCGGATTGTGGTTGTATGGTTGAAGTGCGTGATGATTGGGCTGGGGGGGAAATGTTTATTTTACCATGTTGATGTCATTGTTTATGTTACAGTTATAAACATTTTCAAATACCTCGATAAAATATTACTTTAAAAAAAATGAATAAAACCCATGAATTATAGAACCACTCCATCCTTCCCCTCAGTTCAAATTTGACCTTTTCAAGCGTTAAGAATTCCAGCAGGTCCCCCCGCCACCCCAGGGCACAGGGTAGAGAGGTTGATCTCCACCCTAACAGGATCCGCCTTCGGGCAATCAACAAGGCAAAGTCTACAACATCTGCCTCTGCGCCGGTTTCCACCCCCGGCTGGTCCGACACCCCGAATATGGCCTCCTGAGGGCCTGGGTCCAGTTTTACGTGCACCACTTTAGAGATTACCCGAAACACCTTCCAATAATCCTCCAGTTTTGGACAGGACCAAAACATATTATCGTGGTTTGTGCCCCACTCCTCCACAACGTTCACACATATCTTCTACCCGCTCAAAGAGCCGGCTCATCCTGGCCCTTGTAAGATGCGCTCTGTACACCACCTTCAGCTGTATCAGCCCCAACCTCGCAGACGAGGTGGAGGCGTTCACCCTCCAGAGCACCTCATACCAGAACCCGTCCTCCATAGCCTCTCCCAACTCTTCCTCCCACTTTGCCTTTATCCCTTCTAGTGGCGCCTTCTCCTCCTCCAAAATAGCCGCGTAAACTGCCGATACTACCCCCTTCTCCAGTCCGCCTGTCGTCAGCACCTCCAGCAATGTGGAAGCCGGCTCCACTGGGAAGCTCTGTATCTCCTTTCTGGCAAAGTCTCGAACCTGCATGTATCTAAATACTTCCCCCTCTCCAGCCCATAATTCACTCCCAGCTCCTTCAATCCCCCAAGAAATAAATCTTTTAGTGTTCTAATTCCTTTCTCCTCCCATCTCTGAAAATTTCCATCCCACTTCCCTGGCTCAAATCTATGGTTCCCCCGAATCGATATTTGCCTTGACCCTGCTCCCAACCCAAATTGCTGTCGAAACTGCCTCCAAATTCTCAACGCAGCTACTACTACCGGACTCCCTGAGTATCTCCCCGGGGACGTCGGGAGCGGCGTTGTTGCTAGTGTCTTCAATCCCAACCCCTGACCCAAACTCTCCTCCATTCTGTCCCATTGGGAGTCAAACCCTCTGACCCAGCTCCGTACCTTCTCCACATTTGCTGCCCAGTAATAATACATCAGGTTCCGAAGGCCCAAATCCCCTGCCTGCCTTCCTCTCTGTAGTAGCACCTTTTTAATTCTGGCTACCTTCCCTCCCTGTATGAACGAAGTAATCATCCCTTCAATCTCTCTAAAAAATGCCTTTGGCATTGAAAAATAAACAGGAATAGCGGCAGCACATTCATTTTAGCCGCCTATACACGACCCACCAATGAGAGAGGGAGACCATCCCACCTTGCCAGATCAGCTTTCACTCTCCCCACCAAACTAGAAATGTTGTATTGACAAAGCCCCCCCAATCTTGGGCAACCTGCACCCCCAGTTATCTAAAGTGAGTTCCTGCCTTATGGAATGGCAGCCCCCCCACCCCTGGCCGAGACACCACAAAATATTCACTCTTGTCTAGGTTTAATTTGTACCCTGAGAAAGACCCAAACACCTGAAGCAACTCCAGTTTTCCCCCTATTGACACAATTGGTTCCGACACATATAATAACAAGGCATCGGCATATAAGGAAACCCTATGCTATATCCCCCCCCTGCATTAGCCCTTCACACACCCCCGATCTTCTTAATGCGATGGCCAATGGCTCAATAGTGAGTGCAAACAGCAGGGGGGACATAGGACATTCCTGCCTAGTCGCACGGTGGAGAGGAATGTATCCTGAGCTGATGTTATTTGTGCGGACGCTGGCCCTCGGCTCCTTATATAATAGCTTTACGCAGTCCACAAATTTGGGTCCAATTCCAAACCGCTCCAGAACTGCCATCAAGTACCCCCATTCTACCTGGTCAAACGCTTCCTCGGCGTCCAATGCCTCAACCACCTCTGTTTCTTTCCCCTCCGCTGGTACCATAACCACGTTCGATACCCTCCTAATGTTCGAAAAGAGCTACCTCCCTCTCACAAACCCCGTCTGATCACCACCTATCACCTTCAGGAGGCACTCCTCCAGCCTACCTGCCAGTACCTTCCCCAATAACTTTGCGAAACATGATATTTCATAACTCAATGAAGATTATATTCCCTTGAGAAGAAAGACGGTGGGAAAGGTTACAGAATCTGTAGCGCGCTACTAGATTAATAGTAGCCCAAAGATTTGAGAAAATGATAGAAACCAGCAAAAGGACAACTAAAAACAGAGAAATTTGAGTATGAGAGGGAACTATCAAGAAATAGAGAAACCGTTTTTACAAGCATTAAAAGGAAAAGAATAGCAAAAGTAAATGCTGGTCCCTAGGGCGAGACTGGGTATTAATGGGAAACAAGGAAATGCCAGAAACAAAATATTTTGTATGACTTCATAGTAGCAGATAAAAAAACATCCCAAGAATAGAACATTAAGGGGCAAAAGGAGAACTTAAAACAATCACAATTACTTGAGGAAAAAGTCCGTGGGCAAATTAATGGGACCGATGGCTGCCGAGTCCCCTAGATTTAATGATCCATGTTCTAGGGTCTCAAAAGAAATAGCACAAAGATAGTGATGCATTGGTTGTAATCTTCCAAAATTCCCTAATGTCTGAATGGTCCCAGCGGATTGAAGCTGTTCAAGAAAGGGGTGAGAAAGCAGGAAACTATAGGTCAGTTAGCCTAGTATCTGTCATTTGAAAAGATGTTAGAATCCATTATTGAGATGGTAGGACATTTAGAAAATCATAGGGAAGCACGATAGCACAGTCGTTAGCACAGTTACTTCACAGCTCCAGGGTCCCGGCTTGGGTCACTGTCTGTGCAGAGTCTGCATGTTCTCCCTGTGTCTGCATGGGTTTCCTCCGGGTGTTCTGGTTTTCCCCCACGATCCAAAGATGTGCAGGTTAGGTGAATTGGCCATGATAAATTGCCCTTAGTGTCCAAAAAGGTTCGGTGGGGTTAGGGGGATAGGAAGTGTGGGCTTAAGTGGGGTGCTCTTTCCAAGAGCCAGTGCAGACCTGATGGGCCTAATGGCCACCTTCTGCTCTGTAAATTCTATGATCTATGATAATACAATTGGGCAGAGTCAACATGGTTTTGGGAAAGAGGCATTATGTCTTTGTCAAATTTATTCATGTTCTTTGAGGATATAACGAGCACAAGCTTTGTACTTGAATTTCCAAAAGGCATTTGACATGGTGTCATATAAAAAGTTACTGTAGAAGGTAAGAATTTGTGGTGTCGGGGGTGATATATTAGCATGGAGAGAGAATTGGCAGGAAACAGGATAAGTAGGTCATTTTCAGGTTGGCCTAATGCAACAATTGTGGTGCCACAGGAATCGCTGCTGGGCCTCAGCTATTTACAATCTAAATAAACAACATAGATTAAGGGACCGAGTGGATCGTGGCCAAATTTGCTGTTGATACAAAGTTAGATAGGAAAGTAAGTTGTGAGAGGAGGATCCAAACAGTTTGCAAAGAGGAGACAAATATCGGAAGCACTTAACATGTACCGTTTGCCAAAAAGCAGAAGGAAAACTCCGTGAAGTAATTAAACTGAATTGGGAATCTGCAAAAAATATTCTGGACGTCTCAGAGCAGCAATCTACAGCAATTTGGGGAGGCAGTGTCGTAGTGTTTTTGTCACTGGACTAATAATCCAGAGATCCGGGGTAATGCTCTGGGAACCTGGGTTCAAATCCCACCACGCAGATGGTGGAATTTGAATTCAATAAAAATCTGGAATTAAAAGTCTAATGATGACCATGAAACCATTGTCGATTGTATTAAAAACCCTTCTGGTTATCGTTTCTCGACCTTTTGGCTAAGACCAAGTGTAGTATCTGCTTGGCCTTTTGGCTCAGATCTGGTATGTCTCTCTTGTGGGGACCATGAATTGGGATCAATTTGAATTTGAATTGGTTTTTGGAGCAGGCAAGGAGCTGGATTAGGGGTTCGCCCCTGTCCACACTCTGAGCCCTGGTTTAGTAACTCAGAAAAAGTAATTTAAAAATAACATTGGTTCACTAATGTCCTTTAGGGAAGGAAATCTCTCATCCTTACCTGGTCTGGTCTACATGTGACTCCAGACCAACAGCAATGTGATTGACTCTTAAATGCCCTCAGGGGTGGGCAATAAATGTTGGCCCAGCCAGTGACACCCACATCCCATGAACAAATTTTTAAAAACATATTGATAGGTTACATGAGTGGGCAACAAATTGGCAGATGGACTATAATATTGAAAAATGAGGTCCACTTTGGCAGGAAAAATAGAAAAGCAGAATATTATAATAAGTGGAGAGAGACTGCAGAATGGGCTGATGATGAGGTGAAAGGATTTTCTTATGAGAATAGGTTGAGTAAATTGGTATTATACTCATTGGAGTTCAAACGAATGAGAGGTGATCATTTTGAAATGGGTCTGGACAGGGTAGATGCTCCCCCTGTGGGGGAGTCGAGAACTGCAAAATACAATTTAAAAATAGAGGGTCACCCATTCAAGATGGAGATGAGGAGAGTTGTTCATCTTTGGAATTCTCTTCCACAAAGAGCACTGCAGGCAGTGGCGTGCAGAGGTCTGGTGATGCCCGGGGCAAATCTTGATTGTATGCCCCTAGGACTCAAGTATAAGGCCTAATATACTGAGAAATATTATGAGAAAGGAAAACATTTTGAATATATAAACACAGATGAAACATGAAATAAACGCATTATTCGATTTTAATATAAATCAATCAAATTTATTAAGTTCTTTTCCCTAAATGATACCTCCTGTCACAAAACACCTGAACTACTTCACTTTTTACATCAGCTGTGAGAAATTCTTTTTCAATGCTTATTAAAGCCAGGTTGGTCAGTCGCTCCTGTGACATAGAAGACCTCAGATATGTTTTTATTAATTTCAGTTTTGAAAATGACCTTTCACAGCTTGCGACTGAAAATGCGATTGTAAGCAGTAATCTGTATGAAACACACAGCGTCGGAAAGACATCGCTCCCATACTGCAGTAAAGACTCCAGAGCATCTTTAGGATCAGGGGGAACTCTATTCCCTCCAGCTCGAAGGAGCATCACAAAATCAATAATTTTGTCATATAACTGAATTGCAACCACATCATTGTCATAATAATTTGCAAAGTCTGAACATTCCTTTTTTAATTTCTCTCTTTCTTGTTCATCTTCAATCACTCCTGAATTCAAATTCAGAAAAAAAGAAAATCGGTCACTGAGTCTTTGAAGACGGACACTGCGGTCTTCAATTTCAGTTTTTAAATCTGTTCACAATCTCTACCATTACTCTATTCATTTCTTCTTGTGCCGTCAGTCCACTATCTCTTGCTGACTCTCCAGGCATTATTCTTCTTCTCCTTGTTCGTGCAATTGGTATTCCCCAATTTTGACAATATTCATTGGCTAAATCTATTGCATTGTGGATAATTTCATCATTCTTCAAATTCAAGATATGAATAAGTCCTCTCAGATCACAAGAAGCTTCATGGAACCCCATTTTCGGATCCTGCAAACGTTTTGAGACTTTATCCACTGATGATAAAACTGAGTACCAAAAATTTAATAAAGCTATAAACGGGAACTGTTGAATAGAGTTCAGTAGCGATCCTGCATCAAATTTAGTTTCCCTTGAAAATTCTCCTTCCAGCAGGTGTTGAAGGCTTGCAATAACGTTGTCACACTCTTCGTGGATTACTTGCACAGCATCATGGCTGGAACTCCATCTTGTGTCACACTGTCTTTTCACAGTCCGAGTGACAAATTATTTTAACACATCCCAACGAGAAGTAGATGAAGAAAAAAAAGTAGAGTTTTTCTAGAATGCCAAAAAATGTAACAACAACAGGTTGCACCTCACTTGCATGGACACAGGCCAAATTGAGGCTGTGGTTCTCGCAGTTCACAAACACAGCTTTTGGGTTAACTTCAAGAATTTTTTGTTGAACACCTCCTCTCACTCCAGCCATAACTGCTGCGTTATCATATGCTTGACCACGACAGTCATTCATGGAAATTTTGTCTTCTTCCAATTTTTCCTGAATTTTATTTACCAGGCTGACTGCATCTTTCTTGTTGACTTGAAAAAATCCCAGAAATGTCTCCTTTATTTCTACTTTTCTGTTTTCATCAATATGAATGTAACGCAGAATTTCAGAAACCTGATCTTCATGGGCAATATCTGGAGTTGAATCCAGCATTATGCTAAAATATTTTGCGTCCTTAATTTCGGAAATTATATTTTTCTTGACAGTTTCACCAAGAAGATTGATTGTTTCGTTTTGAATTCTGTTGGACAAGTAGGTGACACTTTTTGGTTTCTCTTTCCCTCTCTGCAAGTGTTTTGCTAAGATGTCATCATATTTGGCCAAAAGTCTGATTGTTGCTAGAAAGTTTCCTGTATTTTCACTGACTGTCTCCCCTGGCTCTGATAACCCAGATATTCCTTCTCCTCGATGTCCACGATAGGCCAGATTCTGTTTTGCCAGAAAGGATATAACCTCGACAATCCGTTCAGTTATAGCTTTCCATCTTTTCTTTTCAGCAGACATTTGCTGTTGAAGTTCAGCATCTATCGTAGTTGAATGATGGAGTCGAACTACAAGGTTCAGGTATTCCCTCATGTGAGCTCTATGAGAAGGGCTTTTCTTATGGTCAGGTATTGTTGGATTTAATTTTCTCCAAGTGGAGAAACCGTCTTCCTTTCCAAAGTTTGACACAGATAACAAATGCTCCTTTGAAAACAAAAAGCAAACAAAACAGTAGCATGCTTTCCGATATGGAGAGTATAACAACCATTTTCTCTCCACAATTTCTCCGTTTGTGGAAACTTTATCAAACCACTGTTTGGAAAATGATCTCCCATCCTTCTCAGCAAATGGACCACTTTTATTCTGATATCTTTCAGGGCCATGTTGTAATATTGTCATCTTCAAATGATCTGGAATCGGTTTCTTCAAACAGCCAAAATCACTTCTTTGCAAAAATATGCAAATATCTTCTTTATTTTCTTCACATGGATCATCATCCTGACAACGAGACTGAGGAGAGAGTATTATGTTCTGACCGAGCTGAATCCGTATCAGAAAAATCCTTCTCTGCACCCACATCATCTTTTACTTCTCCAGGTTCTCCTACTTCTTCTTTACTCCTTTTTATCCATGCATCTAATGCCCCTCTTTGATGGGACTCTTCTTCGACTCTGGCCCTCTTTTTTTTTCCTGTTCTGTGCTCCACTCGGTTGTACACGAAGTACTCGTAACATTTCATTTTCTATCTCAAAAACCGTAAGACGCATGAGAAAATGGGAAGAAAATGGTAAACAATCGGTCAGTTGCAGACGGATAAACCATATTTCATTTCTTTGTTCCTTCGTATCAAATTATTTCACACTAATTCTCCACTGATAATTTTGTGCAATTTATATCATAGACTTGCAAATTAGTGGTATCTGTATTCGAATATTAGCATGTTAAGGAATAAATGTCTCCTATTCTGAGATTAAATGCCATAGCAGTCCTCTGATCATCCAGGCTTCACTCTTACTACATCCCACGTAAATATTTCATTAAATATCCCCAAAAAACCTATAAAAACCGTAGTTGCACCTGTTCTAGAGCTATTCACTGACCCGAGTAGGTAAAAAAACTAATCTAGATGCACAAAAAGCTGAAGAAAAGAAGAGTTATGACTCGAGGAAACGCAGGAACGAACAGCCACGTCTGCTTGTTGCTTTTGATGGTTGCACCACGTACATCATGCGCATGCGTGTGGGGGGATGGGGAGAAGGACCATTTTCTCTAGACAGAAAGGGTACACCATGTTAAAGGAATAAAGGGCTAACAACTGCCTCTGCAGTGTGGTGAGCCTCCAAAAATTGATTTATCACCGCTGAAATTTTAAAATTACTATCTTATTTCCTTCTCTGGGGCAGCACGGTGGCCTAGTGGTTAGCACAACCGCCTCACGGAACTGAGGTCCCAGGTTCGATCCCGGCTCTGGGTCAATGTCCGTGTGGAGTTTGCACATTCTTCCCGTGTCTGTGTTGGTTTCGCCCCCACAACCGAAAAAATGTGCAGAGTAGGTGGATTGGCCACGCTAAATTGCCCCTTAATTGAAAAAAATAATTGGGTAATCTAAATTTAAAAAAAAAAATTTAAAAAAAAAAAAAATTTTTTTTTTTTTTCCTTCTCTGATTGGATGCCCCCATCCAATGGATGCCCGGGGCCAATGCACCGTCGGCCCCCCCCTCTGCACGCCACTGACTGCAGGCTGGGTCATGCGATATATTCAAGGCTGGTTGGGACACATTTTTGATGTAGGAGGGAGTGTAGGGTTATGGGGAGCAGACAGGAAAGTGCTGTTAAGGACACAATTAGATCAGCCATGATCTTACTGAAAGGAACAGCAGGTCTGATGGGCTGAATAGCCTACTCATGCTCCCATTTCATGTAATCTTGTAATTAGTCCAATCAGGCGCTAATACAGGCACAGTCTTACTGGTCCCACCAAGGGAGCTTTAAAGGCAGTTCCAGAAGGAAGAATTTCTGCCTGCAGCCAATCTCTCCAGAGGTTAAATGAAATTGACGATGGGGCATAGCCAACAAACTACTTAAGGGCCCACTTAGGGACAGATTGTGGACACTGCTGGGATCTTCCTGATGGCGGACAAGTCCCCTACTGAGGCCAAAGTCCGGCATGTGTTAGTGGCAGGCTGAGGGACCCATGGGGCTTCTGTTAGTTCCCCACAGCTCCTCCGTTGCACAAGGATCAGCAGACTATAAACCATCCTATGATGGGGTTTTCCCTTCAAAGTGCTGTGATCAAAGTTTATTTTAAGAGTGTAAATTATTTCAATTTCCATCCTAAAGCTGTAGCACCCATCTCTGTCGATGAGCCAGCAACTTCAGAAGGCCTGCAGCCTCATGAACCTGCCTGCCATCCTTAATTGGACAGTGGATGTGTTCAATTATGAGGCTATCTCCTATGAGCTATGACCGGTGGGTCAGCAAGTATGGGGTAGGAACCCAGAAAATGGTCCTAACTTTTGAATATTTTTAAAGGAGATAAGATCCCACTCTACAAGTTTGCAAAAACACTCATCACAAGCATATTCAAGGCAAGATGTCAATAACTTGGCAGGCAACTAGCTGACAAAAATATTATCATTACCATTCAGCAACTGATCGAGTTTCCACACAATATAAAATGCCTAACCTTTCCCACATAAACAATGATACCAGGTTAATACTTGAATGCTTTGTGTATCACAAGAGAAACATTAATTCATCAATTTCTTCCAAAACCATTAAGACTATCATTACTCGTAAACTTCATGCATAAAAGAAGTTTGTGCTCAGCAAATGATCTCTTGTAAATTAATTGTTACACCAAATTAATATACTACCATCTAATGCCAAACTGCAACTTCAGAATGTGGGTTTTAATGTGTGTTCTAATAGTTCTGTGACACTGAGACACGAGAAAACTATAGTATCGGGAAAGGAAAATATTTACACTGCACTAAAATTGCTTTTCGTAGCTCATGTAAAACTCAACCTAATGTCTTTACATTGATCCAGTATGATTCGCTTAAATTAGTGCCTCTTGATTTACATATGTAAAGAGTTCTAATACTTTAGCTTCTGGCAAATGTAAAATTAGCTGCTAATTCAGTAAAGATTGGTCCAATCAGTATTATACCCAAGTCAAGTAGGCTTTTGGGGTTCTGAGGTATAAAACACAATTTAAAGTATCTAAATTTTGAATTCTTGATTTATAACAATGGATCCTCAGTTGTGCCTGACCTAACAAGGTACAAATCAAGTAAAATTTATTAAACAAGATGTTATACATACTTAACAAAAGCAGTAAAGACAGATGGAAAGGTTCTTACCCTCAAAGCTCGAGGATTCTGTGAATGCCTGTCAGCACAGGCAACATCCTTCTTCTGTCTCTGAAGTGATGATACATTAAACGTGTCTCAGAAGAATTATACCACAGAGGCCATGGTAAACTGTATCATCAAAAAAATTTGATTTTCCAAGTTTTACCTCTGATTCTGTTTCTTTTTCTTATTAGAAAATAGATCAAACTCAGCCTATTTCATTGGCTTGGAGTGAGGGTCATCTGGTGTCACCTATTCTCTATTAGAGTCACGTAGAGTGAAGATAAAAGCCCATCTCTTACTGTCTGGGTCCCTGGAATTATATTCTATTGTGACTAAATAATACATCCTTGCAGATAGAGAGCAGTTGTACAAGCAATGTAACATCCTCTTGTCAATAATACAACCTATCTTAAACAATTCATATCAACATCTTAAAGCATTCTCACAGATAGAGTCATACAGCACAGAAACAGGCCTTTCGGCCCACCATATCTATGCTGACCATCAAAATCAATCACCATTAATCCCATTTACCAGCAGGTGGTCCATCGCCTACTATGCCTTGGAGATTTCAGATGCTTCTTAAATGTTGAGAGAGTATCTGCCCCACCACCCACTGAGGCAGCACGTTCCATATTTCCACCACCCTCTGGGTGAAAAAATATTTCCTCGGGTCCCCTCGAAACCACTTACTCCTCACCTTAAACCTATGCCCTCTGGTCTTGGACTCCTCTACCATGAGAAAAAGATTCTTTATGATCTACCCTATCTGTGCCTCTCATCATTTTGTATACCTCTATCAGATCCGCCCCGCCCAGCCTCCTCTGCTCCAGGGAAAGCAAACCCATTCTTTCCAGTCTCTCGTCATAGCTGAAACTTTCCATCCCAGGCAACATCCTGGTGAATCTCCTCTACACCCTCTTCAGTAATTAGGTCCTTCCAGGTCCAAACAATATTCTATCTGTGGCCTATAAAGTTCTATAAAGTTGCACCAAGACATTTCTCTGCTCCTGTATTCTATGCCCCGGCTAATGAAGGCAAGCTTTCCGTATGCGTTCTTCGCCACTCGCTCTACCTTGTTTAGCTCAATGGGCTAAACAGCTGTTATGTGATGCAGAACAAGGCCAGCAGCACAGGTTCAATTCCCGTACCAGCCTACTAGAACAGCCGCCGGAATGTGGCGACCAGGGCTTTTCACTGTAACTTCATACTTGTGACAATAAGCGTCTATTATTATATTATTACCTGCACTACCAGCTGCATGGATCAATAGACTTGTCGACCAAGGTCCCTTTGTTCCTCCGTTCATTGTGTATATCCTACCCTTATTAGACCTCCCAAAATGCATAACCTCACACTTATCAGGATTAAATTCCATCTGCCATTGCTCTGTCCAACTTGCTAGCTGATCAATATCGGTCTGTAGCCTAAGACTATCCTTCTCACTATCAACACCGCCAATTTTCATGTCATCTGGAAACTTAGTAATTATACCTCCAAGTCGTTAATGTATATAACAAACAGCCAGGGTCCCAGCATCTAATATCTCAGCCTCATTGTTCTTGGTGTGCTCTCGATCTTCACCACCCCAACTGAAATCTACAGCGACCATGAGCTGAATTCTCCGCCGTCGGGATTCTCTGTTTTGCAGGAAGCCCAGGGGTTTCCCGTTGGCATGGATAGAACATAGAACATAGAACAGTACAGCACAGAACAGGCCCTTCGGCCCTCGATGTTGTGCCGAACAATGATCACCCTACTTAAACCCACGTAACCCGTATACCCATAACCCAACAATCCCCCCATTAACCTTACACTACGGGCAATTTAGCATGGCCAATCCACCTAACCCGCACATCTTTGGACTGTGGGAGGAAACCGGAGCACCCGGAGGAAACCCACGCACACACGGGGAGGACGTGCAGACTCCACACAGACAGTGACCCAGCCGGGAATCGAACCTGGGACCCTGGAGCTGTGAAGCATTGATGCTAACCACTATGCTACCGTGAGGCCCCTAAGACAATTAAGAGTAATAATTCCTACCAGAATGTTGGGAAAACATGTCTTTTCAAAATATGGGTGTTCTGTCCTACAGATTCTTTCCTAATAGATTAAGACATTTAGTAAGCTGCGACCTATTAAAACATGTCATTCTTGTTTAAAGATGAAGTCCAATACTAAGTTCAAACATTTTGCTTATTTCTTCAAAGTGAACAAAAGAAGTCCTCCATTTCACATAGTGTAATTAAAACAAATACAATTTCTGGAAACCAAACCAAACCAAACCTTTGGCTCCTTTAAGGCCATTACCAGTTTCTCACATCCAGCTGCCTTAACTGTTAATTGTCTCAATAGCAGAGATTCAAACTGAACTGTTTAAAAGGTGGTCAACATTAAATCCATAAATATTAATTCAGACCAACATTGGGCCCTAAAAATGAGTAGTATTATCAAAATCTTTTAGTCAGCCGGTAACATCGTTGAGGGCTCATTCAAAGTCCACATCCTAAAAGATTTTAACGTTTCCAGAAGGGGCCAGATTTTAGCAGCAGTCTGAATCAGTACAGCTGAATGAAGACCATATCTTGGACAAGTCAAGAATGTGGGAAGGGTTTAAGAAAAGTAAGTAAAAATGCTTTTTAAAGTTTATCGATGAGGAGGCAGTATTAAGAACTTTGCAAGTTCAGTGGTTGTCACCTTTCTGGCACCACAGGGGCATTAGAGCAGTGGCAAAACTGTTTGGACTGCACCTGCGTGCCAGGAAGAGTAAAATTGAAAATTGGTGCTGCACCTTCAGAAATCAATGCCATTGTAGTAGAGGAGCTCTGCACAGGCAGGGCAGAGGAGAGGGACACAAGGTACAAAGGAGAAGAAGGCAGAAAGCATAGGATCTATAGGCCGGGGTGAATAAGCCTCTATATGACTGAGACCCAGTGCCGAAGGAGACTGCTACTCTCTAGGCAGATGGTCCCAGACGACTGTGCCCTTATCAATACGGACCTCCACTGCATCGCACAGGTAGCTGCTCACTGGTACATCACCCATATGACAAATGCGCTCTCTACCAATGCTACTCAACACGTCAACATCGTAATTGATGAAATACAGAGGTCACTGGCTCTGGTGTCTGGTGCAGTCAGGTGGTGCCCTGCAATATCTTCCAGTCACTGCCCCTGCTACATCAAGAGGTAAGCCCCCTGTCAGCCTCAGATAAGATGACCTCTCTTCTCTACTTCATGTGTATCAGTTCCCAATACTCTGACTCTCCTCTGCCATCTTGATCTCTGTGGTCAGAATATACCCAGGCATGGTGATGGAGAAGTCTGGGACATAGTCAATAAGGTACAATTCAGTGAGAATGACTATAATGAACTGTTGCTTGACAAGTCTGTGGGACAGCTTTCCTCTTTTGACACAAGTTCCCAAATGTTAAAAAAAGACTTGGTAGGGCTTGCATTTGACATTTCCAGTGCCCAGATCATTGTCAGTCCATCTGGCTTTATTCTTACTGTCGCAGTTTGATACAAATTAATGGCTTGTAGGCCATTTCAGAGAGCAGTTAATAGGCAACCACTTTGCAGTGGGTTTGAAATAATGGGCTAGGGCGGTAGGTTTCCTTCCCTAATGGGCATTGACGCAGATACCTTTTTACAAAAATCTGGTTATTTATGATCGTGGGGTGACACTGGTTAGCACTGCTGCCTCACAATGCCAGGCATACGGGTTCAATTTTGGCCTTGGGTGACTGTGTGGAGTTTGTATGTTCTCCCCCATGTCTGCGTGGTTTCCTGTGCGTGCTCCAGTTTCCTCCCACAGTGGGAAGATGTGCACGTTAAGTGGATTGGCCATGCTAAATGGCCCCTTAGTGTTACAGGAAGTAGGCCTAGGTAGAGATTTCTTTCAGAAGGCCGGTGCAGACTCAATGAGCTGAATGGCCGCCTCTTGCACTGTAGGGATTCTATGGATTTTCTGCCTGATAATAAGCCTGGGTGGTTTAACTGTTAGAAGTCAAAGAAGGGCTTAGATTATTATATTGATAAGTTGTGAGGAAACAATGGTGTGTTAACAGTGGAGACTGAGAAGTCTCCAAAATTCCAGACAAGAGTTTGTTGGGTTGTGACAAACTGTCCATTTAGTTTCATGGTGAAGGAGAGTTGGGCTCTCAAGCTAAATTAATTAACATTAGTTACAAGACTCAGACTCAGGATTTTAGTGGAGTCAGAAGGATTCCAGAGCTATTTAAAAATTTCAGGTAGGCCCAATTCCAGGATTCCAGCCCCCAACACCCCAAATTTCTGCCAGCACGGGATAAAAATGCAGGTAGCAAGCCCATACTCTGCACTCCCAATCTGGCCAGTGCCATTGCAGGAGTATATATCTCCTAGGCCCTTGCAATTTTTGTGAGTTCAGGCTAGTTTCTCCAAGACTCATTGATCTAAGAAGATTTGTGAACCCTAGTCTGCATTTTGGGACCTTCTGAAAGGTAAGTTGAAGAGGTCTTCCCCATGACCCACGTCAATTCATGCCTCCCATCCTCACTTCAGTTACCCCTTTTAGCCTCATGCCAAATCAATGCCAACTCTGATCCCTCACCCCTAATGGCCCTTTATGACCTCCATGTCAACTTATGGCCTTTCCATGCCCATTCACGCAGTGTACACTGAACAGAACCAATGACCCCTTTACTAAAATGGCAAGTGTGAAACTGCTTAGAAAAAACACCCATTTATATTTCTTTGAACAAATCTGGTTTTCCTACAACTCTATAAAAGTATAATTCAAACTGACCATTAAATTATCAATAACAGAAGTTTTAAGTATTTTAGAACTCTGTTATGGGAGCGGCATTTTCAGAACCCCACAATGTATCATGGAGTTCAACCAACCTCTCCCTTTAATGTATTGTTGCTTTTGAATCACACAGCTTGGTCTCCAGGTGTGGTATTACAATTATGGACACGTGGGTTTTTAAACACAAATCAATGTTTATTCCATGAATTCAACTTAACCTTTTTAAATAAACATTGGATCCCTTAACACCCCTTACTTAAAAGATAACCCCGAAAATAATACAACACTAAATAATCCCTCAAAATGTTCCTTCAAACCTCCAAAAGACTTAACACCTTTAAACAGAAACACATCAGGTTAAAGACATTACTGTTTCCTGGTGTAGAAATATATGTAACCAGAAGACACAGGTTCAAGGTATCAGCAAAAATGCCAGAGGCAATATTTAGAGACATATTTTATCCTTTTGAGTTGTTGTGATCTGGAATTGTTATGGGCCAGAGCTTAGAAACTCTAAAGTATGTTATGAAGTATATTCACCTGACCTACAACTTTTATGTTGAATTTGGCTAGGATGAACACAAGAGACTTCCATTCAGGTGTGATTCATCAGTCTTCTTAGACACTTTAATCAAAACAAGCTTTATTCTAAGAACTTTAACATATATATATATAAACACACAGCAAGAATATTTATCGATTACAAACAGAAAGACACCACACAGCTACAGTAATCTATGTATAACAATTAATGAATTCCCCTTAACTGTTCCAATTCCAAAACAAAATCCAATGAACCAAAAACCCTTTTCAAGGGCATGGTACAGCACTCTGCATGCTCTTTTGTAAAAAAAAAAAATATTTTATTAAGGTATTTATGATTTTATAACAAACAATACAAATACAATGCACACATAATTCAGTGCGTAACACATCCCCCTCATCTCTCCTTGTTCCCGAATACTCTAAACACAAAATAGCCTAACTTCCCCCTACGCTCTAACCCCTCCCTTCTTATCAAATCAGTTTTCTCTGAGGAAGACGATAAACGGCTGCCACCTCCAGACGAACCCTAATGTTGATCCTCTCAGGGCGAACTTAATTTTCTCAAGTCTGAGAAACCCAGCCATGTCACTAACCCAAATCCCTGATTTCGGAGGCTTTGAGTCCCTCCACGCCAGTAAGATCAGTTTCTGGGCTACCAGGGAAGCAAAGGCCAAAACGTCAGCCTCTCTCGCCCTCTGGACTCCTGGATCTTCTGACATTCCAATGACAGGCAAATTCGTACCTCATCGGTGCTCCAAATGTCTGCCTGTAAACAACACCCTGTTTTACTTTGTCTTTTTTAATAACTTAGTTAGCCCCCTTCTGAAAGGGGTTACATTATAAAATCTAAATTTTTTAATGAACACTGAAAATCAATGACCTGATGTATGAATTAGAAGCAATTACAATAAAACTGCAGTGTCACATGGAATTGTCATGACTTGCACTGAAGCTGTGACCAATATTCCATCTTCATAAGGACCATTAAAATCATACAACTTGCATTTACAATACTTTTACCATAATGTCTCAAGGTGCTTCATAATGGCATTATAAAACAACATGTGATACGCAGCCACATGGGGGGTATTGAACAAAAACCTGGTCAAAGAGGGAGGTTTAAGGAGCATTTTAAAGGAGGAAAGGGAGGCAAATAAATTTAGGGATTAGACAATGAAAACACAGCCATCCATACTGGAGAGATTATAATAGAAATGCTCCAGAATTAGATCTATGCAGATATGTCAGATAGTTTTAATTATGGGGAGGATTAGAGGTAGGGAAGGGCGAGACCGTCAATGGATTTGATGATGAGAATTTAAATCTGAGGTTTTGCTTGACCAGCAGGTCAGTGGGAACAAAGGTGATGGGAGAACAGACCTCGGTGTCAGTAAGGACACAGACAGTAAAAGTTTGGATCACCTCGCGTTTACAGGGAGGCCATTTGGGAATGCATGTCGAATTAGTCAAGTCTAGAGGCGACAAGGCGTGGATGGGGGTATTTGTAGCAGATGAGTTAGCCAAACTATGTTACAGAGGTGGAAATAAATGATCTTTGTTGCAGACATTTGATTGGAAGCTCATTTTGGGGTCAAATTCAACACCAAAGTTGATAACAATCTGGTTCTGCTGCCAGGATGAGAGATAGAGGGCTGGATTCTCCAAAAATGAAATGAAATGAAAATCGCTTATTGTCACAAGTACACTTCAATGAAGTTACTGTGAAAAGCCCCTAGTCGCCACATTCCAGCACCTGTTCGGGGAGGCTGGTACGGGAATTGAACTATGTTGCTGGCCTGCCTTGATCTGCTTTAAAAGCCAGCGATTTAGCCCAGTGTGCTAAACCAGCACTGCCACTCAGGCACCCTGGCACTGCCAGGCCTGCAGGGGCATTTCCAGGACGCCAGGCTGGCAATGTCCAGGTACCAGGTTGCCCATGCCAGGGACTGAGGGCCTAGCCTTCAGATGGGGGGTGAGAGTGGACTCGAGGACCCCCTAAAAGGTAGGTTAGGGAAGTGAGAGTGTCCGGAGGCTGCGGTGGATGAGCAGAGGGGGCGTTGAAAGATTGAGGAGGCATTCAAAAATGCTGCCCGATCTGCGAATACTGCTCCTGCACTGACGTGCTGAACTCATCAGTGCAGGCAATGAGGTAAGTGTGGCCTTGGTAGGGCATTCCTGACCAAGGCTAAAAAAAATAGGCTGAGTCCCATTAGATAGCGGGGTCGTTCTCAGCGCGGCAGGCGTCGAGAAACACCCCACTATACATGTCCAAAATAGGATTCATTTTTTTGCATGTGAAATCACGCCCATAGTCTCCCGAAAGTAACAGCCATTTTCCACCTTCACTGAGCTTTATGACTATTTCCCAGACATGGCCACCTTAACCCGATTGTGGTAGTTATTTGCTGGATTTAGCTCATAAAGTTACTTGAAATTGGATATTGTTTTGGAAAAGGGATGCCTGAGTTCAGAGAAACATAGGTAGTTGGAGACTAAGGAATAGTTTCTTGTAAAATAATGTATATACATTCATCAGTACATGTAAATGTCATAGCATATTATATTCCTTCTTATCGTATATGTTTTTGTCTTTCTTTCAAGTTAATAAATATTCTCTGTTAATTGTCACACACCTGGACTGTTCCTCGCTGGGTTATATACTGTTCTCCACATTATACCGAAAGAGCACATACAACACTACAAACTGGTGATCCATGTTACCCTTCTGGGTTTGGGGATATTCTCACATTTAACATCAGTGTGGTTCGTAACAATCCCAAAGCACTATTAGAACTTCTGAAATATATTAGAATCAATTAATTTTGCATCTACAGGAGTAGCAAGAGGAAGGCTAAAAAGCAATACTGATCGGTGAACAGTTTCTGTGGCTGTGACTCCAGAATGGTATGTTGCATGCCTGATGCCAGGGTCAAGCATGGCACTGAACGACTGAGGGAGGAAGGAGAGATTGGAACTGACAGGCCGGATGGGTTGCACATGAACAGAACTGGAACCAATGTCCTTGTGGAGTGATATTCTGGTGCTATTTAGGAAACTTTAAACTAATTTGGGAGTGGGTAATATATATGTTATCAAATATAAACAATAATATACATATATCCCAAAACATACACACAATATAACTTTCATAACCAAATGCTAACCTACCCTCCCTCTACTTTCCCCAACAACCAACTCTCACTCCTCCAGCCTTCTAGCATGTCCAGGTCCTTAAAGAAAGAAATGAAAGGCCACCATCTCTGGTGGAACCTGCCCACCTTGCATCTGATAGTATAGTTGACTTTCTCCAGATGCAAGACCAATATCAAGTCTTCCATCCAAGCCGATGCCCTGGGTGGAGTGGGAGATCTCCAGTTGAGTAATATCTGCCTCCTGGTTATTAAGGAGGCGAAGGGAAGGCCCTCACTCCTGAGTGGAAAGACAGGGGGCGGTATTCTCCCCTACCCGGCGGGGTGGGGGGGTCCCGGCGTACCGGAGAGGGGCCAACACCTCCGGTGCGGACCTACCCCCTAAAGGTGCGGAGAATTCCGCCTTTGGCCCCCCGCCGGCCGCCGCGAATGGCCTTTCCACCCCGCCAGCCAGCTCGAACGGCTGGCCGAAAGGCCTTCGCCGGCCGGCGTGAAGCCGCGCATGCGCCGGAGCGTCAGATGCTGCTGATGTCATCCCGGCGCATGCGCAGTAGGGGGGGTCTCTTCCGCCTCCGCCATGTTGGAGGCTGTGGCGTAGGCGGAAGAAAATGAGTGCCCCCACGGCACTGGCCCGCTTGCCGATTGTTGGGCCCCGATCGCGGGCCAGGCCACCGTGGGGGCACTCCCCGCCAGGACCCCGGGGCCTGCTCCCGCCACCACCAGAGGTGGTTTAAACTATGTCGGCGGGAGAGGCCTGACAGCGGCGGGACTTCGGCCCATCGCGGGCCGGAGAATCGCCTCGGGGTCCCGCCCCCGCCGATTCCCAGGTGGCGGAAAATTCCGGCCACGGCGGGGGCGTGATTTACAAAGGTGATTCCCCGACCCTGCGGGGGTGGGAGAATTCCGCCCAAGGATTCCAAAACCTCAAATATTGCAACCAGCGGGTTCTAAGGTTGTCCGCAAAATCTTGGATATTGTGTCAAAAAAGGAGGCCCAGAATTCAGCCAGCTTAGGACATGACCAAAACGCATGCGTGTGGTTACACAGTGTAAGTGAACAGCGGTCACACTTGTTCTCCACGTCTTGAAAGCATCCACTCATCCTTACCTTCGTCCAATGCATTCTGTAGCATTTTGAACTGAACCAAACTCAGTTTGGCACAGGATGAAGTGGCGTTCACCCTGTAGTGGGCTTCTCTCCAAACCTCCTCAGTAAGCACAGAGCTGAGTTCCTTCACCTATTCACACATACTCTATTCAAAGAGGCAGGAGCTGAAGATAGAATGAGGCTGCAGAGATTTGAAATTGACCCTCTCCCTTGCTGTGCCAGGACCAGTACCTTTTCCAGCGGTGGGGGGGGGGGGGGGGGGGGGGGGCAGGTGGAAGGACATAAAAGCTTAGTGAGAAATTCATGAATTTGAAAAAAAAATGGAAAAGGTTGGGACCAGACAGGAGTGGCGGGATTCTCTAAAAATGGGGCTATGTCCCCACGCCAGCGGGAAAACCGGCACCAACGACTCCGGCATCAACAGCCCCCGAAAGTGAAGAATTCTCACCTTTCAAGGGGGCTAGGTTGCCATCGGAGTGGTTCCCGCAGCTCCAGCCGGTGGGGAACAGCCCGCGCATGCGCGGAACGGCCGGAGTATTTCCACACAGGAGCGGGGGTTCCCTTCTCCGCACCGGTCCCAGGGCAATAAGGCGGAGCCCTACAGGGGCCTGGCTCAGAGTAAAATAGCCCCCCACGGAACCAGCCAGCCCGCCGATCGGTAGGCCCCGGTCGCTGGCCAGGCCACCATAGCCCCCCCCGGGTCGGATCCCCCCGACTTATATCGGGGTAAGTGAGGACCGTGAAAAGAGATTGAAGTGCTGCCAAAACTGCTTACAAATCCTGAGGGATGAAGTGATCACAGGGCTCCAGGAAAAACTACCAGGGAGAAGGGCAATGGGGCAGTAATTATGGCATGTAGGGAGGAGGCTGTGGTACAAGATTGTGCCTCTAATCTACTCCAGTTTGATTTTGGGTCAGACAGCCATTGTAGGATTTTCTGCACAATATAATAATAATCATTATTGTCACAAGTAGGCTTACATTAACACTGCAATTAAATTACTGTGAAAAGCCCCTAGTTGCCACATTGCGGCACCTGTTCGGGTACACAGAGGGGGAATTCTGAATGCCAAATTCACCTAATGCCGTCTTTCGGGACTTGTGGGAGGAAACCAGAGCACCCGGAGGAAACCCACGCAGACAGAGGGAGAATATGCAGACTCCGCACAGATAGTGACCCAAGCCAGAAATCAAACCTTGGACCCTGGCACTATGAAGCAACAGTGTTAACCACCGTGCTGCCGTGCCGCCCATGTTGGCAATAAAACAGGAGATTCGGATGGTCAAGCCTCCTGATCCTCTGACTCTCTCAAACGGAGCGCTAGGGTCTCTGGGACTCTTATCTGCCCAGACAAATGCCGATATTCATTTGTTGACTGCAATAAAAAGTGCTTTGGGTAAAAAATTGGCGATACTTTGAAATAAGATCAAAAACCTAGGTAGCACATTCAACTTAATAGTTTGGTTCCTTCCCGCGAGAGTCAGGCAGAGTTTATTCCACCTCTGGAAGTCCATTTTAATCTTGCTGATGAGGTTTGAAAAGTTCAGTTTGTGGAGTAAGTCCCAGTTGTAGGCCACGTGGATCCCCAGATATCAAAAATTAGAAGGCGAGAGGCGAAACGGCAGCAAACTGAGACCCTCTAGCCACTGGGTTCACTGGGAAACACTCACTTTTACTGATGTTAATAATAATAATCGCTTATTGTCACAAGTAGGCTTCAATTAAGTTACTGTGAAAAGCACCTAGTCACCACATACCGACGCCTGTTCGGGGAGGCCGGTACAGGAATTAACCCTTGAATTGTTATGCATTGCAAGCCAACTATTTAGCCCACTGTGCTAAACCAGCCCCTAATTTATTTAATTTGTAGCCTGAGAATGTGCCAAATCTCATCAGTATCTTCTTGATGTTTTCTATTGAGGAGACTGGATTTGTAATATATAAAAGTAGGTCATCTGCATATAGTGAGATCCGGTGCTCCTCCCTTCTTGGTGTATTCCCCTCCATCCCTCTGACGACGTCAACACTATTGCTGGAGTTTCAATCGCCAATGCGAAGAGCAATGAAGAAAGTGGGCAGCCTGTCTAGTGCTGCTGACGAGCGGAAAGTATTCGGAGGAGGTCATATATGTGTGGATGTTGGCTTTCGGGGAATTGTACATCAGACGAACCCAGGGGGAGAACTTGGGGCCAAAACTGAATCCATCCAAGATTTCAAAAAGGCAGTTCCACTCCACCCTATCAAATGTCTTTTCTGCATCCAATGCTACTATAACCAGGTTCCTGAGCAGATGAGGGGGATAGGACAATGTTCAAGAGACGTCGGACATTGCCCGATAACTGTCTACCTTTGAAAAAGCCTGTCTGATCCTCCGAAATTATATCAGGAAGACATGACTCCAACCGGGTTGCCAGGATTTTTGCCAGTGTCTTAACATCTGTGTTAACGAATGAAATAGGGCAGTATGACCCACACTCCACAGGGTCCTTACCCTCTTTCAGGAGCACCGAGATTGTGGCTTGGGCCAAGGACGGGGGAGGGGTAATGTGATCCCCTGGACAGTGAATCATTGAGATGTACAAAATTAAAGGTATTAGTTGCTCTGAGAGCCACTTATAAAATTCAGATGGGAAGCTGTAAGGACTGGGGCTTTGCCAGACTGCAGCCGACCGATCCATTTCTGGATTTCTTCTGGCATTAAGGGGAATTCCAGTTCCCATTTCCTGCCTTTCTCAATGGTCAGGATGTGTAAATCATCCATAAACCTCAACATATCTGAAGTGTCTGGAGAAGGCTCAGACTCGTAGAAATCACGGTAAAAAGCACTGAAAAGCCGCATTTACCCGGAGAGGGGCTGAGACTAGATTACCTTCTTTGCTCCGAGTCTGAGGAATTTCTCAGGAGGCTGCATGCTTCTTGAGTTGATGCACAAGAAGATGGCCTGCCTTATCCCCATGTTCATGGAAGATGTTTGTAGAAGGTGCCCCTAGAACATCATAACTGCTGCATCGCTTTGTTTGCGGAGACCAATTTAAATTGCAGTTGCAAGTTTTTTCTGTGCATCAGTAATTCTGGAGTTGGGACAGCAGAATATTGTCGGTCAACCTCCAAGATGGAGTCCACCAGCCTTTGTTTCTCCTTTTTCACAATGTGAGCTTTATATGAGATAATTTCCCCCCCCTTATGACAGCCTTTCGGGTTTCCCATAGCATTGACGTAGGGATTGACTCTATTTTGCTGAGTTTGATGAACTCTGCTACAGCAGCAGATAATCACTCACAAAATTTATCATCAGACAATCAGGTGACAAGCAGGACGGTCGCTCAGCGAGGCCAACATCAAAATAAAATTCAACAAGGTGAGGGGCATGGTCCGAGATGACAATTGCTGAGTTTTCAGCTGTTCTCACTGAGGGGAGGAGGGATTTGTCAACAACAAACAGCTGTTCTCACTGAGGGGAGGAGGGATTTGTCAACAACAAAAAAAATCAATTCTGGAGTAGGCCAATGCAAAAAAAAAAGAAAATTCTTTACTGTTTGGATGCAGAAAACACCACGGATCAACCCCTCCAATCCTATCCAAGAAAGAGTTCAATGCCCCACATCCCAGTCTGGGGCCGGGATTTGGACATGGAAAGGTCCATTTTAAGGTCCAAGTCACAGTTAAAACCTCCTCCCAGAATCATCCGATGTGAGTCTAAATCGGGGAGAGCGTTCACCAGGAAGTTTATGAAGCTAGGGTTGTCCCAATTGGGAGCAGAAATATTCACCAAAACAATCGGAGTATTTCCCAGTGAACCTCAGGTGATAATGTAGCGACCGTTGGGATCATCCATAATCCGGAGGGAGTAAATTGTATTTTTTGTGGATTATTTTGCTCTGCTTCTGGCCCTATCATTAAAGCCTGAGTGAAAGACTTGTCCTTCCCAAATTGTGCAAAGCCTCATCTGGTTCTTCACCTGCAAGTGGCTCTCCGGTAAGAACACAGTACCCAGGTCCAGACACTTCAAAGATCCTTGCCCGCTTCATGTTTCAGGATATGAGGTGGAGAGGAGAACCTCCACCGCCTCTCCCACCATGGTCAGCCAATATATCTGTAGTTCAACAGGCAAGAAACTTTGTAACGCCACAGCGAGGAGATCCCACCAGCACTGCAGTCTACCGGTCCTAAGGCCGGACAAGTACAAATTAGTGGACAACATCAAATTGTCAGTCATGCCCCTCTCCCTTCCCCTATCCTCCCCTCACTCCGCAACCCCCAACAAAGATATCATATTTACATAAAACTAAACTCTAAGCTCCCCCTCGCCAAATATTTGCGAGTGGGAGCTGCAGAATACTGTGGTGATATGCATCACTGTAAATACACAAGGGGTTAATGTAAATACACTTAGACTAGACAGACACTAGAGGAAGCACCGGAGACATGACACACAGACATTCAACCAATAGGTCAGTAAGATAGGACACGACCAATGTGCATTCACGATACACACAGAGGTGACACTACCACAGGAGGGCATTACACCAACCCATATAAAAGGACACAGCACACATGATCTTCCTCTTTCCAGTGGAGACACTCAGTGAGTACACAGGGTTGATTTGAAACACATCACACCCACCACGTGGATTGTAGCAGACTGGTTCGTCAGTCTGAGTAGCTATAGCAGGATTAACAGGAGAGTTGAATCCAAGTAGGAGAATCGTTAACAGTTCAATAAACGTGTTAAAGCTATCTCCAAGTCTGAACCTTCCTTTGTCACAGTTCACATCAAGGAAGCAGCTTATGCTACGTCAAGAGCATAACAAAACACTTACGACCTCCCTTCTCTCGGCCCATCTCTAACTTTAGCTGAGAGGCTTTCCAACTGACCCTATATTAAAAGTTAAAAATCTTCATTAACATTGTTTAAAAACAAGAATTTCATATATAACAATCCCATTATAATAACCGCACTATAAGAACAATGAGCTGAATTCTCTGCCAGCGGGATGCTCCCTTTTGCCAGCAGGCCGGTGTTTCCCGACGGCGTGGGGCTGCCCAACAATGGGAAACCCCATTGACCAGCCGGCGAAATGGAGCATCCCGCCAGCGTGCTGAATCAGAAATCGGAAGGGTTTAATATTAGAAAAGAAAAACAAGGTGCACAGAGAATTGGAGAGACAGCACAAAGGCATTAGGTGTTCAGAATAAAAGAGAATATAATAAAGGTCTAAACTGAACAGAGCATACAACGCCCAGATCCTGCAGGAGACATAGCTCCGTGTCAACCTTTAGGAGGAGCACATAAGGGACAGGTCTCGCCCTGAAGTGTTGGGGTGGAGTCGTAGGATTCAGGTAGATATGGGCTCTCGTGCCCTTTATCCTGTCCAGACCTTGGGTTATTTACCCAGCACATTGTGGAGATTCCAGGTGCCCATCCGATAGACTCTTTGCCAGTGGCACTGGAGGTCTCTCAACCAGTCTCTATCTAACAAGTTGGGACCTGGACCTTGGCACTACCACCAAAGGAAGGCGGACCAACTGCTGCCTGTACATTACCAGAGTCACTGTGGTCCCCACGATTTTCAAGGTTCCCCTGTATAGGTTGCCAACCTCACTCTGATATCTCGCAATTGCAATGGCATGATTCTCATGTGAAGCTGTCAAAACCCACAGAGATCTACAATAGAGGCAGCCCCAGTGTCCATTTCCATTGGCTTTAGATGCCCATTGACCTGCAGGTTGATCCGGATTGAAGCGACTCTCGGAACCGAGACATAGTTCAATTGTATCAAACAGTAGTCCTCTTCCAGGGCATCCACGTGCAAGGCCCTGGTCTAGGCAATCTCAGTGGTTGTTGGGGACAGTGTGCTCAGCACCACACAGAGCAACCCTGGCCCTCACAGGTTACTCGACCACAATGTCCGCAAGGCAGTCGGCTCTCACCATCATCCACGGATGAAGTATCCCAACAGGCAGTGGCAGCACCCGAGATATGAACTCTGCTGTGGACCTGCCTCAGGGCTTGCTCTGTTGGAGAAAACCTGGTTGGTCTTGAACTGTCCCGTGAATGATAGGGAGTCCGAAAAGGAGGGTGGCCCAAACTACGGACACCATAGTCCACGGAACCCTGCAGCTCCTGCACACCTTTCTCCACGTTTGGAGGAAAGCAGGAAAACTCTATGGCCCACTTCAAATCTAAAGTAGTTTCCGCTAACAGCTGCCTCTGTGCGACCCTATTGTTAATACCACACATGAGCCAGTCCCTCAACATCTCAGAGAGACAACCTGAACTCAGTGTTCAGCCAGGTGCTGCAGACGGGTCAATAAGTCCTTTCACCATTATTCACAGCTGAAGTGTCCCAATAGGCAGTGGCAGCGCCCGAGACACGAACTCTGCCGTGGACCTGCCTCAGGGGTTGCTCTGTTGGAGGAAGCCTGATTGGTCCCGCACTGTCCCTTGACTGGAAGGCTTGGTGTTGTTGTGGTCTGAAACCATAGCTACTAATTCATCAAAAGACCCAGACGCTAGTGCAGTCAAGTAAGTCAATCTCTTTATGATTCCCAAATGTCTGGACTCTGCAGGCTGTCAGGAGGAGAACTTTCTATTGGTCTTCCCCCTATATTCCATTTGTCTGGAAGCAGTATCTCATGTGTTCCGCATATTGATTCCAATTCTCCAGACGTGCATCGAAGGCTTCCAGTTTCCCGAATAATGGCATTTTATTCCATATGACGTGATGTTCCCCACAGCACACTTCCGGTGTCTAGGCGAACTGCTGGATGAGTTTAGAGTCTCTGTTAATCCTCGTCGCCAGTGTAATGACACAAAGAAGGCTGATGGTAAACATGAGACAGATTTTTAAAAATATTTTTATTCTCCTTTTTCACATTTTCTCCCAAGTTTCCACCCATCAACAATAAACAATAATCAGTAATGAATGCAATGTCAATCCCCATGTCAATAGCACCAATCCCATCCTCCCACCAAACCCCCAAACAGCAGCCTGCATGTTAATATAAACAAATAACAAAAAGGAATCAAGAATCACCCATAGTCACCATTAACACATACAGACCCCCTCCTCCCAACCCCCCTCCCCGAATGTTCGATGTAATTTAATTCTCGAAAGTGCATAATGAATAATGCCCATGAATTGTAGACCTCCATCCTTCCCCTCAGTTCAAATTTGATCTGCTTAAGAGTCAAGAATTCCAGCAGGTCCCCCCGCCACGCCAGGGCACAGGGTGGAGAGGTTCATCTCCATGCCAACAGGATCCACCTTCGGGTGGTCAACGAGGCAAAGGCTACAATATCTGCCTCCGCACCCAATTCCAACCCTGGCTGGCCCGACACCCCGAATATGGGCTCCCGAGGGACCGGGTCCAGTTTCACGTGCACCACTTTAGAGATTACCCTAAAAACCTCCTTCCAGTAATCCAGTGTTCTTCAAACTCAGGGGCCCGACCCGCGGGTGGGTCGCGGGCGGGTGTCGGGAGGGTCGTGGAGCCTTCCTTCGCGGCGCTCCCGATCACGCGAATGAGCCGCAGCAGCCGGCATTTAAAACCGTCGGCTGCAAGCGGCCTTCAAAATATTTTTTTTAATCGGCACCGATGATCGGGCGCGCATGCGCAATGCTGCCGATTTTAAAAAATATGTTTGCAGCCATTTTGAAGGCCGTTATTAAAAGCAGCCTGCTGCAGAGACACAGAAGATTATTTTACCTAATCTATCTAATCTTCCTGCCTAAAGGGAGGCAGAGGGCAGGTCACGACCCCCCGGACGGCGACGTCACTTGCTTTGGGCGCAATTGCGATTCCTCCATTTTGTTAGCAGCAAACAAGCAACAGGACAGTAAAATTTCAAATGGATCGGTTTGTTATAAGGAAGAAAGGACCAGAGACACAAACAGGCCAGGATCTCACAACTAAACCTGCTGAAGAGAGTGGCTCAGGAGAATCCACAGCAGGGCAAAGCAGTGCTCTGGTGAGCTGTTCAGGAGAGTCCACAGCAGGACAAAGCAGTGGTGGTGTGAGCTGTTCAGGAGGGTCCACACCAGGACAAAGCAGTGTTGGTGTGAGCTGTTCAGGAGGGTCCACACCAGGACAAAGCAGTGTTGGTGTGAGCTGTTCAGGAGGGTCCACACCAGGACAAAGCAGTGGTGGTGTGAGCTGTTCAGGAGGGTCCACACCAGGGCCTCTGGTGAACAGCCCATTAAGAAGAAATTGAAATCGGGCACGAAGCAGGCCATTTTCTACAGTATGGATTTATTAATTGTGCCAATGTAAATCAGGATGCAAGGCCCGTGTGCATTATATGCAGGGAAGTGCTGGCAAATGAAAGTTTAAAACCCTCAAAACTTCAAAGGCATTTGAAGACATGGCGAGTTCGAGGACAAACCTCTTGATTTTTTCAAAGGATGCAACGAGAACTTAAATCGTCGGCTGAAGTCCTCAGCAGAAATGTTACATTGAATGACAAAGTACAATTAGCCTCTTACATAGCTTACCGTGTAGCTAAAGAGAAAATGCCCCACACTATAGCAGAGAGATTAATTCTCCCTGCAGCATTAGATATAGTTCGTACGGTCATAGATGAGATGTTTGCTGAAAAAGTGAAATGCATCCCACTTAGTGATAGCACAGTGGCTCACCGAATTTCTGATATTGGTGAAAACATAAAAGCCCGGCTTATTTCTCGTTTAAAATCAGCGCAGGTATTCTCAATACAACTGGATGAAAGTACAGACATTTCAGATTGTGCAACCTTGTTAGTATACGTTGGGTATGTTTGGCACAATGAATTTGTTGAAGATTTGCTGTACTACCTGACTTTAGCAAACCACATGACTGGCGCAGAAATTTTTGAAGTTTTGAGTAGTTTTGTGGTTGGAAAGTGCGGCTCGACTGGGGTAATTGCAGAGGAATCATAAGTGATGGAGCAGCCAACATGACTGGGAAAAACAGCGGAGTTATAGTAAGGATTAAGGAGGCAGCTGGTCAGGACATTGTTTGGAATCATTGTTTTATTCACCTTGAGGCACTGGCATCGAAAGGAATTCCATCCAATCTTGAAGTGGTGTTGAAAGGAATAGTGAAAGTTGTGAATTTCATTAAACGCAGCCCACTCAATACCAGACTTTTTGATACTCTTGTGTTCCAATATGGGGGCTGAGCAAACACATTTATTGTTCCACACAGCAGTACGTTGGCTGTCAAAGGGTCGGATGCTACTCAGAGTTTGCCAACTGAGGTACGAAATCCACGCTTTCCTCCTCGACAAATTGTCCCCTCTGGCTGATTCGTTTGCTGATGAAACTTGGATGCTAGCAATGTCTTGCCTTGCAGACATCTTTTCAATTCTAAATGAACTGAACCGCAAATTGCAAGGGAAGGATGATGATTGCTTTCGGCACTCTGAAGAAATCGAAGCTTTCTAAAAGATATTGAAAGTTTGGCAATTGCAAGTGCGAAGCCAAAACTACTACATGTTTCCCACACTGCTGCGACACATTGAAGAAAACAGCATTAGTAAGGAAACTGTAAATGGATTGGCAAGTCTTATTGAGTTGCATCTGGCTCCCTGATTGACAATTTTGGCCGCTACTTTCCAGCAGAGAAGTTTAAGATTCTGAGAGAGAGGAGGTGGGTGAAAAATCCCTTTTTGAGTTTGAGACCGTAGAATCAGTTCTTAACTTGCAGCTGACTCCAAAAGAAGAAATTGAGCTTATGCGTCTCAGCTGTGACAGCATATTAAAAACACAGCACAAGTCAATGAGGCTGTCAGCATTCTGGAGTAGCATCTCTGAGGAGTATCCGGAGCTGAGTAAAACAAGCATTTTGTTGCTCTTGCCCTTCACAATGACTTACAATGAAAAATGAAATGAAAATGAAATTTCATTTCATTACATGTGCGAGGTTGGATTTTCCATCCTCACAAAGATGAAGACGCCACAAAGGAACCGGCTGAATCCTTCACCCGATATGCGCATAGACCTCTCCTCCTGTGAACTTGAGTGGAGTGAGATCGTGAAGACCAAGCAGGCTCACCTCTCGCATTAACGGTAAGAGAAAATGGTGGGTCGTGAAGGTCGACCGGTGTGGGTCGCGGGTGTCAGCCGGCGTGGGTCCCGAAGGTCGGCCGGGTTTGGTCCCAAAGGTTGGCCTCACCTTTAGGGGCCAAGCCCTCACATTGAGGGGCTAGGCCCGCGCCGGAGTGGTTCCCACTCCGCCGGCTGGCGCGAACAGCATTTGGCGCCATGCCAGCTGGGGCCGAAAGGACTTAGCCGGCTGGCGTAAGTCTGCGCATGCGCCGGAGCGTCAGCGGCTGCTGACGTCATACCGGCACATGCGCAGGGGAGGGGGTCTCTTCCGCCTCCGCCATGGTGAAGACCATGGCAAAGGCGGAAGAAAAAGAGTGCCCCCACGGCACAGGCTCGCCCGCTGATCGGTGGGCCCTGATCGCGGGCCAGGCCACCGTGGGGGCACACCCCGGGGTCAGATCGCCCCGCGCCCCACCCCAGGGCCCCAGCGCCCGCCCGCCGGTCAGGTAGGTGGTTTAATCCACGCCAGCAGGAGAGGCTAGTCAGTGGCGGGACTTCGGCCCATCGTGGGCTGGAGAATCGCCGCGGGGGCCCCAACCGACCGGCATGGCGCGATTCCCGCCCCCTCCGATTCTCGGGGGGCGGAGAATGCGGGACACAGCTGGAGCGGGCTTGACGCCGGTCCCGGGCGATTCTTCGACCTGGCGGGGGGTCGGAGAATCCCACCCCTGGTGTGAGAGGAGATCTGGCCCAGGAACAAAAACAGAAAATACTGGACAATCTCAGCAGGTCTGACAGCATCTGTGAAAAGAAAAAGCTAACATCTCGAGTCTGGATGACTTTCCGCACTAATTTGATTTTATTTGGCCCAGGAAAATTGGAATCAAAGATTGGCAGACAAAACTATAATTGATCACTGGGCTGTCTTTAAAGAGGAGACGGTTTGGGTACAGTCAAGGTACATCCCCAGGAGGGAGAAAGGTAGGGCAAGCAAATCCAGAGCTCCCTGGATGACAATAGAGATGGAGAATAAAATGAAGCAGAAAAAGGTGGATAATACAATTGAGAATCAAAGAAGGTTCAGAGGTGAAGTGAGAAACAAATAGAAGCAAAGATATAATATGAAAAGCGCTTGGCAGCTAACATAAAAGAGAATTCAAAAGTATTTTATAGGCATATCAATAGTAAAAGGATGCTAAAAGGTGGGATGGGGCTGATTGAGGGCCAAAAAGTGGATTTGCGCATGAGACGGAGCACGGCAGAGGTACAAAATGAGTATTTCCATCTCTCTTTCCCAAGGAGGAAGGCACTGACCAAGTCATGGTGAAAATGACGGTAGTTATATGGGCTACAAATGGATAGAAAGGAAGTATTAAGATAGGCTGGCTGTACTTAAATTTCATTATTCACCAATAATGCTTTCAAGAAGAGGCAGCGATGTAATGGTAATGTCACTGGATTAGTAATCCAGAGGCTGAGGCTAAAACTCTGAGGACATGGGTTCAACAAACAAATCTAGAATTGAAAGTTAGTCTCAGTAATGGTGACAGTGAAACCATTGTTAGGTAAATAAATCTCAGTCCTTACCTGGTCTGGCCTACATGTGAACCAGATCCACAACAATGTGGTTGGTTGACTCTTAAATACCTTCTTAAGTGGTCGAGTTCAGGTTTATCAAACCGCTATGAAGTCTGAAAGGAATGAAACCCAAAAGACCAGCCAGCATTGACTTAGGCATTGGAAACGACAGCAGCAAGCCCAGCCCAGTCAACCCAAACAATTCTCCTTATTAACATCCTTCAGCTTTGGGAAAGCTGTCCCACAGAGGAGTCAACAGACTGACATAGTCATACTGATAGAATCATACCTATCGGAACAGAACTTGCACAGCAACAACCTTTCACTGACACTCAGTTCTGCCAGGGACACTCAGTTCCTGACCTCATTACAGACTTGGTCCAAACATGGGCATAAAGCTGAACACAAGAGATAAGGTGATAGTGATTGCTCTTGGCACCAAGGCTGCCACTTCACTGAGTGTGGCATCAAAGAGCCCAAGAAAATCTGGTCAATGGGAAACAGGGGGAAACTCTCCGCTGATTGGAGTCATACCCGGCACAAAGGAAGATGGTTGTGGTTGTTGGAAGTCAGTCATCTCAGTGCCAGGACATCACTGCAGGAGTTCCTCAGAGTAGTGCCCTAGGCCCAACCATTTTTAGCTGCTTCATCAATGATCTTTTCTCCATCATAAGGTCACAAGTGGGGATGTTCGCTGATGAGTACAATGTTCACTATTTGCAACTCCTGAAATACTGAAAGTCCATGACCATATGCAGCAAGACCTGGACAACATTCAGCCTTAGGCTGATAGATGGCAAGTAGCATTTGCACCAAACAAGTGCCAAGTAATTACTATCACCAATAAGAGAGAATCTAACCTTCTAGCCGTGACATTCACTGACATTAACATCACCGAATCATCCTGGAAGTTACTATAAACCAGAAACTGAACTGGACCAGCCATATAAATGGCTGCATATGAAGCATGTCAGATCATGAGTGGATTTTAAAGGGTGGATGCTGAGAGGATGTTTCCCCTTATGGGATATTCTAGAACTAGTGAGGCATTGTTTAAAAATTAGAGGTATCCCATTTAAGACTAGGATGAGGAGATATTTTTTCTATCAGAGGGTTGCTCCCCAAAGAGCAATGGAGGCCGGGTCATTGTATTTATTTATTTTTTCATAAATTTAGAGCACCCAATTCATTTTTTCCAATTAAGGGGCAATTTAGTGTGGCCAGTCCACCTACCCTGCACATCTTTGGGTTGTGGGGGTGAAACCCATGCAAACACGGGGAGAATATGCAAACTCCACACAGACAGTAACCCAGAGCCAGGATCGAACCTGGGACCTTGGCGCCGTGAGGCAGCAGTGCTAACCACTGCGCCGCTGTGCCGCCCGGGTCATTGTATTTATTCAAGACTGACAGGAAAGTGGAATTGCGGCCACAATCCGATTAGCCATGTTCTTGTCAAATGGTGGAGCAAGGTCAAATAGTCTGCCCCTCCTAATTCTTGTTGACTTGTGGCCACAATTTTCCAAAGCTCCTTAGATACAGGGGTTATGTGGGAGGCCTGACGAATTGTTACAGTACACACTTGTTCAAAAAATACGCAGAAGCCAGCAAACACTGGCCTATCATTTTAACCTTGGAAAACTTTTAGAATTATAATTTAGAAGAAAATTAACCGTCATTTGGACAAATGTGGATTAATTAAGGAAAGCCAGGAAAACCAGCATGGATTTGTTAACGGCAAATGGTGGTTAACTAAATGCTTGAGTTTTTGATGAGGTAACAGGATTGATGTGTGTGGTAAACCACTGTTGCACCTATATTAGGTGATGTATGGTAGGACCTGTACTACAGGTACGTCGGAAGTCCCTGCCTGCTGGCTCCGAAGTATAAATGTGTGTGTCCTCCATGCTGCAGCCATTTCGCCAGCTGCTGTGGGAGCCACATGTCTTAGAGCAATAAAGCCTCAGTTGTACCCAACTCAAGTCTTTGTGCAATTGATCGTGCATCAATTTATTGCTCTAAGATTTTCTAAAGGTGGATATCCGTATCAAACCGGATCGCCTGCAGCTGGATCCGCATTCAAGCGATGCCAGAAAGGACTTTCAGCACTGGCTAGCTTGTTTCGAGGCGTACATCAACTCGGCACCCAGCCCTGTCTCGGAGGCTCAGAAGATACAGATCCTGTACTCAAGGTTGAGATCCAGCGTCTTTCCGCTACACCAGGACGCGCCAAATTACACCACAGCCATGACGCTTCTCAAAGAGAATTACGCTCAGAAGACGAACACGCTCTTCGCCAGGCACGTACTCGCCACTCGCTCTCAACTCCCTGATGAGTCCATCGAAGACTTCTGGCGGGCCCTCATCCCACTCGTCCGGGACTGTGACTGTCAGGCCATTACGGCCACTGAACATAGAACATAGAACATAGAACAGTACAGCACAGAACAGGCCCTTCGGCCCTCAATGTTGTGCCGAGCCATGATCACCCTACTCAAACCCACGTATCCACCCTATACCCGTAACCCAACAACCCCCCCCTTAACCTTACTTTTATTAGGACACTACGGGCAATTTTAGCATGGCCAATCCACCTAACCCGCACATCTTTGGACTGTGGGAGGAAACCGGAGCACCCGGAGGAAACCCACGCACACAGGGGGAGGACGTGTAGACTCCACACAGACAGTGACCCAGCCGGGAATCGAACCTGGGACCCTGGAGCTGTGAAGCATTTATGCTAACCACCATGCTACCCTGCTGCCCCTCAAACATTCAAACTTCCTCATACGGGACGGGTTTGTTACGGGGATTGGGTCAGACCTCATACGCCAGTGATTGTTAGAAGGGGCCACGCTCGACCTAGCAGAGACAAAGAAACTAGGGCTCTCTTTGACGGTCGCCTCGCGCAACGTTCAGGCCTACACTGGATAAAAGCAAATTACTGCGGATGCTGGAATCTGAAACGAAAGGGAAAATGCTGGAAAATCTCAGCAAGTCTGGCAGCATCTGTAGGGAGAGAAAAGAGTGGCCAGTTAGAGTCCGATGACTCTTTGTCAAAGCTAACAGACAGAGAGAGTGGGAAATATTTATACTGTGGAGTGAGAATGAAAGATGAGTCATAGCCACAGAAACCCAGGGAAACTTGGTGCTAATGGCCACAGAAACCAAGAGGAAAGAGTGCTCATGGCAGTCCTCAGAGAGGACAAAAGATGTGAAAGGTCAAACAGCAGGGAAACTAACATCAGAGGATGAACTGTAGGTGTGAAGGGAGGGGAAGGGGGAAGCAAAGAGGAGAAAGGTGCAGGAAAGGTGCAGGAAAGAAAGAAATGGTAAAAGACAGTTAAAATGAAATGAAAACAAATGGGTCGAGGTGGGGCTGATCATCTGAAGTTGTTGAATTTGATGTTCAGGCCGGAAGGCTGTAGTGTGTCTAACCGGAAGATGAGATGTTGTTCCTCCAGTTTGCGTTGCGCTTCACTGGAACATTGCAGCAGACCAAGAACAGACATGTGGGCATGGGAGCAGGGTCATTTGTTAAAATGGCAAGCAACAGGAAGGTCAGGGTCCTGAATGCGCACAGACCGAAGATGTTCAGCAAAGCGATCACCCAGTCTGCGTTTGGTCTCTCCGATATAGAGGAGACCACATTGGGAGCAGCGAATGCAATAGACCAGATTGAAAGAGGTGCAAGTGAAACGCTGCTTAACCTGGAATGAGTGTTTTGGGCCTGGAATGTTAAGCATGGAAGAGGTAAAGGGGCAGGCATTACACCTTTTGCGATTGCATGGGAAGGTGCCATGGGTGATGGGAGAGGTACTGGGTATGGTGGAGGAGTGGACTAGATTGTCTCGGAGGGAACGGTCTCTACGGAATGCTGACAGAGGGAGTAAAGGGAAGATGTGTTTGGTGGTGGCATCACGCTGGAGTTGGCAAAAATGGCGGAGGATTGTGCTTTGCATACGGAGGCTGGTGGGATGAAATGTGAGAATGAGGGGGACTCTATCCTTGTTCTGGGAGGAAGTGGAGGGGGCGAGGGTAGTGGCGCGGGAGATGGACCGCACACTGTTGAGGGATAAACTGTAGGTGGGAAATCACGGTCGAGGAAGAAGGAACACATTTTCAAAGCACCATTTTGGAAAGTGGCATCGTCGGAACAAATGCGACGGAGGCGAAGGAGTTGAGAGAAAGGGATGGAGTCCTTACAGGGTGTAGAGTGTGAAGAGCTGTAGTCCAGATAGCTGTGGGAGTCAGTGGGCTTGTAGTGGATATTAGTGGATAGTCTATTGCCGGAAATGGAGACAGAAAGATCAAGGAAAGGAAGGGAAGTGTCTGAGATTGTCCAGGTGAAAGTGATGGAGGGGTGGAAACTGGAAGCTATCCCCCCCCCTCCCCCCCCGCCCCCCTCGTTTACGGACAATGGGCGTCGCCATCTTCACCTCCCTGGCTATGACTCATCTTTCATTCCTACTCCACAGTAAAAATATTTCCCACTCTCTCAGTCTGTTAGCTTTGACAAAGAGTCATCGGACTCGAAACGTTAGCTCTTTTCTCTCCCTACAGATGCTGCCAGATTTGATGACATTTTCCAGCATTTTCCCTTTCGTTCAGGCCTACACCCCCAGCCGCGCGGCCCACCCCTCATACACATCGTGGACCCCACAGACGGCTGCCCCAGCTGGTGCCTTATCCAGCCAATACGCCAGCGCCACCCGCCAGCCAGCGAACCCCGGGGGTCCCCGATGTTACTTTTGTGGCCAGCAGAAACACCCCTGCCAACGCTGCCCGGCCCGTGCTGCCCTGTGTAAGGCCACGGTGTGCCAGGCCCGCGCAGTCTCCACTACCGCCCCCCCCCACCCCCCTCATTTACGGACAATTGGCGCCGCCATCTTCACCTCCCTGGACCACACACGGCCAGTGGGCGCCGCCATCTTCTCCCCCTCAGACCACACGCGGCCAGTGGGCGCCGCCATCGTCTCCCCCTCAGACCACACACGGCCAGTGGACGCCACCATCTTCTCCCCCTCAGACCACACGCGGCCAGTGGCCGACGCCATCTTCTCCCCCTCAGATCACACGCGGCCAGTAGGCGCTACCATCTTCCCCTCCGAGCAACACGTGCAATTCATGGGTACCGCCATCTTGTTCGACCCCCACCACGCGCGGCCCTTGGGCGCCGCCATCTTGTTCAACCTCCGCCACGTGCGGACCATGGGCGCCGCCATCTTGTTCAACCCCCGCCACGTGCAGCCCATGGGCGCCGCCATTTTGTCCTCCTCAAGATCTTCAGGCGCCGCCATCTTGTCTCCCCACAGCACATGGGCACCTCCAGCGTTCCAGGACCTGTGCTACCCGGGCTCTCCATCATCCAACACCAGCGACGACCGACCATGACTCGCCTCAGTGACCATCGACCAGTCTCATCCGCACAACCTGGCCACCGCATCGACCAGCGTTAAAATCAACAGACACGTGACCTCTTGCCTGCTGGACTCCGGGAGCACCGAAAGCTTCATCCACCCGGATACGGTAAGGTGCTGCTCCCTGGCCGGCAGGAGATTCACTTTCCTCACTGACCAATGGTCGGTAGCCTTCATATTCAATAACACACAGCGGGGCAAGGTCAAGAATGATAATATCTTGAGGTGGAGGATCGAGCTCTCCACCTACAAGTACAAGATTTTGTATCATCCCGGCAAGCTCAACGAGCCCCAGACGCCCTATCCCGAGGTACATGTGCCAGCGCACAAGTAGACCGACTCCGGGTCCTGCACGACAGCCTTTGTCACCCGGGAGTCACACAGTTGTACCATTTTATAAAGGCCCGCAATCTGCCCTACTCCATCGAGGAAGTACGGACAATCACCAGGGACTGCCAAGTCGGTGCGGAGTGCAAGCCGCACTTCTACCGGCCGGACCGCGCGCGCCTGGTGAAGGCCTCCCGCCCCTTTGAGCACCTCAACGTGGATTTCAAAGGGCCCCTCCCCTCCACCGACCATAACACGTATTTTCTCAGTGTGGTCGATGAGTACTCCAGATTCCCCTTCGCCATCCCATGCCCCGACATGACGTCTGCCACCATCATCAAAGCCCTCAACACAATCTTTGCTCTGTTCGGCTTCCCCGCCTACATCCACAGTGACTGGGGATCCTCATTCATGAGTGATGAGCTGCGTCAGTTCCTGCTCAGCAGGGGTATCGCCTCCAGCAGAGCGACAAGCTATAACCTCCGGGTAAACGGATAGGTAGAGAGGGAGAACGGGACGGTATGGAGGGCCGTTCAACTGGCCCTACGGTCCAGAAACCTCCCAGCCTCCCGCTGGCAGGAGGTCCTCCCTGATGCACTACACTCCATCTGGTCACTACTGTGCACTGCCACTGACAACACACCCCATGAATGCCTTTTTGCCTTCCCCAGGAAGTCCACATCCGGGGTGTCGCTCCCGACTTGGCTCGCAGCTCCAGGACCCGTCCTGCTCCGTAGGCACGTCCGACTCCACAAGGCGGACCCGTTGGTGGAGAGGGTGCAATTGCTCCATGCAAACCCCCAGTATGCCTACATGGCGTACCCCGACGGCCGCCAGGATACTGCCTCCCTCAGGGACCTGGCAGCAGCAGGTTCCACATACACACACACCCCTCTGGCCCGGCGCCACCCTCCCCTGCGGTCCCAACAGCAAACCCCCAGGACCATCCATCCTCCCCCTGCCCATGCTCGAGGATGAAGAGGATTTCGGCATGCTCCCGGAGTCACCGAAGATCAGACCAGTATCGGCATCACCGCCACCATTGCGTCACTCCTAGCGGCACATCAAGGCTCCAGACCGGTTCAACCTCTAACTGGTCCACTGGACCTCAAAAGACATTTTTTTTTCTCTCCAATATTATAAATGTATAACTCATTTGTTGTATATAGTTCTCCACCACCCCCGCCGGACTCAATTTTAACAGGGGGTGAATGTGGTAAATCACTGTTGCACCTATATTAGGTGATGTATGGTAGGACCTGTACTACACGTATGTCGGTATTCCCTTCCTGCTGGATCCGGAGTATAAATGTGTGTGTCTTCCATGCTGCAACCATTTTGCCAGCTGCTGTGGAAGGCCACACATCTTAGAGCAATAAAGCCTCAGTTGTATCCAACTCAAGTCTTTGTGCAATTGATCGTGCATCAATGTGGTATAAATGTACTTCCAAAAAGATCATGGAATAAAAGAGACAGTAGCAGCATGGATACAAAATTGGTGGAGTAGTGAATGGTGTTTTCAGACTGGATGAACTTATCCAATAGGGTCTTCGGGTATCGGTGTTAGAACCCATTTTTCTTGATACATACTTGAGTGTATAGAGCACAACTTAAAAATGTCCAGATGACACAAAATTTGGAAGTATTGTGCTGAAGGTTGTGAGAAACATCAAGAGGGCATCAGCAGGTTGGACATTTGGCAGATGAAATTTAAAGCAAATAAGTAAGAATTGATTCAATTTGGTAGAAAGAATGAGAAGAGGCAATATAAAACAAGGAGCATAATTCTGAAGTGGGTGCAGGAGCAAAGGGTCCCGTGGATATATATGCACAGCGCACAAATCATTGAAGATGACAACTGGAGCACGTTGAGAAATGGTTAATAAAGCACCGTTGAGTACAAAATTTGGGAAGTTATGATAATAAAAGCAAAATGCGCTGGATGCTGGAAATCTGAATAAAAGTGCGTTGGAAATACTCAGCAGGTTTGGCAGCATCTGTGGACAGAGCGATATAACATTTCAAGTCAAATATGATTCTAGTTCTGAAGACGACATATTCAATTCAAAATGTTAACTTGTTTTCTCACTCCACAGATGCTGTCAGACGTGTTGAGTTTTTCCAGCATTTTCTGAAGTTATGATGAGCCTGTTTAAAACACTAGTTCAGCCTCAACTGGTGTAATGTCCATTTCTGGGCACTAGTTTTAGGAAGGATATGTGAGTGTTACAGGTGTAGAAAAGATTTATGAGAATGGTTCTAGGGATGAGGGACCTCAGTTGTGGGAATAGATTGAAGTGGGAATAGATTGTCTATGATTCTATGAAGTTCTCCTAAATGGAGAAGATTAGGAGAAGTTTTGATGGAGGTGTTTAAAGTCATAATATAATACATAATAATCGTTATTGTCACAAGTAGGCTTACATTAACACTGCAAAGAAATTACTGTGAAAAGCCCCTAGTCGTCACATTCTGGCGCCTGTTCGGGTACACAGAGGGAGAATTCAGAATGTCCAAATTACCTAACAGCACGACTTTTGGGACTAGTGGGAGGAAACCGGAGCACCCAGAGAAAACCCACCCAGACACGGGGAGTATTATCAGATACAGAGAGTGACCCAAACTTGAATCAAACCTGGGGCCCTGGAGCTGTAAAGCAACAGTGCTACGCATTGTGCTACCGTGCTGCCCCATAAGGGGGTCTGAACAGAGGGAGAAGCTTTATTGAAAGCAGGACGAATCAGAGGATATGGATATAAGGTGTCTGACAAAAGATGTAATGATGACAGGAGGGAAAAAAACTTTCCTTGCTGCAAGTGGAATGGACTGCCTGAGTGTGTGGTGAAAGTAGATTCAATTTAGATTTTTGAAAGAGAGTTAATGATTACCTGAAGAGAAAAAAAATTCATGGCTACGAGGGAAAAGGTGGGCCTGGGTCAAGGGTCTAGAGAACCGTCATCCATGAGAGGAGGCCTCTTTCTGTGCTGTAACCTGTGGTGAACCACTGTGTACACCTGTATTAGGGGATGTAAGGTAGAACCTGTACTACAGGTTCACCTGTAGCCCCTGCCAACTGGCTCCACCCACTAGGAGCTGTATAAATATAGAACATAGAACAGTACAGCACAGAACAGGCCCTTCGGCCCTCGATGTTGTGCCGAGCAATGATCACCCTACTCAAACCCACGTATCCACCCTATACCCGTAACCCAACAATCCCCCCATTAACCTTAAACTATGGGCAATTTAGCATGGCCAATCCACCTAACCCGCACATCTTTGGACTGTGGGAGGAAACCGGAGCACCCGGAGGAAACCCACACACACACGGGGAGGACGTGCAGACTCCACACAGACAGTGACCCAGCCGGGAATCGAACCTGGGACCCTGGAGCTGTGAAGCATTTATGCTAACCACCATGCTACCGTGCTGCCCCATATGCGTGTCCTCCATTGATCTGCCATTTTGCCAGCTGCAGCAGGAGGCCACGCATCTGACTGCAATAAAGCCACAGTTGTACCCAATCTGAGTCTTTGTGCAATTGATCGTGCATCATAACCCTTTTGTAAATCTTTATATCTGTTGCCTGAAGCATTACTTGGTTTTATTAAAAGTTATTTTCACAACTTCTTTTTATTGTTCTCTAGTTTGGATATGTCTTTCTCCTCCCTTGTTAAAGGTGACATTTCAAGGAGGGTGGGGTGGGGGTGTAGGAATCTAATTTTCGGGACCAGATTATTTAAAGTCTGGGTAAAGCGGAAGTTGTGGTGCTTTGGAAATTGACAGCTGCAGTATCCAGTAGGATCTGTAGGCGGAGGAGCCCGGACCAATCGGTGCAGTGTAGAGGTGGCTCTCCTGGTTTGATAGAGAGTGAATCAGCAGGAAGTGGTGTGAGACAACATGGTGTATCTGGACAAGAGTCACGCTGATAGAGAGCGGTAAGAGCCTGCCCGCTAGTGGAGGGTGTTGTTTAATGTGCTGAGGTTGGGAAGGATTCTTTGTTTAGTAGCGAAATGTCCGAACGTTCCATTCTAGAACCCTGCAGTTTTATTGTGTCGTCATAAAGCGGGGTGGGTTGCCCCAGGTCTCGGGCATGCGCAGACTGCTCCGCTGTATCAGCCTCTTCACATTCCACACCTTTCACTTTCTCACCATTTTGGGGGTCCCTCGTACAGCGACTGCTTACAGCTGCGGCTGCCAGGCGAGTCCCGTTTTAGCTGGTCATCGCTCCAGTTTGAGAGACACCCAGTCAACAGGATAATGACTTTGAACCTATTTCCTGTCCGCTGCCACACTCCCCGTAATTTTACCAACAAGTTCTCTATCCATGTTTGCTAACTGGCCTCATCTTGCACATACTACTGTCTGAGAAACCAGCCAGAAAGTACAGAGCAACTGGAATACAAATAAATCTCCAACATGTGTTATCTGAAAGCGCTGTTGAAAAGGAGTGGGAAATTGAGCATTGCTATAGGTTATATTAAATCGAGAGCTGTATGAATATAAAAACAAATCTGTTCAGAAACACATAACTAAATGTTTGTGTTTATAAAAGATCAAGTTATATTTTTTGAGATATAGGTTTATTGTGGAAACCAGTAAAAAATCAACATTAATGATAGCCAATGCTGATAATTGAGTCAGCGGGGGAAGAGTTAGATAAGTTTGCATCGAGAAGGATAATCTTTATTGTCACAGGTAGGCTTACATTAACACTGCAATGAAGTTACTGTGAAAAGCCCCTAGTCGCCACATTCCGGTGCATGTTCGGGCACACGGAGGGAAAATATAGAATGTCCAATTCACCTAACAGCTGATCTTTTGTGGGAGGAAACCGGAGCACGTGGAGGAAACCCACGCAGACACAGGAAGAACGTGCAGTGACCCAAGCCAGGAATTGAACCTGGGACCCTGGTGCTATGAAGCAACAATGCTAACCACTGTGCTACCGTGCTGTAAATTTCTTACTTATTGGAGTTTTGTTTGTGATTACCTAGGGAAATTTTTGAGGTTTCTAAATGTTTTTTTTGCCTTTGTAGGTTTATTTGCATATATCCAGCATATATAAACAGCAAAAAGACTATAGCAGAAGGAAGAAGAATACCAATAGAAAAGGTGAGGTTAAGGATGATTGATAACTGCTGACTGTCATGGAATTTTTACAGCATGGAAAGAGGCCCTTCGGCCCATCGTGGCCACGCCTGCCTACAAGCACCTATTTACTCTAATCCCATTTTCCAGCACTTGACCCGTAGCCTTGTATGCTATTGCGTTTCAAGTGCTCATCTAAATACTTCTTAAATGTTGTGAGGGTTCCTGCGTCTACCACCCTTTCAGACAGTGAGTCCCTCTGGGGGCAAAAGTTTTTCCTCATCTCTTCTAAACCTCCTGCCCCTTGCCTTAAATCTACACCCTTTAGTTATTGCCCCCTCCACGAAGGGTAAAGTACCTTTCTACACCCCCCTCATAATTTTATACACCTCACTCAGCCCCCCCCAAACTTCTCTGCTCCAAGGAAAACAACCCCAGCCTGACCGACCTCACTTGAGAGTTGAAATGCTCCAGCCAAGGCAACTTCCTGGTGAATCCCCTCTGCTCCTGCTCCAGTGCAATCACCTTCCTATAGTGTGACAACCAGAACTGCAAATGAAGATGTGGACTAACCAGTGTTTTATACAGCTCCATCATAACCTCCCTTATTCTATGCCTTGGCTATTAAAGACAAATATCTCACATGCCTTCTTAACCACCTTATCTATTTGTCCTGTTCACTTCAGGGACCTAAACCAATATCCCTCTGATCCTCTGTACTTCCTAGGGTCCTATCATTCTATTCATTTGCCTTGTAGTTCTTTCAAAATGCATGACCTCACTTTTCAGGGTTAAATTCCATTTGCCACTGTTTTGCCCGTATATATCACCCTGTAATCTAAGGCTTTCCTCCTCAGTATTTAACACACCACCAATTTTTGTGTCAGTGGCAAACTTAGTGATCGTAGCTCCTACATTCACGTCCAGATCATTAATGTACACTAGAAACAGCAAGGGACCCAGCACCGATCCCTGCAGAACACCACTGGACACAGGCTTCCAGTTACGAAAACAACCTTCTACGATCACATTCTGCCTCCTGCCACAAAACCAATTTTGGATCCAATTTGCCAACTTGCATTGAATCCCATGGGCTCTTGTCTTCTTACTCGGGCTCCCATGTGAGATTTGGTCAAAATCCTTACTGAAGTCCATGTAGACTACATCAGCTGCACCACCCTCATCTACAAACCTAGTCACCTCCTCAAAAATTCAATCACATTAGCAAGACATGATGTCCCCCTGACAAAGCCATACTGACTATGTATTCTGCAGTCCACACTGTGGTATGGTCCTTATCTCCAATTTGCATCATCGCTTCTTCCCGACTCCTGCAGCTCTTTCTCCTCCTTTTGAACATCTTATCCTTTTCTATTGCCCTTATTTTCTTTCAGTGACATTTGGTCTGGCACTCCCCAAGCATCTGACTGTTTTCTATCTCAAGATGTCCTCAGTCTCTCCTTTAGCCTCTTCAGTCTCTGCAGCATTTTATTCGGAGTGATTTTGGTTTTCACCTTGACTTCACTTTGTTCCTCTCAGTTCACTGGCTTCAACTTTGCAGTCTTTTAACAGCTCTCCTCCATCGTCTGACCCTGCGACTGCTGTTGCAAACCCTGTCAATTCTAGTACAAAAGTAAAATACTCTGGATGCTGGAAATCTGAAATGAAAACAGAAAATGTTGGAAATACTCCAGGTTCGGGAGTGCCATGAATACACAGCCAGGGGTGAGCTCAGAAGGATTGGAGTCGGGGGGGGGGGGGGGGGGGGAAGAGTGAAGTGAAGGGAAAGGATAATCTGAAGGGATGTTGGTACACGAGTTGTTGGAGCTAGTTATCCTTTAAAACTGAAAGGAAGAAGAAAAGGTTTTGTTAAAGCATCAGGTGAGACAAAATTGTGAAGTGAAATTCCCCCATTACATTTGCTCAAAACCTATTACATGAATAAAATTCTGATGGAGTAATTGATCTGAGCATTAACTCTGTTTCTCCCTGCAGAGATGCTACCTGACCTGAATATTTTCATAACAATTTCAGCATTAGTCTCACTCCCTCCCTGAATTTTTAACTCCGGAATCAGCTTGGTGTCGATCTTTGCCCTCGCTTCCTCAGCTACCAACTTCAGAAACAGGATTACCTGGCACAAATGTGCAACGGACATCCAGACCTTCTCCTTGACCTTCTGTGATATTGGACATCTGCACTCCCTTAACTTTACCAGTAATTGCAGAACCTTTTGGTACCTTGTTCTACCAATTGGACTTCCCTCCCTAAACCTCGTCCTCTCCCCTCCATCCCTCCCACCTCACCAATGTTCACCGATCTGAAGATCCATCACTTGACAAAGCTTTTTGGTTACTCTGCACAATCATTCCTGACATAAATTTTCAGTACTCCAATCTCCCAAAAAGTCCTCCAAAGAAGTAGAAACATGGGGTGACTGGCCCTCCCAAGCCTACAGTACTACTACTGGGCAGCCATGGTGGAAAGAGGGAGGGGATGGGTGAAAGCAGACACTGAATAAGTGAGGATGAAGGAGAGCTCCTGTACAGGGGCGACCCATAGACCGTGAGACATAGAAGCAGAATTAGGCCACTTGGCCCATCGAGGCAGCACTTCTGCTTGACCGAACTGTCACCAGACCCCCCATCTGCGGCAATCAGAGATTCGCACCAGCCATGCTTGGCACGATCTTGAGGTGGAGACTGGACCGGGGGGGCACTGACGTTGGAGACTTTTACACAGAAAACAGACTAGCCACCTTAGAGGAACTGACAGAGACTGCAGGTACCTAGCTGAAACAAACTACAACATCTACAGCTTAAGAACTTTCTCCGCAAGGAGACAACAGCATACACATGGATCCCGAGACACACAATGCCAGAGGAGCAACTGGACGTGGACAATCTGGGGAGGGGAAACTGCGGGGACCTATACGGACGATTATTAAAAAGGACACGCTCCCCACCGGACGAAAAATGGGAGGAAGAAAATGGGGGTGGAAATAGGGTAGGGACTCTGGAGCGAAGCACCGAACAGGGTCAACTCTACCTCCTCATGCAACAGAAAGTTGTGCGCAGGGCGCACCTGGATTCTGGATTTGTTTATTGTCCTGTGTACCGAGGTACAGTGAAAGTATTGTTCTGCGTACAGTTCAGACAGACCACTCCATACATGAAAAGAACATACATAGGGCAAACAAAAAATACACAATGTAAATCATAGACACCGGCATTGGGTGAAGCGTACAGGAGTGTGGTACTACTCAGCAGAGAAGATAGGTTGTTTAGGTGTCTGTTAACTACTGTTTTTGAATCTGTTAGTGCGTGTTCTAACCCCTGCCAGATGGAAGAAGTTGAAGAGTGAGAAAGCCGGGTGGGAGGGCTCTTTGATTATGCTTCCCACTTTCCCAAGGCATCGGGAGGTGTAGATGGAGTCAGCGGATGGGAGGCAGGTCTGACAAGACGCTGAATGAACTGGTTCTTCACTAAGGTGGAGGACAAATGTGAACGGTGCCAGGGAGGCCCGGCCAGCCATGCCTACATATTCTGGACATGCCCAGACATGTTGGATTTTGGACAGCCTTCTTTGAGGCAATGTCCAAGGTTGTGGGGGTGAGGGTGGAGCTGTGCCAGAGAATGGCAGTCTGTATCGGATCAGCCAGAACTATTCATGAGGAAGATGGTCGCACCCTTGCTTTTGCTTCCCTAATCATCTGCCGGAGAATCCTGCTCGACTGGCAATCCATAGCACCATCCACAGCTGCAGACTGGCTGGCAGACCTGTCAGAATTTCTCCACCTGGTGAAGATCAAGTTTGCTATCCGAGGGTCAGAGGATGGCTACCACAGAGCATGGAGGTCATTCACCAACTTGTTTCTAAATCTGTTTGAGACCAATAGAGCGAGGGGGTGTGTGCACACGGAGCCTCTGAGACAGCAAGGAATTGACTGGGGTTGAGGGGGAGGAAGGAGGAGGAGGCTGGAAAACAGCCAGAACCGATATCGGGAGCCCAGAGCAAGGCCACAAGAAACAGAACCCCCAAAGAAACACTAAAAGTGAGATGAGACGGAGGTGGGTGGGAGGGAGGGAGGAGAAGGGGATGGGGCCAAATGACAAGGGGGGGGGGGGGGAAATCACCGCATACATGTCAGTGAAAGATAACTGCCCACTTTATAATAACTGACCCGCGAAAAGATCCTGAAATAACAAGGGGGGGGGGGGGGGGGGGGGGGGACCAAGGGGGGAGGAAGCGGGGGTATGTCTTCACCAAGGGAAATGTCTTCTATATTGTAACCGATGAACATACCTATGTTGAATGAACACTGCATAAAATGTAAAACTTCTGTAAAAACAATTTTAAAGTGTTTTCGGTACGCCCATGAATTTACTGTGAAGTGCATGCTTTATTTAAAATGTGTTATCTCAATGGAAATTGTTGTCATTGGTAATTTTCTTTCTGTAAAGGCTGTTGAAAACCCAACATTTGGAGAAATTCGAGATGTTTGTGCAGCTGCAGGACTGATCGTGGCAGTAGAGGTATTTATTATGTTTAATGTTAATTTTGTTGAATATTGAGTATCTAAGATTCCTGGTGTTTTTTCAGTCCCATTAGTATACTTTGTACACCATTTTCAGAATAAACTTTACCCACGTGAGTGGAACAGAGATGTACAATTCAGAGGCAGAATACGGGTTCAACTGAAAAATGAAGATGGGTCCTTCTGTTTAGAGCAGTTTCCCACACGTAAGTAATTGAATCTGTAAAACATGTGCAAAGGTCTTTTAACTATGTAGCATGTCTTATGCATGAGGTAATTTTTATTTTTCCTGAACAATGTCTAATACGATGCACTTCGTATTTTCAATGCAAATAATGTGTTTTATTCACAAACATGGAAATATATCCTGGTACCATTAACATAAAGACTAATTAAAGTGTTTGTCAAAGTGTCACGTACTAGATTTGTTAGCAACAGCAAGGGTGATGCGATTAAAGAGACAGTGGCAGAATGCTCAGGAATTTGGTTAAGGGACTGGAAACCAAAACTAGTGGTGAATGGTTTTTTTTTCAGGGTGGGTATAAGTATACAGTGATGTTCCTCAGGAGTCTATATAGGAATCTCTACTCTTTTAATATATATTAATGACCTAAACTTGGATATAGGGAGCATAATTTCAAAGCTTGCAGGTGATGGAGAACTCAGCAATCTCATTATCACTGAGGATAACAGACTTCAGGAGGACTTTGATTGATAAAATGACAGGTAAAATTTAATACGGAAGTGTGAGTGATACATTTTGGTATGGAGTGACAATATAAACTGAATGGTAGGATTTAAAGGGGATAGAGATACCTGGCAATGTATGTACACAAGCGTTTGTAGGTGGCAGCAGAAGTGGGAAGGTTGATGGGATCCTTGACCTTATTAAAGCATAAGAGTGTAAAAGTAAGGAAGTTATACTAAACCTTTTATAAAATACTGGTTCAGCCTCAGCTGGAGTACCATGTTCCATTCTGGGCATGATGTTTTGGGAAGGATGGTAAGGTCTTGGAAAGGCAGAAGGTATTTGCTGGAATGGTACCAGGGATGAAGGATTTCAGTTATGTGAAAAGATTAAAGGAAGTGGTTCTCCTTCAGGCAGGGAAGATTAAGAAATAAATTTGATAAAGTTGTTCAAGATTATGTGTGTTTTTCATAGAGTAAAGAGGAACTGTCTCCAGTGGTAGAAGAGATAAATTTAAGGTGTTTGCAACAAGAAGTAGAAGCCACATGAGGAAACAATATTTATGCAGTGAGTTGTGATCTGAAGTGTATTGCCTGAAAAGATGGTGAAAGCAGATTCAGTAGTAACTTTCAAGAAGGAAATGGATAAATACCTGAAGGGTAACCATATACAGGGTATGGAGAAAGAGCAGGGGAGTGGGACTAATTGGATAACTCCCCAGGCTCAGTGGGTCTAATCGCCTCCTGCCCCCGCTCGTTCCATGATTCTATATTTTGAGTGAAGATTTTTGTCAAGGCAAGTTCTATTGCTTTGTTGTGCAGTAACTGATTTATCTTGCTTCAAATATCTCTGCTAGTCATATGATGGCACTCGAAATCTGTGAAACAGCTGAATAAACATCAAAGACCTCAAATCAATGAACTTTCTGAATCTAATTGTACTGGAGGAGAGTAAGGATAGCATGAAAATTCTGTTCAACATATGTACACTTTCTTACAAGTGACTTGTTTAATCTTACAACTTGTACAGGTGATGAATTGTATTCATTTTAAATGGAAACTTCTCTGTCTTGTGACACTGATTTATCTGTTTTATTTTCTCTAGACTGTGATATTGGAGCATAAAAAGTTACCGAAATGGGCTATTTTGCCCATTTGGTCTATATTCATATTTATCCTGGACATGAGCAGTAGTTCTAATTCACTGTGTTCCTGCATTGCTTTATTCCTGCATCTTTAATCTCCCATTAATCAGGTGTTATAACCCAGCAAACTCCTCCTTCCATTTTATAAATTAGTAAAGTTTGCCCAATGACTGACAACAATTGAAGACTAACTTCACTTTGCAAGCACATGATGTATTTTTGCCTGCTTACCTTGGAGCATGTATACAAAGTTGAGATATTCGTTGTTCAGGAGATTTACAAATTATTGAAAGCTTTATATTTAATATCTATAACCATGAGTGTGGTGTATTCATGGGGTCATCATAAAATTGATGGGGCCATGATAAATTGCCCTTAGTGTCCAAAATTGCCCTTAGTGTTGGGTGGGGTTACTGAGTTATGGGGATAGGGTGGAGGTGTTGACCTTGGGTAGGGGGTAGGGTGGAGGTGTTGACCTTGGGTAGGGGGTAGGGTGCTCTTTCCAAGAGCCGGTGCAGACTCGATGGGCCGAATGGCCTCCTTCTGCACTGTAAATTCTATGTAAATCTATGTCTATGTAAAATGACCTCATGCATTTTGACATTACTTGCTTTCATCAACATTTAAGGACCACATTATAAAATTTGAAAAGTACAACTTTAATATTGTGCAGTTTTAGAAGTTCCCATTTTAAAAACTATGGGCAGTTAGGTCAACTTTGGATGTAGTTCTTCATTAGAACGGAAAGATGAGTAAATTTCCTGTTTGGGACTTTGAGGTGGTACGGTATAGAGCAGCTAGAGGGGAGAAATTACAAATAATGCAATCACAAGCAAAGTTGATGGTTTGAATGACCTGCAGATTGCTTAAAATAAGTGTGGAAGTATGATCTAGAGCAGCATCTCTGTGAAGCAGTGGAAAGATATTTAAATTAAAAAAAATAAATTTAGAGTACCCAATTCATTTTTTCCAATTAAGGGGCAATTTAGCGTGGCCAATCTACCTAGCCTGCACATCTTTGGGTTGTGGGGGCGAAACCCACGCAAACATGGAGAGAATGTGCAACTCCACACGGACAGTGACCCAGAGCCGGAATCGAACCTGGGACCTCGGCGCCGTGAGGCAGCCTGCTAACCACTGCGCCACCATGCTGCCCGCAGTGTAAAGATATTGACAAAAACTTGATGTAGGAAGATATTTAAATGGAAAAGTTTAGAAATGTGCAGTAGGTCAAATTTAGAATAGATCCACTTTCAAAAGGCTCTTTCACTTCTGGACTGAGTTCTGTACAGTCGGCAGAGTGAATGTGTCCAAAGTTTGGCAGAAAAGTGCTAAGTTCATTGTAAGTTAAACATAAATATTATTATTATTTCACAGTATCATAGAATTTACAATGCAGAAAGAGACCATTCGGCCCATCGAGTCTGCACCGGCCCTTGGAAAGAGCACCCTACCTAAGCCCATTCCTCCACCCGGTCCCTCTACCCCCACACAACCTTTTGGGAACCAAGGGGCAATTTAGCATGGCCAATCCACCTAACCTGCATATCTTTGGACCGTGGGGGGGGGGGGGGGGGGGGGGGGGGGGGAAGGAGACCCAACTAAAGTTAGTATTATATCAAGAAATGAGTTCGAGAATTTCTAATTTTTGGCAGATCTGGGCAAGGTATACTTTTCTATCTGAAGGGAGTGGTTCCGAGTGATCAATTGGTTATTTGGGGCAAGAAAGGGACGCTTAAAAATATTTTGAGTCTCTGTGGGAGTTTATTGGCAATGAAAATAAAACAGTGTGAACTAAAGAGCTGTTTCAAAATCACTGATACATTTTTAAAGAAAGTCCTAATTTTCTATGATTTTCCTGCCTCTTCCCTCTCCCCAGGCAAATCAGTAATGTTATATGTAGCTGAAATGATTCCAAAACTGAAGACCAGGACTCAGAAGGCTGGAGGAGGAGATCAGAATGCACAACCTGGGGAAGGTGGCAAGAAAAACAAGAAGAAGAAGAAGAAGTAAATCAGTTCATGTTGCTGGCTTTAGTTATATTTATTTTGAAACCATTCCTATAGTAAACCTATTGAGCATGCTGTGTTTTTGTTTGGTCTGTAATGTAGGACAAAACTGGCACTGCATTTGTCTTTGTTCTGAAGTAGTTGGGAGGGAGTACATTCAAAACATTATAATTGCTTTAGATTAAATTAGGAACATATTCAGATATTTTTGAAAAGTGCCCTGTGGTAAATTTTTCGCTGCATTTCTGATTTAGAGCTGGTGTCCATAATAAAATGAATATAATTGATACATTATGTTGCAACTGTATGCCTTTTGAAACGTCAAGAGCTTTTCATGTTTACTGGTTCACAAGAATGGAGTTTAAACTGATGTAGATTTGACAGAGATCCGTTTCAAGAGAAGATTAATATTAAAAAGAAAGTATGACAGTCAAAATAAGCATTTGTCAACACATGAAGCTGTAAAATTGGATTGACGACATGGGTGAAGTAACCTGCTTCTGTCATAAATTTCTTTATATTTCCACGTAAAGTCGATATCTGTAATGTATGCTAAAGCGGCAGGTCTTTTGCTCAAAAAGAAATTCCTGTCTGTTGTCAAGATGATAGTAATTAAATAAATAAATAATTATGTTTTCAATTGCAGTTTCTTATTTTCAAAGCCTAAGTGTAAAATTGAGGAAGTGTATTTAGGTACAAAGGTAAGTACAGAATTGGAAAGGATCAGGCCAGTCCCAAAAATTGATGACTTTCAGTTGCTCATTGCCTCAAATATTTCCACACTGTCTGCTTCTACATTGTAATTCTTTGTGAGCGTTCCTGCTTTTAGGACTGAGCTAATATTTTCATTCATTTACGGGATGTGGGCATCACTGGCTAGACCAGCATTTATTGCCCATCCCTAAAAGCCATTGAGAAGGTGGTGCTGAGCTGCCTTCTTGAACCGCTGCAGTCCCTGAGGTGCTGTTAGGGAGGGAATTCCAGGAATTTGACCCAAAACAGTGAAGGAAAGGTGATAGATTATCAATTCGAGGGGGGGGGGGGGGGGGGGGTAAACTTCCAGGTGACAGTGTTCTATGTATCTGCTGCCCTTATCCTCTAGATCAGCGCTTCTCAAAGTGTGGTATGAGTACCGGTGCCGGTACTCGAGCCATCGTCTGCCGGTACTTGGAGTGTTTCCAGAAAAGAAAGAGACAGTAATCCTGGATTGGCTTGTTTCGCTTACCGGTCCCTGGCACGTTGAGAAAAAAAAAAACTGCCGGTACACCACATCAGATAGTTTGAGATGCACTGCTCTAGATGGCAGGAGCTGTGGGTTTGGAAAATGCTAAGACCAAGTGGTAACCATAAGACGTAGGAGCAGAATTGGGCCACTCGGCCCATCGTGTCTGTTCAGCCATTCAATCATGGCTGATATTTTTCTCATCCCCATTCTCCTGCCCTCTCCCCATAACCCCTGATCCCCCTATTAATCAAGAACAAATCAATGAGGGCCTACAGACTTGCATTCCTACTTCGGTCAGCATAATGCCAATAGAACTTGGGAACTGGTGATTCCTGCCCTCTTGGAATTCCCAGGATTGGGCAATTAGCATATATTTACATCTGTGCTGCTTAGATTGAACTGTCTTGTATGGCAATGGCCAGCTGCTAGCATGAAGAGCTGGCTGGTTCATGGAGATTAGAAACATTTTTGTTTTTTTTTAATTTAGAGTACCCAATTCATTTTATCCAATTAAGGGGCAATTTAACGTGGCCAATCCACCTAGCCTGCACATCTTTGGCTTGTGGGGACGAAACCCACACAAACACGGGGAGAATGTGAAAACTCCGCACGGACAGTGACCCGAGCCAGGATCGAACCTGGAACCTCGGCGCCGTGAGGCAGCAGGACTAACCCACCGCTGCCCTAAGATTAGAAACATGAGCTACTTTCTAGGAAACAGATTTCCTTACATTGGTTGGTGAGTTTTCATTCTTTGGTGTGCCTGACATCATGGCTGCTCTGGCAGATGCACCATATACTGTTGAAATCTTATCTTCATACCTTTGTCATTAAAAGCAATGGCTACTGCAGTGTATTCCTTGATGCTTTCCTAACTACCATTCCTCAAACCCAACTGCACAAATCATATTCTACACTAAATCTACTTTAGCTCCCCAACAGATCAAATTTAAATCCTTCATTCAAATCACCTAAGGATTCACTTCACCTGCCAACCTTACAGGTTCCTAAGCCTCATCTTTTGACTCTGGCATCCCTAGGTATCTATATTCCCTTCCTCTGCTAAAGACTGCTACTTCCTCCTCCAGATCACCTACCTCTGCACTGTTCTCAAAATCTTCATTTTTACCTTTCATCACCTTCAGACTAGAATATTTTAAGTCTCTCTTGGCTTCCTATCCTTAACACGGCACCAGTTAATTGAAAACATTACTGCTTGTCGCCTATCTTGTAACGGGTTCTGCTGAAACATCACCCTTCCTATTTCACATCTACATGCTGCCCTGAGATTAGAAACATGAGCTACTTTCTAGGAAACAGCGACATAATCCCAAAATATTACGGGTCACACATATACACTGACATCCAGTTTTTATCCCACCATCACCTTTCCTGCCCTTTCCATTGATTTGTCATATTACTTATACAACATACAATAATGATGAGCAGAAATTTCCTTCAACTAGCCCAGTCATTTGGGATTTTGAAAATGGGCTTAGCCTGATCCAGTTCAAGGTGCTTCACTTGGCCCACACCCAGATGGGTAGGTTTTTTGAGGAAGTGGAGGAATGGTGCGGACGCTGCAGGGGAAGCCCGGTAAATCGTACATATGTTCTGGGCTTGTCCGAAGTTGAGGGGATTCTGTCAGAGGTCCTGGGAGGGAGGGTGACTCCGAGTCCAGAAATGGCAATATTTGAGCTATCGGAAGTTCCAGGGAGGCTGATGTTTTGGTCTTCTCCTCCCTGGTGGCCCGGTGACGTATCTTGCTGGGATGGAGGGACTCAGAGCCTCCAAAGGCAGGGGTATGGATTAACAACATGGCAGGGTTGCTCAGGCTGGAAAAGATTGTTTGTCTTGAGAGGATCAACCCAGGCGTTTGCTCGGAGGTGGCAGCTGTTGATCAACTTCTTTCAGGAAAGGGTGGGAAGGAAAGAAACCAATAACATTCGACAGTTTGACGCATGCAGCCCAGGCTGGTGGCCTGTGGCCAGGGCACCCGACCATGGTGGCCAGAATGGGTACTGGCATGTGGTGCAGTGTGAGGGATGGGGTTAAGGATGTGGGACAGGATTTGGTGCCAGGGGCACAGTGCTGCCTACTCACCGAGGAGGCTGTGCAGTTTTTTGCAGCACTGCTGGCCAGTCTGGATGACATTGCCCACGGTGCTCACCACCTCTTCCATCTGCGCCCAGGCACAACAAAGTGAGGTGGCTAGCAGCCTCCTTCCCAGGCCAGGGTACAGGGTCATCCTCTACTGCCTCCAGGAGGCTCTCCAGCTCAGGATCCGTAAACCTTGGGGCTGCTCTCCTTGTCAGCTGGGATGGTGTTTGTGCGGGGGAAGCTCATCAGTCTCCTGAGTATCAATCGTGAAACCGGCTAATCTTGCACTGTTTCTCATTCGAATCGATTGTGTTTCACAAGTAGCTGGTGCCATTCTGGGATCTTGCTGTCCAGTTACATCAACTGAGATTGTAACCGTATGTCTCTGTATATCACCCGATTCTGACGCTGCCTCAACTAATTAGCTGCTGCAACCCACATCCATGTTGTTTTTACCTCTAGACATGACTACAGTATTCAATTGTTTTAATTTGTCTGTACAGAAAGGTATTTTATGTACCTTGCTCATTCATTCAAAAATATATATAAAAAATGTTTAATCAAAGTTAGACTTGTGTTAAGATACAATTCCAGCACATCAAAAATGAAACTCGTGTAAGCTCCTGTTCAAAGTTATTTTGGAGAAAAACACAAATGAAGTTAAGACTGATTTGCCCTGAATCTAAGGGATTGTAGCCTTTTCACGGATCGCATCCAATAGTAATTCTGAGACATGGGGTGATTCTCACTATTCATGTTCTTGTCGAGATTCTTCGGGAACTAATTTCCTCAAGGGGGGTGGTGTTGCTGCACATCAAATGCCCCTCCTGTCTGATGCAATAATCACTGGACCCTTAAAGTATCTACTCTCCTAAGACAACTATCTTATGGAGGTCTATAAAATGAGGGGCATAGATAAGGTAGATAGTCAACATATTTTCCCAAAAGTAGGGGAGTCTAAAACTAGAGGATTTAATGTAAGAGGGGAGAGATACAAAAGGGTCCAGAGGGGCAATTTGTACAGTGGGTGATGAGTGTCTGGAACGAGCTGCCAGAGACGGGTACAATTTTGTTTTTTAAAAAGCATTTAGCCAGTTATATGGAGAAGCTGGGCATATAGGGTTATGGACCAAATGCAGGCACTTAGGACTAGCTTAGTGTTAAAAACCAGGCGGCATGGACAGGTTGGGCCGAAGTGCCTGTTTTCATGCTATAAACCTCTGACTTGAACAGTACCAGAAGAGACATTCAAATCCTTTCAACCACAGCCCTATAGAAGAGTTTCATGATTGTGGGATCTACTTAAAGTTAAAGAGATAGTATAATTGTGTGCATCAGTTCAATACCATTCCAATGGTCTCCTAGGTGGCCTTCCATCTTCCATTCCACAAACTTGTCCATCCAAAACTCTGCTGTCCTTATCTAGTTTAATTTTAAAGTTTTCATTCTTGTTTTCAAATTCCTTCATAGTCTCACTTAATTCTAATTTCTTTCAGCCCGACAATTTCCAAGATATTGGTGCTCCTCTAATTACAGCTTCTTGAACATCTCTGATCTTAGTCTCCATCATTGGGGAAATTAAATGAAATGAAAATTGCTTATTGTCACAAGTAGGCTTCAAATGAAGTTACTGTGAAAAGCCCCTAGTTGCCACATTCCGGCACCTGTTCGGGGAGGTTGGTACGGGAATTGAACCGTGCTGCTGGCCTGCCTGGGTCTGCTTTAAAAGCCAGCTATTTAGCCCAGTGTGCTAAACCAGCCCGTGCACCCCTGGCTGTGCCTTTTGCTGTCTCAGTTCCAAGCTCTGGAATTCCCCCCCCCCTAGATATCCCTGCCTCCCTTTCCTCCTTTAATATACTTTAGTATATATCTAGCATTCTCAATCTTGTAGTTCAATCTCTTTATGCTTTCCTGCTCTAACATGCGATTTAACAATCCCCACTGAACTCTCCATTCTGGACTCCAGCCTCTAGTACAACCCCCACTTTTTGCCTCACTATTGACAGCTGTGACTGCAACCATTTAGGTCTCACTAATCTTGATTCGTACATATACCCTTCTACAACACCATGGCACATTTTTGTGTATTAAAGACACCATACAAATGCACGTTGGCCTTTTAGCTTAAATAATACTATATTGGAATATTTTTTGGAATTGTATCTCCTTTTAGTTTTCAATTATTTGCTATCCCATTGGCATATAGAAATTTACAGATACCATTTTCTGGTTCCTTCGGCCTGTCCACATAGTGACATTATTTGCCGAGTGACCAACATTAGCCTGGCTTTGATGAAACCAACTATATTGATGACAAAAGAATTTATCAAAAAAAAAATCAAATCTCACTACCTCAAGCAGCCAACTGAAACAGCCTAATTTATCTGCAAATGCATTGAACACTTGGGAATGAACCATTCAAAAGAAGCGACGAGTCAACTTTAGAAGTTTATTGAACACTTACCAGGCAATAAAAGGACAAAACAGACCAGAAAAATGCCACTCTCAGAATTGCAACTGCATCATTAGTAATAGTCCATGAAATATTTGCAACAAGCAATTAAACACTGATTGTAATATTACATTGCGTACCATACATTTATTCCACTTTCTTGATTTTGGTAAAATTCAGCATATAGGTTATAAGAAATACATTTAAAGTGTGCATTGAAATTGTTTTTCCAACGGTAATATCTTAACACACTGGATTCCAGGGAGCTGAAGATAAAAGCAAGCTTTCTCAGACATTGCTTAAGTGCTCTTCTTCTCCTCGAACATTATATTTGCTGTTGCTTTCTTGGCTGGAAAGACAAAAACATAAATGTGGACAGTACTTTCAAATATTCCTCTTCTTTCCATCATACCAGCCAAACACAAATTCTGATAATGCCCCAAATTAATTGTTGAGGTGCTACCATGCTACCAACAACACTGGTTTACCAATTAAATTTTTGCACCCTTTCATTGAAAACTTTCTTCCCTTGCACCTCCCAAGGCATTGTTTCTATGTTGGGGCACCGAATAGCAAACATTTACAAGCTGCTCTAGCATTGCGCCATCACACTTGAATTGGATCCTGTCTTTACTCAACACTTTGCAGACAGAACTACTGAATAACAATCAGAATCTGATGAACGCAGCATGGACAAGGGATCAAATTGGTAACTTGGCCGCTTAGCTACTTTGCCTTACACATTTATCTTTTGAAATTAATTTTCATACAGAGATATTGAACTTCAGTACAAGGCCCTGGAATGAAGCATGTAACCTTGTGCAAATGATTCAACATTGCACCAATTTTCAAGCTCAGCCTCCTTGGGGAGATATCGAAGCACAGTCAAGAAAGTTACCCAGAGAATGAGTGTTAACTTGAAATGACTCCTCTGTAACTTCCAGTGTCAAACCATAGTACAATGAAACAAGAATCCTAGTAATATGTCTGGATGCAAAAGGCTTGAATTGAGACAGAACAAACTTGGGATTCACAATGGACCAGATTACCTACTTTCGTGATAGTGACCAGGACTACCGTGCTCTTCTAAAATAGCACTTGTACCACCAGACAAAGCCTCAATTTAATGCCTTATATAAAAGACAGCGGGCTGGATTCTCCATTCCCGAGACTAAGTATTGACGTGGGACAGGTTTCATGGACTTCTACGACAGCAAAACTGGCGCCGAACCTGGACAGATTCGGTGACTATGGAGGGACTAGCACTGGTGCCATGTGGAACACAATCAATTCCAATGAAAAACGGTGCGTAATTGACACATGGGAGGCTGACCAGCTGCAGCCGCACATACACATTACAATCCCCACACACTCATTCCAGCTAACAAGGTGACACTGGTTGCACTGGAGCGCGCCCATCCCGCTGAGGGTCAGCTGGGGCCAAAGTGTACCGAGGAGAGTGTCCTGGGGGGACACCTACACGACCCATAGCCCTATGTTCACAGTGGGCTGTCATTGGCTTGCCTTTCCAGCTGCAGCAATGTTGTTTGTGCCTGTCCACCCCAAATCCACAGCCCACCACCTGGCCACGCCCTGCTACTCCCCCAAGCCATGGCAAGAGCCCCCCAGCCAGCAGTATAACTGTCAGCAAACTATGGCAATGTTGAACACTTTCGAATGAACAATGGCTCCTTCAGCAGCCATGACGCCGGTTTCACAATTTTTAAAGGCACAAGTGAACCGCACCATTGAGAACTCGGCCCATCAGAGGCAAAGAATCGCAGATGCCCTGGAGAATACTGGGTCAGGCCTGCTAATGATATGTAAACGGTGTTTACTGTATGTGCGTTCTGGACCCCATTGACGCCACTTTCGAGGTGGCAATTTTGCATCAAATTGGCGCTCGCCATGATTTTGCAGTTGCAACCTATTCTCCGCCCAATCGCATTTCCCGATTTCGGCGTCAGCCAATGGAGAAGCCCACCCAGTATCTCTGCCAGTGCTTCATCCAATATTGCAACATTATATATACAGATTTGTGTAATGGGGGAAGGGGTGGGTGTTATGCAGGGGAGCTGTGTGTAAATACGCTGAAACATGTTATTTTTCAATCTCGGTCTTTGGGTTCCCTTGGACCATGCACATACTCCTCAGCAAATTGCTGAATCAGATTGATGCTAACCCTGCCCCCCCCCCCCCCCCCCCCATTACATATGCAGGGCAACTTGTTTGCAATTTCTGCTGATGCTGATATTATTCCAGCACACTCCCAGATGAGAGACGCGATTGCCGAGAGACTCTTTTCCTCCTGAATTAGGGTACTCAATTCTCCAGGAACTACAAATACAGAAATGTATCTCATCACTCAGAGGACATTTGAAGGTCGTGTAGTGCAGTAGATCTGCTCATCAGACTCTGACATACAAGTTATATTAAGAATCTACGACAGCTAAAATAAGTTATTTATCTTACCATTTTCTTTAAGGCTATCTGCAGCTTCTGAGGCCCGGTCACCAAGATTCTTCACAACCTCATCCAGTTTAGCCTCATGCTTCAGAAAGAAAGGGCGGATAAAACGCTTGTAGATCAGTTGAGAACCATTATTTGAAATGGGGACCATACACCAAACCAGGAACGCACACTAAATATGATCAGATAAAGAGATGTATTAAAATAACTAAGATTCTACATTTATCTACAACGATATTCCTATTTGATTTATTTCTATATCAATTGTTGCTTCAAATGTCATCACATGGGGCATTTTGATTATTGTTACATACTGACTTAAATAAAAACAAGCTCTGAATATTTGTTGCAAACATCATTCTCCATGTTACTGACCTCCCGAACCGATTATATATAACACACACCTGCCCTAATGCAGGAATTGACACCAGATCAGTTAGTGGTTTTACACATGATTTTATTTTAAAACTAAACGATACATTGTTGTTACAAAATATACATCCTCCTTAATGGAGGAGGGGGTGGGTTGAAGAGGAGGAAAACCAAACAAGTGGAAGAGAAAGAGTGAAAAGTTCTAGTGGTAGTGGGGACCGAGTGCTTAGGGGGAATAAAGGCATGGAAATTATCTCAGCAGGGAGTCACAATTTTCATCTCAACCAGAGATTGCGCAGCCTTTCTTGGCACCACACACTCTAAAACTTTGGATGAAGGAAGCTGAGGCAAGTTCAACATTCCCTCTTCACCAGGACAAGGCCTACTACTCACAGTGGAAGCGGTTTGGCTTCAATACATTTTGGTTTTCACTTCTGTCAATCTTCTTAGCATACCCTGATTGAACGATTGTGGCAAAATCTTCTGTCACAGTATAGATAGTTTGATAACAGACCCAAAGTCGCTACTTAGATTTTTGGATGGAGGGCACTTTCAGCATTGTAAGAAGGCAACACTTAGCCCGCTGATATCCAGCATAGTTACTCTGCCTCCCTGATGATGTATAGCATTTATTGTTAAGCCTAGGATAAACTACTCATGGTATCAACTCCTGGTATTCCAGTTAATGGCTGGTTTATAATAGATTACAGCCATTCACAGTACTTAAAAACTGGCACTGCAGGTACATCCCATCCCTTTTATAGTTTTTTCTATTAAAAAAACCTGACATCAGGAATTATAAATACTTATTGAAATGGAATGTTTACGGTAGCCCAAGTTCCTCCAGTTCCTGCTGAATCAGCAATAGATCTCGTAAATTAACTATTCCAAGCTAAAAAGGAGTTAAACTGTTACAAGTTCAAAGTGTCTCAACTTAAGTGTCTTCTACTCTGCCATTGCAAAATACTTCACTAAGTCATAGTTTTTCAAAGTGTGGGTCGTGACTTGCGGTATCAGAAGGGTCGCAGAGTTTGTATGTCCGGTCTCAGTGTCGGAGTTCTGGGTCCTTCTTTCCTGTCACAGGACCATGATGCTCAGGCCTCAAGAGAGATTTCAAGGTAAAGTTTTAGTTGAAGGATTTTGCTTTATATAAATACCTCCCTAGCTTTCTACATGGTTAAGCAGTAATTTTTACTGCTGTGTTTTCATGCAGCCAGCAGCTTTATGTGAGAAGTAATTGTGACAGGATTTTGGGTTTAAATCCAGTTACAAGTCCACCCTCTCATATGGCGGCATGGTGGTTAGCACTGCTGCCTATGGCGCCGAGGACCTGGGTTCGATCCCAGCCCCGGGTCACTGTCTGTGTGGAGTTTGCACATTCTCCCAGTGTCTGCGCGGCCCTCTAATCGCCCTGGATTACCCTGTCCACCGTTTTTGCATTTTACTGTTCTTATTACTGATCCTCCATGGGTCCACCACCCCCATCTGCTCCTTAAAGGCATTTAGTTCCCTCGCCATGCTACACTCTTTCACCGATTTGGGGCTGGATCTGTCTGTCCCTACACACCAGGGTTTCCCTTGTTTCAGGGCCATCCATGATGGCCATCGTTGCCATATTTTCAATGTGGATGTGCCCCTGAACTTCAGGGTTCCCCTTTGTTTGCCAGCCATTCAAGATAGCCATTTTCAATGCCCTTGTTCCAACTGACACGTGCGACCTGCCGTAACCAGCGTTCTGCTCCACCCCCTCACCCTAATTCCCCCCAGGGCTATCCACCCCTCTTGCCTCCCTCTCCCTGTGCCCCTGTGGGCCTCTCCCCTCCCACCCAGTTTCCCCCCCCCCGCCTAGAGTTTTATCCCCCCCCCCCCTTCTGCCAGACACTGCCTCTCCAGAGAGAGCTGTGCGGCAGCCCCCCCCCCCCCCCCCCCCGTTCTAGCCTGCTCGCTAGTGTGGTGGCCAACCCTTCCTTCCCAGCAGCTTGGGGGGGGGGGGGGGGGGGGAATTGTCTATTTAATGTATATTTGCGTTTTATATAATGATAACAGCCACCTAGTTTTGTTAAATATTTTTTGTTTATTTTTCTGTTATGTAAAAATTCTGGTTGAAAAAAGCTTTAATAAAAACAATTTAAAAAAAGATAATGGAATCTGATGTCCTATTAATGTTAGACCGGAGCAGCCTTAGTAGTTGATTGCAAAAAGAATCAGTTATGCTCAAAGGTAGAGCAACTTAAGTTTTCTCCAACTTTACTGCACATTGAAACACTAATCCATTATAAACTCATTTTGACTTACCTTGAAGATATAATAGAAGGGAAACCAGGAAAAGAAGATGTCAGAAAAGAATTCAGCTACACTGAAGAGACCATATACCACCCAGTACATCAGCCATATTGTATCATCCACTTTATCAGGGCTTTCGATGGCCTTGATTCTGCAGGGAAGTAAATTTACAAAATATGTCAATAGTACAAAGTGAACAGTTTTTCAATTTAACATATTCAGAGTCTGAACAAGTAGTGCTACAGAAAATAAAGATGCAGAGAAATACAAAGATATCATAGAATTTACAGTGCAGAAGGAGGCCATTCGGCCCATCGAGTCTGCACCGGCTCTTGGAAAGAGCACCCTACCCAAGGTCAACACCTCCACCTTATCCCCATAACCAGTGAACCCCACCCAACACTAAGGGCAATTTTGGACACAAAGGGCAATTTATCATGGCCAATCCACCTGACCTGCACATCTTTGGAATGCAAGATAATGTTCTTCAAAAATGGTCAGGGCATAAATGAGGGTTTACATGTTGTTTGGATTGCCCAAGAAATGTAAGGCAATTATCTCCTGATATCATGTATTGAATCAGTTTTGAGAAAGTGTGCATAACCTATTTTGCTGGTCAAACTGAAATGTAGAAAACTACCACCAGGATAGTACAAATGGGTTACATAATTGTGTTTTAAAAAAATATTTTCATTCCAATTCCTGCTTGACCGTAGTTCTGCGGCAGCAAACTTGAATATTTTGCCAATATGGTCCTTCTTTATAACTACTGGGCTCCAATTGAATATTTGGCAACAGAATATATCAGAGTTGACCTCAATGCCACTGTCACTCAATCCTGATCTCATCATGTGCATATTATGCAATCCAGGATCAGTACTTCAACTATTTTTCTCATTCTTGGCATGAGGGTATTAAAGAGCCAGCACAGTTGCAATTACCTCAAATCAGCACAAAACATGATTTTGTGATGTTTTCTATGTAACTGAAAAGGTGACCTTTTAGTGCATCACACCATGTGGCATCTTAATCCAAGTTTTAAATGCAGACAGCTCTAACGATCAACAATAGTGTTAAACGCAACATGCAATGCTTACACATCACAATGTGTTAGTTTTGGACAATGCAATGGGCCAGGCTGTATTCACCCCATTACACAGAGGACAATAATCTTTTTCACTGGGGCAACGCTAATTATAAAAGATGATTTTGAGACTCTTCCCTGTAGTACTACTTTATTAGCTAAACCTTAAGACCTTTTTCCAAGTAAAATTCAAATGATTCTACTTCAAATTAACAGTAGACTGTTTGATACAATCAACAAATTCTGATTATGAATGGTCACCATGACTTCCGGTGCTGAGCGGACCCACGTCAGGTGGTTGTCCTCCCAACCAGAACCAAAAAAGACACTTTTAGACAAATTTTGGCCGGAAAACCATAATTAAACAACCCCAACGGATGAAAAGGAACAACAGGGAATAAATGCCAGCAAATGGGGGCTCAAGAGGCCAAAGAGATGGCAGAAGTGGCGGAAAGGGCCAGGAACAACAAGCGGACGAACCGGCAGACCCACGAGGCAAGGAGGCCCAGGACTCCAAAGGAAGGGGTAGAACATCGACCCGAGCACCAGGCACCCCCACAACAGCAGAAGACGAATGGAGGACCTTCCTAAAAGGAGCTGAGCTTCCGGTGGCGGCAATGATGTGAGTGGTTGCACATTTGGTGGCTCTTGCTAGTGGCAGTTTTTTTGAACTTTTCCCCTGTTTGTTAATGGGTAGATGTGAGGAGGAAAAAAGGTGCAGGAGTGTTGGAAGAAGAGTGATCCACTGGTGCATGGAGCCGAGGGTCAAAAGCGGTTGCAAGAGTGCAAAAGGTGGTGCGACGTCTGCGGCACATGTGGAGATGGTGGAGGGTTAGGGAACGGTCCTGCCAGCTCAGTGGTCAACTGAGCAGCTGGCGAGCTTCATAAACGAGACGTTCACCCAGCAACGCAAGGAGAATCTGGAGGACCTGGCCCAGGCGGTGGATTTGATTAATGCGGTGATCGACCGCGTGGAGACGAGGCTGGAGGCCCGACATCAGGCAATCCAGAAGATGGAGAAGGTGGCAGGGGAACATAAGGAGAAGTTTGCCTCGATGGTAGTGGAGATGGGGCTGATGTGGGATCAGCAGAGGCGACTGCAGCAGAAAGTCGAGGATCTGGAAAACTGGTCACGCAGGCAGAATATTAGGATTGTAGCTCTGCCGGAGGGACGTGAGGGAGCAGACGCCGGCTGCAGGGAAGATGCTGGATAAGCTGCTGGGAGAGGGTGCATTCGAACGATCTCTGGAAGTGGATTGAGATCACAGGACGCCAGTGGAGAAGCTCCAGAAGAACAACCCGCTGAGGTGGCCCGAGATTGCACCATTTCCTGGACAAGGAGGGGATCATGAGGTCGGCCAGGCAGATTAGGTATGCAACTGGGTGCAGAGCGGGCCAAGAGGAGAGTGAGCTGCAATAAAGCCATGGCAGCCCTCTACAAGAAGGGGGTGAAGTTCAGGATGCTGTTCCCGGCACATTTGTGAGTGACCTATGAAGGCCAGGAACTATAGTTCAGTACATCGGAGGAGGCAATGAGATTCATCACAGACAATGAACAGGCAGGAGAAGGGCATTGAACTTTGGTGGAGATGCTTTGGAGCTGTGTTTAATTTGTGTTTGAGGCCACTGTTTTGCTTCAGGTTTGTTTCTGTTCTTTGTTGGAAGGTGGGGGGTTGATCTCTTGAATTGGTCTTGGGGTGGGGTTAATTTTGTTTGCACTAGCAGGTTGGTTGGACGGGGAGGGAGAAATCAGTGAGGGTAGGATGTTAGGCGCCATGGGCAGGGGCTGCCAGGTTAGCTGGGCGGGCTAATTCACAGAAGTGAAACAGGGGTGAGCAGGTTAGTGGGGGATGAAGGTAGGGGTTGTTATTTGGGAGATTTGGTTGGGGGGGGGGGGGGGGGGAGAGAAAGAGGAGGGGATGTACTGCTGACAGGGGAAGGGTTTCTAAAAGGTAATGGGAGGAGGTACGATGACGGTGGGCGCTCAAGGCTGGCCCAAGTGGGGCTATGGTTGATCAGCAGGAGGAGGGGGCAGGGAGCCTCCCCAACCAGGCTGATCACGTGGAACGTGCAAGGGTTGAATGGGCCTGTCAAGAAGGCCCATGTGTTCGCACATTTAAAAAGATTGAAGGACTTCCGGTAGCGGCAATGATCAGCTGAGCCGCACGTTCGGAGGCTCCCGGAAAAAACGGACTTTGGGGCTTTTTGTAAAGGCCCCCAACGGAGCTTGTGAGGCGAATCCCGACGTGGGAAGAGGCCAGGAGTAGCCCCAGAGGTCCCATGGTGGAGACCAGGAGCAGGGCAGGGAGAGAATCGAAGGAGAAAACACCCGGGGAAAATCGGGACCCGAAGGACAAAATGGCGGCCGGCGAAAGTTTTGAAGAGTTGAAGAAGTGGGTCGAGACGACTCTGCTGCGCTGCTTCCAGGAGATGAAAGTGGAGCTGCTGGAGTCCATCAAGGTAACCAACAGGGAACTGATGGAGACCCAGACGGCCCAGGGGGCTGCGATCCGGGAGCTGCAGCAGCAGGCTGCCGAGGGGGAGGATGAGGTCGCGGCCGTGGTGGGGAAGGTGGAAGTGCACGAGGCGCTCCATAAAAAATGGCAGGAGCGGTTCGAGAAGTTGGACAACCGGTCGAGGAGGAAGAATTTACGGATCCTGGGCCTCACGGAGAGGGCTGGAGGGGTCGGACCTAGCGGCCTATGTGGTGATGATGCTGAACACGCTGATGGGGGCTGAGTCCTTCCAGGGGCCCCTGGAGTTGGAGGAGGCCCACAGAATTCTGGCTAGGAGGCCCAAGCCGAACGAGCCACCGCGGGCGGTGTTGGTGAGGTTCCACCGGTTCGTGGATCGTGAGTGTGTGCTCCGGTGGGCCAAGAAGGAGCGGAGCAGCAAATGGGAGAACACGGAGGTGCGGATCTTCCAGGACTGGAGTGCGGAGGTGGTGAGGCGGAGGGCCGGGTTTAACCGGACGAAGGCGGTGCTCCACAGTCGGAAGGTGAAATTTGGAATGCTGCAGCCGGCGCGTCTGTGGGTCACCTACAAGGATCGGCACCACTATTTTGAGTCCCCGGAGGAGGCGTGGGCCTTCGTGCAAGCCGAGAAACTGGACACAAACTGAGGGTCCCCCGGAGGGGGGGGATGCTGTAGAATACTGTATTTATTTATATTGTATGTGTATTTGCAGGGTTTAGGGTATGAGGTGGGGTGGCGCCGTACGGGTGTTTTCTTTATGGGTTTTCTAGCAGGAGTTGGGTGGACGGGTTTGGACTGAGGGGTAAACGGGGTGTTCGGGGAGCTGGTGGGGGGGGACTGACAATGGGAGTGGCCCTGGAGGAGGCGGGGCCCGGCAGGGCGAAAGCACGGGCTTTCTGCGGGGTCCCCATGCAGGAGCGGGGGAGGGTGGACTGGTTGATGGGCACTATGGAGGAGGGGCAGTCCCACGTTGGGAGGAGCCGAAAGTAGGGCGGGAGCCGCCGGGGTCAGCAGAAGATAGCTGGCTCACGGGAGTGCTGTAGAGGGGGGGGGACGCGGCTAGGAGGGGTCCTAGCCTTGGGGGGGAGGGGGGGGGGGGGGGGGGGGGGGGTTACCGTGTTGCTGCTGAACGGTCAGGAGGGAGCTGGAGGACGCAGGGGGTGCTGGAGAGGGGGGGGGGGGGGGGGGGGGGGGGGGTGGGGGGGGGGGGGGGGTGGGGGGGGGGGGGGGGGGGGGGGGTGGGGGGGGGGGG